>NC_069660.1:46138317-46441348 GCF_027244095.1 Hemicordylus capensis
GTTAAATTATACATCACACATCTGACTGATGGCCAAGTCTGCCCATAAATCAGATCGTGGACTGGGAATCTGCTAGTTTTAATCATCCGATTTAGCCCCAACATCTGACTACTTTACAAGCCCATAAGAATATCTCTATCTTCCTCCCTGCAATAGATTTACAAATCCTATAAAATAAACACAGAAATTCTGGCCATAGGTTTACAAACTAATGTGCAAAGTTTGGGGATTGTTTGTTGAGACAGCAGGCCTGCTATAAAAGCTCTCATTTATTACCATGGGAAAGAGATGGGAAATCTCACCACAGTCAGTGTCCATCACCCAGTTATGTATGCATCGTGTTCAGGTGTTCTTTAAATCTGATAGTCATTGTCATGGTGGGCAACCTATCAACAAAGAAAAACTGCATGCAGAGGCAGAAATGAGAAACGTGTTGTGGGTCCTCTGATATTTTATGTGCCTTAGAAGGTTTATGAACATATGAAGCTTGTTGTGTTGACTCAGACCGCAGGTCCATTAAGCACTGTTTGTATGCTGGCGGTCGCTCCCAAGATTTAGACCAGGGGTGGGCAAACTTGGCCCTCAAGCTGTTGTTGAACTACAACTCCCATAATCCTCAGCCACAATTTATTTTAATTGGGGATGATGGGAGTTGCAGTTCAACAACAGCTGGAGGGCCAAGTTTGCCCACCCCTTTTTTAGACAGATGTCTTCTCCAACCCTGCTACTCGAGACAAAAACTAGTTGTTTAATTGAGTTTGGATATAAGGATCATTGGCCAGGGAAAGCCTCAGCTTTTATTTCCTGTTCAGGAAATTGGTTCAGGAAATACATGTACATAGGATTGCAGCTGTAAAAGTAAAAGTAGTAATTCAAAATCCAGTAAGCCTGTTTGATCAGAGACATAGGTGGGAGGCGCAAGTGAAATGAATGTAGTACATGTGTGTATATAGCAGGGGGTGAGATTTGTAGGTGCCAGAGGGGGAATATATAAGCTGGTCAGAGCTGTGAAAAGATGAGTGGGGGAGAAGGGACCAGATGCAAAAAGAAAAATCAGCATGCAATGATGGGAATTGGGTGGGCCAGAGTTTGAAAGGATGCTCATCTACCTAAAGCGGGGGCTCCCAACCTTAAGACCCCAGATGTTGTAGGATTGCAACATCTGGTGACCCAAGGCTGAGGAACTTTGAGCTACATCATTTGTTTTGCTGATAACCTGGGGGCTTGTAATCCAAAAGTCCTCCCATGTCTTCTACCAGGAACCTGAACATTTAATCATATTAACTATCATCAACATCATGATAACTTAGAGTTTTTCATTACAAGCTCCTGAGACCAGTGGCTGTCACCATCAACCCTAAGTGTGGCTCCTGAAATATTTATTTGGCCTCGGTAAAGCTCCAGCCAAAGCTGAATATTCTGTACAGTCCCTCTGGCACCATGCAAAGGTGACTATTCCCACCATGCAGTGCTGTGCTTTGCCCAGTGCTGGAAGGGGTCTCCTTTCAGGGAAACAGAGCCCTTGTGAGCCCCTGCACCATCTTGGAAGGTGTGCCTAGACTGCTGGGAAGTGTAGTTCTTCCCAGCACTTTCCTCCTGGGCCTCTTAAGGTAGGGCAAATCTCTTTTAAAGGGCCTTCCAGCACTGAGGAAATGCAGTACTGTGTGGAGGTCAGCACCATGGGAAATGGCTCTCACACTGAAGGTTTTGTGCCAAAGTGGCCCCTGCTTAAAAAATAATAAAGATCACTGTGATAGATAGTGGATAGAGAGAAAGGATGTGTGAGCAGGTTTGGAACTGTTTTGGTTAAAAGGCTCAAGCCTGGACCAAACTCCCCCAGCCTGTCCGGGGTTTCACGGACCTTTTACAGATTTTTTTTTTTTACATTGAACTTACCACCTCCAGGGGCATTCTCCATGGCAGCGGGGTGTGTGTGTCCATGGAGGTTCTCTCTCCCCCCACTGGCCTCCCTCCCTTCAAAATCAGCCCCATTTGGCTGGGCATGACCCAGGCCATGCAAAAGCCCATTGCGCAGGTGTGGCGGCCTCCAAAATGGTCACTGCGCTGGGGGAAAGACCCGAACAGGCTGAAGAATTGACAAATGAGGCCATTTTGGAAGGAAAGAAGGCTGGAGGGAGGAAGGGGAACCCCTCCACCGCTGCTTCCTCAGAGAACCCCCCTCCCAGAGGGAGTAAGTTTAAAAAATAATTAAAAATGAACCACCACCACCCCTCGACCAAACTGAAGCAGGGGGTTCAAGGGGTGCCGGACTGAACTGGCCTAGCCCGGTTCAGGTCTGGTTCGGACTCAAACTAAACCGGACCAACCAGTTCCGTGTACACCCCTAATAGAAAGAGCTTTTCAGAAATACTTCATAAACTCCTTATAACAACATTGTAAGACATCTTTAGTCTCTGGCTTCTCCATTTAAATGAATCTTAGATATCTATGCTTGGAAAGACCCGAGCCTAAGGCCTTAGATTTCTGCTTCCCACCAGATTAGTTAATGGTGGGCTAGACAAATCAATGATCAGACTCGGGACAAAGCAGGTTGATATGCCAATATTCATTCTATCTATCTATCTATCTATCTATCTATCTATCTATCTATCTATCTGTCTGTCTGTCTGTCTGTCTGTCTGTCTGTCTGTCTGTCTATCTGTCTGTCTATCTATCTATCTATCTATCATATTTATATACCATCTGATATGCACATCTCTTGGCAGAGTACACAATCCAAACTACAACACAAAAATATAAACCAACAATTAAAACACTTTCACAGAATAAAAACAATTTAAAACAATTAACAGTGAAACAATTAAAATAATTTCACGATAACAACAATTAAAAAGTTTAAAATTAATTTTAATTAAAAGCCTGAAAAACAGGTGTGCCTTATGGGTCTTTTAAAAAAGCAATTAGAGGTGGAAAAGCTCTTATTTTGACAGAGAGTGCATTCCAAAGCCCTGGGACAGCCACAGAGAAAGCCCGGCCCCGAGTCGCCACCAGAAGAGCTAGCAGCAACTGTAACTAGACATCCCCAGATTATCTTAATAGGCAGCAGGGGTCATGACAAAGAAGGTGCTCTCTTAGGCCTGGACCTAAGCTGTTCAGGGCTTTTAGGTAATGACCAACATTCTGTATTTCGGCCAGAAACAAATTGGCAGTCCATGCAATTCTTTCAGAATCAGTGTTATATGATCCCTTTGGGTTGTCCAAGAGACCAACCTGGTGGCTGCATTCTGTACAGGTTGTAGTTTCTGTACTATGTATAAAGGTAGCCCCACATAGAGTGTACTGCAGTAGTCAAGCCTAGAGGTCACTAGTATATTATGTACTATTGTTTTAAGGTCATTTACTTCCAGAATATGGCGTATTATCCCCATATTAGAGGTGAAAGACAGTAGTTTCATTCACACAATAATTATTAGGGTAGGAGGAGCCTCCTATCCTAGTTTGGGAGCTGCGCATGCTCCTGTTTTCTGCTCATGTGTGAGTTAGAAACAAGGTCGGAAGTGCTGGCAGGGATTGTGTGCTCAGCAGCAGCTGGGTCGGAGGGCTTTTCCTCCTACCTCAAGTTGGCCCTATCCATCTCCAGCACAGCATGCCTCCAGTAGCTGTTGCTGGTGTCTGTCTTGTTTTTCTTTTTTTAGATTGTGAGCCCTTTGGGACAGGGAGCCATTTTATTTATATCTATGTATACCGCTTTGGGAACTTTTGTTGAAAAGTGATATATAAATATCCGTCGTTTCGTTCCATTTTGTTAAAGACTTGGATACAGCTGCTGAGTAGGATAGAGCCCTCCGACCCAGCTGCTGCTTAGTACGCAATCCCTGCTGGTGCCTCTGACCTTGTTTTTAACTCACAGATGATCAGAAACTGGACCATATCCAGCTCTGGAACTAGGGTAGGAGGTTTCTCCTACCCTAATCATAATTGTGTGGATGAGCCTGCTGCCTTACCTGAAGCCACCTAGTCAGTTCATGACTCTGAGAGCCAGGGTCATGTTTCCTCTTGTTTGCTCTTAAATGTTGTGCTAGCAAATACAAAGTAACCTGCAAAGCTGGATCCGTTTGAAAAAATGTGTATGGGGGAGAGGGAGACGTATTTTGTAGAAGTCCTGAAGAACTTCGGGGAGGCTCAAATGAAGAGCATACCTCCTGATGACCTTAACCCTGCACAAAGATGTCGTATCTGTAGAAAAGGCGAGAGAAAGGAGCCAGCACTCAGATGCAGAGGCATGGTTGAAACCCATTTCTCTCCTGCTGCTCATCAATAAAACATTCTAAAACTGCCTCTGGTGCATCACCAAACTCGAACTGTACCACACTGAGACTTCCGTTCAAATTTGTGCACTGGATAATATATTATTGTAACTTCCTTTATCGCACTGATAAAACACTGCACAATACCTTTTCTGAATGAGAAGCAGATGAGCTCTGACAGCAACCAGTTTGGTACTGTTTTCCCTTCATTATTATTCTCTTTTTTCATTAGAGATAAAGTTTCTGAGCAGATAAACTACAGAATATAACTCCTGTGATTGAAACTGACTTCAACCACCAATATTCTTAATAAATATGCATTGCAAAAGGCATTTTGCTCCCCCCACCCCCTGATTCACATCAGGGAACTTTTAACTTTGCCATTATTTGGTTCCAGATTTGTCAAATTCCCATCTGTACTTATAAGGTTGTGTGGGGGCAGGGGTGGTGCAGAAAACCATTTGCAATTCATTGCATGACAGTATGGCAGTGAAAATGTGCCCTTTTCCGAATGCATTTTAAAATGATGAAATGCATGTTAAGTTACAGCCCAAGTTTCAGAACTGTTGTTACACACTGGCCGATAAATCCATAAAGTGATATTCACCAGCCATACTCCTGGAGTCAAATTTTATCCTCAGCATCTCAGCACACAAAAGGTTTTGGTGCTCTAAAGTAAACATAATTATCTGGGCAGCGAGCCTGAAAACCATGCAAGTCTGAGCTTTCCTGCTTGTTGCCAAATATGTTTGGGCAAAATGGAGGAGAAAGGGACAAGGGGAAAAATTACTTATTGTTGGGGATGCAGCTCCTGGTGGCATTGACTCTTAGCACCAGCAACCCTATTGACTACTAGGGGCACTAGGAGTACAGAAAGTAAGCAAGGGAATCCCCTCTCTGACTATGCTATTTCTACTCCCTCTGTGTTAGACTTAGTCTCAGGTTTCATTTTCTCACCTGGAGAGATACTTCCTTCTTCTACAAGCATACTCCCAAACTGGTCTAAGAACTGGTTCTTAGAACTGGGCCAGTCCAGTTTGAACTCAGACCAGCACAGTTTGAATTTGGACCGCCCAAACCGGACTGATTTGATATTGAGCCTAGCTCGAATTGAGCCAGCTCACACATCCCTAGAGCAAACCCCTTCCCCCTGGAGTTTCAGATTACATATGATTATTCCTCTAGAATATGTATGTATCATACAGCCCTCCCTACAGATATCAGTTGCAGGGGAGCAATGCAGGAGAAAAGGCATGCCTTCATTTCCCACTAGATTTCCAGAGGCATCTGATGAACCTCTGTGAGGATGCTGGACCAGATAGGTCTTGGGCCTGATCCAGCAAGGTTCTTCTTACATGCTTCCGTACAGAAATGTCAGCCCTGCTTGGAAACTGCCTCCTGCTATGACACGACCTTTGCTTTGGTGGCTCTTTTCTTTCTATCCTGCCTTGATTATTTCTCTCAGCATTTGACCTTGCTTTGGAATGGCATGGCTCCAGGGTGCTTTCTGGCAGCTGGGAACGTGGGCTCAGAAGGCAAGGTAAAATGTGTGAAAGATCTTGGCTCAGCCAGCACCTTATGTCCTTGTGTCTCTTTTTTAACATAACGGTTCTTCTACACATGCTGCATGTTCTTTTTGCTTGGGGAAGCCTACACAGGTTGACACTCAATAGGACCTTGATGTGGTTTGGCATAGCCAGAAAGACTGCTAGAAGAAAAAACTGAAAGATTATACAGACCTGCTCAAGGGAATGGAAGAGAGGCTGGCCGATGGAATCCTAGGCCTCAAATACAACTGGCTAGAGTGCCGGCAGCAGGTGATTAAAGCCAGTAAGAAGATCAAGGCTGAACTGATTTAAGATTATAGGGCATCAGTCTGAAAAATAAAGCCATGAAAGTTTGTAGAGCTGTCCCTGTGGATTGTCCATGAAAGATAATGATAAGCATTTGGAAAATCAGGGGGATGAAGAATAGAATATATAGCAGAATACTTCCCCACCAAAAGGTATTACTGATTTTATTCACATGAATATTTTTTCTGCAATTACTGCTGCTGCCTTTCACTGGCAGCCCAAATCTGACAGCTTTGAAACATTTGCATGATCCACTCAAGACCACGTGGAATGCCCAGATCACATCCACATTCTTATGAATGTATGAAGCTGTCATATATTGAGTCAGACCACTGGGCCTTCTAGCTTAATATTGTCCTCACTGTTTGGCAACAGCTCTCCGGGGTTTTATGGGAGTCTTTCCCAGCCCTACCTGGAAATGTCAGGAATTGGATCTTGGGATTTTTGCATACAAAGTAAGTGCTCTGCTACTGAGTGCCAGCCTCTCCCTACCAAAGATTTATCAGCCCAGTGATTAAATTTGGGCTGGCAAAAAAAGAAATCACCAAGGGATTGTGGAGACGGAATATCCCCATCTAATATGGTTGTGTGAATCAACACTTATGTACATACTAGTTTATTGTAAATGTTTGCTGGTCAACGACCGAATAAACTTATATCTATCTATCAACACTTATGTATGATAGAGTTTCGAATACAATTATAATTTATACAATTAAGTTGTTAATTGTCCCATCAGCTCCCAGACCCTGACTCAGAAGAGACATTCCCAAACATGGGGGCTAAGTCAGTGGCATGCCTGCATTTCAGCATGGACCCCGCAGTCTCAGCGGCAGAGAAGACCTTACCAAAAACCCCAGAACTTGTTGCAGCTTGAAGGAGTTGTCAGACCTCAGTGGGAACTCTGGGATGGCAGCCCTACAAGATGCCCCAGTGGCTGCTCAGAGGCACAACGCCTCTCAATACATGTTGCAGGGGAGCAACAGCAAGAGAGAGGGCATGTCCTCACCTCTTGCCTGTGGGCTTCCCAGAGGCATCTGGTGGGCCACTGTGTGAAACAGGATGCTGGAATAGATACGCCTTGGGCCTGATCCAGCAGGGCTGTTTTTATGTTCTTAAGTGTCAGAAACCAGAATGCTCGTCTCACTGGACAGTGAACCCATTCTTATGACCAGCCCTGCTTCAGCTAACACAGTCCTACCAAGGTAAGGCTGGTCATCTAGGGCCCCAGGATTACTCCCTGTCCCACCACTCCTTCTCTGAGTAGCTCTGATCACAGTTCTAAAGTGAGGTAGGAGGATAGGCATGCACCTCCTACCTCACTCTTTGGTCCCGGTTTACCGGCAGCCATCTTTATGATAGAGCTGGGGTGAAGGAGCGGCCAAGCAGTGCGGCGCTTTCCCAATGCACCATGCTGCTTGCATGGTGCATTAAGGAATACCTGGCAGAAAGAGCTTGCTTCTCTGTTCCTGATCACCACTGGGCTCGCCACCACACCACTTGTGTGGGCATGCAGGCAGCAGAGGCCAATGGAGGCGCCGATCATGTGGGAAGAAGCAGGTAGGTTCGTGTCTTCCCTCCAACTCCCCGCTCCTGATTAGGTCTAGGGATGTGCACAAAACTGGCTGGCCCGGTTTGGTCTGGCACCCCTTGAACCCCCACCAGTTTGGTCCGGTCCAGGGGGGTTCGTGAACTTTTAAAAGTTTTTTTAAAAATTACCCTTAAAATTATCTTACCCTAACCCTCCTCAGGTTGGTGGAGGGGGGCTGCGTGGAGGTTCCCCCTCCCCCACTGGCCTTCAAAATGCCCCCCTCAGGCATTTTAGGCCCATTCCTTCCTAAAATGGTGCGGCGGCCAAAATGGTGGCCACCACACATGCGCAAATGGCCTCTCACCAGTCCTGGCATGGCCCACAGCCTTGCAGAGGCCATTTGCGCATGCACAGCAGCCATTTTTTGGAGGCCATTTTTTAAAAATGGCCACTGCACATGTGCAAATGGCCTCTGCGAGGCCAGGGGAGGTTTGGTCCAGGTCCAGACCAAACCGGGGGGGGGGGTTGGTTTGGGGTTGAACTATCAAACCCCCAAACCCGAACCGCGAACCCCCGAACCTGTTTGCACATCCATAATTAGATCATGAGAAAGATCTCTATTTCTGAGGAAATACTTTTGACTTATGTGTGACCAGAAGCAGCTCCACAAGTGTACTACAAAGGGGTGGAGCTGCAGGGCCAACGATAAAGTCCAGCTTTATAGTTGCTGCCTGGATTTTGTTAGAGCAACAACTGACCAGCTCCTTCTTAATCCTCGTGTGCTAGCAACCAGACTGGACAGCTCCCTTGCAGTCTCAGCACGCCTGACATTGACTGCACTTGCCCAGATGGACAGCAACTCTTTCTGGCCAGTAGATAGGAAATCTGAGCCTCCTGGCTCCATCACTGGTAGGAATGAGACTCGTGTGGCAAAATAATCAGATAACAAGGAAGCCATACTATAGGAAGCCATACTATACTGAGTCATATCTTGGACCATCTAGCTCAATATTGTCTACTCTGACTGGCAGCCGCTCTCCAGGTTTTCTGACATGAGTCTTTCTCAGCCCTACCTGGAGATGCCAGAAGGACTCAAATATGGGGCTTCTTCATGCTAAGCTGATGCTCTACCAGTGAGCTATGGCCCAATCTCCAGTCCTTAAGAAGAAGTGCCAGGATGTATCTTGCCCCCTTGGCTACAGATCCTTTCTGTTAAGAAAGATCCTCATGCACTTCAGCAATTCCATTTCAAGTATTTATTTACCTAGCAAGATTGGAAACAGTTTTACACAGGATCACTTGCTATGTCCATGATCCGTGATGTGTCTGCCAGAAGCAAACATATTTCTTTAATGGTCCATTGCTCAGCATTAGCCACAGACATTAATTTTAACTGTTTATAGAGTGTGTTGCCATAACAAAGTCAGGAACATGAGATATACAGTACTGGGTCAATCATTCATCAGTTTTCTGTTGCCCCTTGCTTTGCATATTTTTCCTCCTTTATTGCTGTGCAGACAGTGCACCCATGCTATTTCCTCATCAGAGGCAAAATCTTGGCCAAGGGATTCCTCATTTATATTGGAATAACAACCCCTTGAGTTAAAGAGTAAAGGATTCAAACCAGGAATCTCAAAAACTTGTGCTGTGACCTACCTTGGTGACTCTATATAGTGGATTCTTGGAGCTCTCTCTTATATTATTTTAGATAATTATATTATTTTATAAATATTTGTTGTCATCTTTGGGTGCAGAAGACCATAGGCATGTGCAACATTGTCCTCTGCACTTTGCAAGCACTGTGAAGCTTCTGTATGGCCTAGGCGCATATACTGTACATTTTAGGACTCAGAGGCTGATACTCTGCCCTCAACTGGTCAAGACTGAGATCAGTGCCTGCTATATTTTGGGTGCAGCTTTTTGCTGCAGTTGCAATAGTTTCTTCCAGTTTCTCCCTGTTATCTAGGATTAGATTTGGATATAGCTACCCATGATCCTGGCTGATCCTGAAATTTAGTGACTGGTTTGTATATATGTTGAGTGATATATTTTACTTTGAGAGAAATTCAGTCAAAGTTCTCCCTGCCCCATGATGGCACACCTGTTGCCATAATGAAATGGAGGCTGGATGTCCATCAGTAAGAACTAGAGTGCATAAGGTGGCACTCTTATACTGAGACAGGCTGCAGAAGCAACCATAACAATACTAGTTCAATAAATGCTATGTGAAATAGCCAAACAGTGAGTGGCTGGGTAAGGCAATGTGAGATCTCCCCCTGCACCCAAGCAGAGGCGTAACTAGGGGAAACGGCGCCTAGGGCAAGCACTGAAATTGCGCCCCCCCGCACCCCCCCCCCCAGTGTTATCTGGTCACATTTTCAATACACAAGTATACAGTAAAATGCAAAGAAATCAAATCACAGATGTCTCTTAAATTTACAAGCAGCAAATTGCAAAGCATACTGTGCCCTGGGGTGGCTGGTGGGGGAGTGATCACCAAGGTAAGGTCCGGATGTCAATCATTACCCCCCCTAGTTTAGCCACTGGACTGGACTGTGGCTGCGGCTGGGCTCCAACTGGGCTCCCATCACTGGCTGGGAGGATGTTGCTGCTGCAGCTGTCTCTGTGTCTCTGTGTGGCTGGTGGGAGTGAGTACACTAGCCCCCCTATCCTGAGCCGCGGCTGCGGCTGCGGCGGGTGGCGGTGGATGGCCGAGAAGTACAGAGCGACGCCAAGGCCTGCCATCCGGCCCGGCGTCACTTCCAAACTGCGAGGCGTGCCTGCGCAGTTCAATCTATTAACTGTGCACACACGATTGAACTGCGCAGGCACGCCTCGCAGTTTGGAAGCGACGCCGGGCCGGACGGCAGGCCTCGGCATCGCTCTGCCCGCCGCAGCCGTGGCCCAGGATAGGGGGGCTAGTGCTCACTCCCACCAGCCACACAGAGACACGACTCTGTCCGGCGGGCCGCTGGGCTGGCCAGGTAGCGGCGGTGAGCTTGGGTGTGCGGGACCACCGCACGGCCTAGGGAAAAGACAGCCGGAGAGAGGAGGGGGTCAGGGGGAGGGAATCCGGCCACTCTCTCTGCCTCAGTCCTCCTGCACGCAGCACGACGGCACGGATTGAGCCGCTGTGGCTGGCCGGCCCAACCCGACGACAACCATGGGTGGCATGGGGCCACCCATGCCGCTGCTGCCGCGGCGCTGCCTCTTCCAACTGGGCCGTGAGTCGGAGGCCACGCCAACCGCTGCCACCCGCCTCCCACTCCCCGGCCGTGCGCCACCACCCACAGCCAGTTCAATAAGCATTGCAAGCCTAGCCCACCACGCCGCCACTCAGCCCGGAGATTTTAATTTATGAAAATAAAACATTATAATAAAAATTTAAAAACAACAACACACACACACCGTGTCCTTCCGTTGCACACTTTATTGCGCAGTGGTCCTTCCTTGGAGATGATGTCTCTGTTTGTTGATATTTTTGTGTTGCTGGTTTCTTCTTGGGCCCTGAAGTCCTGTTGTGGGAGCCCCAAGCAGCACGCTCTCGCTCTCTCGCTGTCGCCTCAGAGGTGAGGCGACGAGAGCAGGAGGTAAACTCGCGCATGCGCGAGTGGGGGTGGGTGGGGACTGGGGAGTGCACGAGGAGGTCCGTGGCAGGCAGTGAGGGCACCGCCGGGCAGCCAGAGCCCTCGCTGGGAGGGCGCCGCACCCCGGTGGCCACTCAGAAGATAATTAAATTTGGTGGTCAGCGCCGCGGGTCTCTAGGCAGGCGGTGGCGTCCAGGCTAGCACTCGCTGGGGGAGAAAGGTGCCGCGCTGGCACCGTGTGGTTGCGGCTGCTGCTGCTAGTGCTGCCTATTATAGCTATTGATAAAAGTAAAAAAAATAGATTTGGGTCATAGCACTTTTTGGCGCCCTCCAGCAGGTGGCGCCGAGGGCACGTGCCCTACCTGCCCCTGCACCCAAGTAGGATTTGTCAGTAGACAGGCTAACATAAAGTTTTGCATAGCAGAAATATTGTAATCCTTGAGAAAGATTCCCAGCTTCATATGGCAATCAATCATATGGCAATCATATGGCTCCTTCCTTGCAATGATACCATCTTGTTAACATGGACTACTATCAGCAAAGATACTTTCAGGCTCTTGGGCATCCCTCTTTAATGAACGCTTTTACAAATTACATGGTCAGGCAATGTCATTGGCCCTTCTGGGTGGCAAATTTATGTGTAGGTCATTTTCTGTTAGGGTTAGAGGTGTGCACTCATTTTCTGAACTAGTGGAATCCAGGCTAAATGGATCTGTTCAAGCCAAAATAATCAGAATAAGGAGTTTATGGTACAAATGAAGGTTTTGGGTTTTTTTAACAATCTCCATTTTTCATTTTATGTATTAATGACATTTTAATCCAACCCTTCCTACAAGGAGCTTAGGGCAGCATGCATGGCTAGCCCTTCCCCCATGTATCCTCACAACAACCCTGTGAGGTAATAGCTGGTGGAGAGTAACTGGCTGAGGTAATACAGTGAGCTTCATGGCTGAGGGGGAATTTGAACCTGGGCCTCCCCAGTCCTAGTCCAACTTGCTAAATGCTACACCACATTGGCTCTTTTAGCAGGGGAGATGGTGGGGGGGGGAAGGGGCAGGGAGAAATGGGGTTAAAGGGGGGGAAACCCTCTTAATTTTAAATTTAATTTGGCTGCTTCCTGTGTTGGTGGCAACAGGAGTTACAAAGTGCAGCCATTTCCTAGTGTACACCATTTTGAATACCCATAGCTGCCCTAAGATGCACTGTAGTCTCAGGGTTGTGTGAGTATAAAATGTCCACCATTGTGACAAAACGCCAGTTACCAGTGTAGCAGTCACAGTGTGTTCATGATGGCAACCTTTAAAAAAAAAATCCACACCACCCCAGGATGACAGTGCATCCCACATCAGTTATAAGTATTTAAGATATCTGCCAGGGGTCAGCTGCACCTTGGAGGGCTGTAGGGTATTACCGTCAAAACTGGCAGTGGAAAATATCAAGTTAAAAGTGTTTTTTTGCCCTTTTAGCCTCTATCCCACCTCGTTATTGAAATGATTAGCACTGACCTAAAATGAAACACAAGAGAGCTCTGCAAAATGATTGGGACATGCCCCTAATTAAGATTCCCCAAGTTTCTGAGATTCTCTGTTTTGGATAGTTAGGTGAATTTTGTAACCCATGTGTTTTATAGCTGCTTGCTTTATACAAACAAAGAAAACTTAAGTAGATTTTAACTAAAGATTTATTCAGCCACAACTCCTTTCCTTCTCCTTTCTCTCCGTTTTCCTTTCTGACTCCACCCCCACACTCTCTATAGAGACAAACATCCAAACAACAAATCACAAAAGATAACTAGATAGAATACAACATCATGGGATTGCATTGTTTGTCAAAGCAGTGAAGATTAGAAATAAATCTATGAAGATTATAACAATATCCTGTGGTAGAGAGTGTTTGATATTATGTGGTTAGATATTTTTTAAATTTTATTTATGCCTATTTTATCTATATACTGTTGTAAGGATACCTTGGAATATTTTAAATTTGAGTGGAAATTGGTTATGATGACCTTTGGTTAAAATAAACCAACTGACTGACAACTGATGAGTACATCTGAGACTGAATGAGATCAAACTCTGCTGGCAACCCTTGGCAAGGTTAGTAGCTGTTGTTCTACCTCTCTCTCATCCAGTGCTCATGACAACTATAGCAGTGTTACCTTTATGGTTCCATCAATGAACAATGACTTGTGAATGACCCAAGACATACACATCAAGTCGTTCAGAATAACAATCCTAAAACAAGCATGTTTATTGTGAGTTTTTGTTGTGAGCCACCTTGAGAGTTTTCACAAAAATGAAAGAGAGAGAGAGAGAGAGAGAGAGAGAGAGAGAGAGAGAGAGAGAGAGATATTCCAAGTTTTTATTCTGTAAGCAAACCTAGAAGGTAACCAAGTTATTGAAACTATTGGGCAATGTACTAGCATTATATGCACAGATGGTTTCGTGCACAAGGGAGAGAGTGAGTTTCACCCATTGTCTCTTCTGTCTGCTGCGCCCTGATAATATGCCTCCCAATAGGCTTCCCAACCCTCATGGTGATATTTTCAGAGGATTGGGGAATTTTTCTGAAATTCTCTTCCATGCTCAAGTCAATATGCCGCTCAATGACAGGGCCTTCTCTGTTGCTGCCCCCAGGCTTTGGAATGCTCTCCCTGTGGCCATTCGCTCCTCAGAATCCATTACTGTTTTTAGAAAGCTGGTTAAATCTTGGCTTTTTATCCAGGCCTTTACATGATTGTTTTATTGCTGCTTCTCTGTGTTTTTATCCGTGTGTAGTTTTTGTATATTGTATATTTTAATATTGGATTGTTTTTATATTTTTAGCTAAATATTTTTAATTCGTTTTTATTATGTGTTTTAACTTTTGTAAATCGCCTTGGGGTTGTTTTTAGCGAAAGGTGGTATAGAAATCTAACAATAAAGAAATAACTAAAAATGAAGCAATCCTCACAATTGCTGCAGGAGGCTACCGCCTTCTGCGGGGAGGAAGCCCAAAAGTGCTTACCTCCCCGCAGACAATCACTGCCTGCTCTCTGGGTGGCCAGATCGGCCACCCACACAACTGCCAGCTCCATCATGGAGCCAGTGGGGACTGCGGGGATTGGGGGGCTGCGCAGCCCCCGGAGGTTCCAGTATGTCCCGTGCAAGTGCACGGGGCATGCTGGAGAGACCCCCAAGCCCAGGAGGGTGACACAAGAACAAAAAAAAACTGGAGCCATCACGCCATTCACCTCGTTTAAAGGGAAGAGGATTTAATGTGGCTAGCTGCCGGGAGCCACGCAGCTCCCGTTGCAGCACACGATCGCCCCAAAGTGGACTGGGCTCCCTGAGCCCACTTTTGGGTGATTGTGGGAATAGCCTCATTGTTTTTAGACTGAAACCCACCCACCCACTTTCAGATGAAAACTGCACACAGCCTGAACAACTGGAGTGCAGAGTTCAATTTTGACTTTGGTCTGATTTGAACAGAGTCAATGGCAAACAACAATGAGCAGTGTTCAGACTATGGTAGCCATGACTAAGTCCCATTGAAATTAATGGTTAATCACAATTAACTTGTTAAATTGATTTCAGTGGAGCTTTGTCATAAATAACTAGTCTGGATGCTCTCCTCTATGTGCAGTTGGTGACTTTTCGCACACGGAGAAAGCCTAGATATATAAAACGTATAAAATGCATAAGCGTATAGGCACTTTTCACACCTTCCACTGAATGCATGGGGCTCAAGAGGGCAGACAGTAAGCAAATCCTATTCACCCACATTCAGTGAGCATGTGAAAAGGGCTTGAGTTGTGCTCAGAATCTGTAACAAGTCCTTAAAGGCCCAGAGTGAATTATTCTGGCTAAATTAGTTGAGATTCATTAGACTTTGTCTAAGAATAAAAGGACAATTTTCAGCAATCAGTGTATTGTAATTAGTATGTTATATTCATGAAACCAAAAGCAGTTATAATGACCAATTCACTCCTATAGTTTAGTCTCACAATTATATGAATTAGTGGAAATTAATTGTAGGTTTCAAAAGACATCTTCACAGTATAATTATATGTGGCAATGTTCACCATACTCTAAAGTTTACCCCCCTATTTTCAAATCCTTGCTGTGATGAGAAGTTTGCAATCACCAACTTTGGTATCAAAAGCAGGTTCTGGGAGACAAAAGTAGGGGTGTGCACAAAACCGGTTTTGATGGTTCAGTTTGTATTCAAACTAGCCTCAAGCTCCCCCCCCCCCGCCCCCAGTTTGAGTAGCACTTCTATCGAACCAAACACTGGTCTGGTTCAAATTCGAGCGGGTTGAAACGGTTCAAAGTTCTGCCATAGGGAATAATGGGAATTCAAATTGGCTCATTACTACTACTGCTGCTGCTATTTATATACTGCTCTTCAACAAAATTCTCAAAGCGGTTTACATAGAAAAATAAATAATACATAAATAAGATGGTCCCCTGTCCTCAAAGGGCTCAAAATCTAAAAAGTAACATAAGGTAGACACCAGCAACAGCCACTGGAGGGATGCTGTGTCATTACTCCCTCCCCATGGGTAGTGCCTAGGGACACCAAAACAGGCTGGTTGGTATGTCATGATGGGTGCTACCTACCACTCACCTGCAAAGCAATTGAATAATAAGGCTATTTTTAATGGTTTTTTGAAATTTTTCCAGGGACATCAGCAGGTCAAGTGTTGACTTATTGACTCTGAACGATCCAGAAATTCATTAAAAATAGCCCGGCTACACAATTACTTTGTGTGTTGGGTGCTAGGTAACACCCATCATGACATACCATCCAAACCAGTTTGGTTCCCAAGGCGCTAGGAAATTATCCTAGGAAATAATGGGCCAGTTTGAATCCCAGTAATTCCCTATGGCAGAAATATACAGCACTGCCAGTCACACACATTAATTTTTTTAAGGGATTCTCCCACAGAACACAGTGCAAAGCAGACCAATTAAGAATCACTGACCCAGATTCTGTGCCATTCCCAGCCACAAAGTGCCAGGTGCCCTGCCTATTGCCCACCGACACATCATTGGCACAAGTTGCTCTCCAGACACAGACAACTCCATAGCAACAGCGGCACCCTTTTGAGCAAAGAACATAAGAACAGCCCTGCTGGATCAGGCCCAAGGCCTATCTGGTCCAGCATCCTGTTTCACACAGTGGCCCACAGGCACCCCTGATTCTGAGTGTCCATCATCTAGAATGCAGAATACAAAGAGTCAGACCACCAGACTACATCTTCAATAATCCCTGACTATTGACCACAGTTAGGGATGTGCGAGCTGGTTCGAGGTTGCACTGGCTCACATTTGAACTGGCCCAGTTCAAGCGTTTGCCCTTGAGCCAGACTAGGCCTGGTTCAGCTCAAGGTTGGGCCAAACCCGCTGGACTGGTCCAGGGCTGGTCATGTGTTTTGTTTTGTTTTTTAATAAAAATAAAAATGGTAGACTTACCACCATTGTTGGGCTTTGGGGCTGCTGCCATGGCCATGGGGGATCTCTAGAGGTTTCCCCTCCCCCCACTGGTCTCCCCCCAGTTTCAAATGGCCCATTTTGGGCCATTTTCAGCCCGTTATAGGCCTCTCTGCATTGACAGCCTCCAAAATAGCTACCGCCAGCTCAGAGAGGCCCAGATGGGCTGAAAATGGTCCAAAACAGGCTGTTTGAGACTGGAGGGAGGCCAGTGGGGGAAGGGAAACCTCAGAGGACCCCCTCCGTGGCTGCATCTGTACCCCCAATGCCATGCAATGGGCAGTAAGTCCACCATTTTCTTTGTAAAAAAATATTTCGTCCCCACCACCCTGAGCCAGGCCCAAACTGGTTCAGACTTGGGCCAGACCGGGCCCAGCTCTAGTGTGCACATAACCAGAATGGACCCAGTTCAGTTCAAATTCAGTTCTACTCAAACCAAACCTAGTTTCCCAATGTTGTACCTACCCCTAGCCACTGTGGCTGGTGGTCATGGGAGCTGTAGTCCAAAAACAGCTGAGGGCCAAAGTTGTGCAAGTCTGCCATGGACCAAGCTCTGGGACCTTATCAACTCCCATCATGCTCAGTCACAATGGCCTTTGGTAATTTCCTGTTCTCTTCATAATAGAAAACAAAGGAAGAGAAAGAGATTTGAAAGAAGCAAGGATTTGGGGGTGTAATTTTCATTTTTTAAAAAGAGAAAGGGTAGAAGGGAGGGAGCACTAATGTGTTGGACTGGCATTGATGGTACCCGAAAATGAACATCAGTATTCATCCTCTAGTCTCATCTGTTCTAACAACACCCCTAAAATCCAAGGTCTTCTGGTTTCCATTCTGTACGGCTCCCTCTAGCAACAGTCTCTTGTAGAGGGCCGCTGGAAAGCTCACCCCCTCCTCCCCACAATTCACAAAAAGAGAGTATTATCAAAGCTGGAACACACCACACCGGTTTGTAAGAGGTCGTAGCTGGCAATGAGTATTCGTGGTTGATTATGGTCTTTAATCTACAGAATTCTCTCTGCTACGGAATATGGTGATGGCCACCAGCTTGGATGGCTTTAAAGGGGGTTTAGAAAAATTCCAGGAGGACAAGTATATCAATGGCTACTAGTCTTGATGGTTATATGGTACCTCCAAGTTCAGAGGCAGGAGATCTCTGAATACCAGTTGCACGGGAGCAATGGTAGGAGAGGGGGGACATGCCTTCATCTCTGCTTGTGGGCTTCCCAGAAGCTTCTGGTAGGCCATTGTGGGAAACAGGATACCAGACTAGATAAGCCTTGGGCTTATCCAGCGGGCCTCATTTTATGTTCTTACATTTTTCTAATTTGGGATGCCTGTATTCTTGGCCTCAGCTTGCCAAATGAACTCTTCCCCCTCCAGCAAGACTGATTGTAATACTTAGCAGTTTTATAGTACTTTTTGAGCGTGCAAAGCACATCACATGTAGGTGAAATCTTTACAACCCTGTAAGGTATATAAGGTTTATTATCTCCATATTGCAACTGAGGCTGAGAGGGAATGGCCATCTAGTGAGCTCATGGCAAGGCGAGAGTCGAACTGGGGAAGTGCTGATTTGCAGCTCCGCTCTTAGGCACAACCCCACACCAGCAAATAGTGAGTCAGCATGCAGAAACAATGCAGCAGACAGCAATCGTCGGCCTTCTATCTGCCACTTTCTTTGCTGCCAAACCATATTGATTCCTATCTGACAGATTGGACTCTAGGGCCTGAGGCAGCAAGCAGGAAACCTCTTCAGTCAAATCTGTACAGGAATACTGCCTTCTCATGCACACAATGAAGGGGTTGCTAATGCTGTTACCTGGCTTTTCAGGGCACCATGAGGGTCCTAATTTGTGAAGGGGGTCTTAAAAGTCCCACGTGCATGGGCACGTGGTACCATGCATAACCCTTTGTGTCCTGCTCTGGTATGGGGAATGTCTATAGAGGAATGAAGTTGTCTTTTATAGTTCAGGTGAGCTTGATGTGTGTCAAACTATGTAAGAGATTCTCCTTGTTTCAAATGGGTTTGTTTTTTTTAACTCTGGGTGAGTCAGAAAATGTGACGTCACCACTCAACACATCTGGATGTGTCAAGAAACAGCACCAGGGCTTGGACACAGTTGTAAGGCTCTGGCCCACTTTAATACATTCGGAACTGTGGGGCCAGGCAGGGGGCCAGGCAGCAACGGTGCTCTTACTCCTGGACTTTGGGGCTGACATCCAGGGCCTCCACAGCTTCTGGGGGCCCCCAAATCCCTTTTAGTCTATCCCAGGTGGTGTGGTCACCAGGCGGAGCATGATGATGCTTAAATTGCAGGGGAGGGGGTCCCTCCAAAGGCCTTTAGGTCCAGGCTCCAAAATTACCTAGGTGCACCTCTGCCAGGCAGAGCTACTGACGTTCAAGGCCTTGAACACAGGCCTGTCCATCCCTAGGGCCCTTCACCCTTCATCTCCCCCTCCCTTCCCCCCCCGGACAGTCTGCCAGCCACTCCTGTCCCTCCCTCAGCCTTGCACACTCATCTCCTGCCTCCAGCGTGCTGCTTCCCTTCAATTTCACCCACTTGCCTCTCTGCTTCCACCTGTTTGCTTCCCATCCCTTCTTCCTTCTGCCTCTTCTCTTCTTACTTTTGGCTGGGGTGGGAAGCCATGATGGTACCAGGCAGCAGGCAGTGGGTGAGCATGGGGGGCAGTTGTGTGCATGTGTGGCCAGGGGGAGGGCCACAGGCCTGCCAGCTGCTGGCTATGCCATTGAGGCCAGACACCACACCCCTGAAGCCAATCAAAGCTGTGGTGGTTTCTTGCTGCTCTGTTGATCGGCTGATTTCAGGCTTGGCTATGGTGGTTGCTGGAGTTTAAAGGTGGCAGGCACTGCTGTGCTGGGAAGGGTACAGAAGATGTGGACCAAGAGGGTGAGCAGGATTTGCATTGCCAGCTCCTTCCACTGGCACTCATACCAGAGATCAAGACAGCCTGAGTGATATAATTGTGGGACAGGCCAAGCTACACCTGAGAGAGGGACAAAAGGCTAGAACTGCTATGGCCAAAGTAGAGTAAAGTGTGCCGTCGAGTCGGTGTTGACTCCTGGTGACCACAGAGCCATGTGGTTGTCTTGGGTAGAATATAAGAGGGGTTTACCATTGCCATCTTCTGCGCCATATGAGATGATGCCTTTCAGCATCTTCCTGTATCATTGCTGCCCAATATAGGTGGGCAGCATAGTCTGGGAAACATACCAGCATGGATTCAAACCGGCAATCTCTGGCTTGCTAATCAAGTCATTTCCCCGCTGCACCATTAGGTAGCTCACTATGGCCAAACAGAGCATCAGATAGAGATGTACTTGCATCACCTCTGGTTGCTTATTTGGGGCTGGACTACAGAAGAGAAATAGAGCCCAAGGCTGACATCCTGATTAGTGCTGCATATCTGTAAGCAAAAGAAGCACAAGTGTAGCAGATTCATACTTGTGCAGTGTGGGCTCTCATGCATTTGGGGTGGGGAGCAATTTTTGCTGATCTCCCCTTCCCCTGAAGTGCTTTGTGTAATGTGCAGATATGTCCCTGAGGGTCATTTAACCCTCAGGGACAAAACTTTTGGTGACACAGAGCACTTCCAGAGGAACAGGAGATCAGTGAAAATCATCTACTCCTCCCTTATGTGAACACCCACATGTAGCAATCCCCAAAACCTGTTGCAAACATGGACTAGAAATGCATCTCTACAAACAAGGGCTTTTGCATTGACATGAACCATTTGATTGTTTGCTACCAAGTTTCCCCATATCAATTATTTGCATGTATTCTTAAGAGACACTAGAACAGTGGTCAGAATGTTTGCCTGAAGAGAAATATACAGTGAAGGTAGGTATCACTCTGTTGTGAATAATGCTGTAGTGGTTGCAAAAATTGAATCCCTCAACTCTTAGAGAGTTGTGTCATTCATCAAAGACCAGAGCTGCAACAGCTCAGTTTTAGTATAATCAATCTGTCAGCTTCTTGCTGTGTTAATATGCAATCACAGAGAGAAAAGAGTGGAATGACATTCTCAGAAGTTCTTTACAAAGGTTTAGTTCTGTGTCTTGGAAGGCCATTCCAAGAAAACAGGAAGCAAAGTAAAATTATCAGTATTTTGGGCAGCATGAATGGCATAAATAAGACTGCTAGGCTACAAGCGAGAGATGTAGCATGTGTTTATAAAAGCTATTAGACTACAGGTGGTGCTGGAGCTGTGGTTTTTCCTGCTGTTATCATAAGAACAGAGAAAAGAACAAAACAGGAAGGTGCTAAACATGAGCAGTGTGAAGCGCCATGAAGGCTTGTGCAGGGAGAGCAGGCTTGAACCGCTCTCCCCGCTGACAAGTAGGGAGCTTGCCCTGGGCAGCCAGGCTGGCCACCCACACGATTACCGGCTCCATCACGGGGATCAGGGGCTGCCTGGCCTCTGCCAGTCCCAGAATGCCCCACATGAGTGCGCAGGGTATTCTGGGGAGCCCCCCTATGCCAGGAGGCCTGTTGTAGCCTCCCGGTCAGGGATCTCCTCATGAGTCAGTGCGGAGCCATGCCAAGGCGACTCATGATCACAAAAATGGGGTTAGTGGAGGACTTGCTCCATTAACTTCATTTCAGGAGGGGCATTGTAGAGGGCTGGCCGCTGGGAGCTGCGTGGCTCCTGTGGTGGCACACAACCAGCCAAAACAGGGCTGGGCTCCCTTAGCCGGGTTTTGGTTGGTCATGGGAATAGCCTCAGGAAGTTGCCTTATACCAAGTCAGACCATTGGTCGATCTAGCTTACCCCTGCTAACTGGGCAAAGAGGCACCTTTTTAACATGGCGATTCTCTTTATTTAGCAGGGGGAGAGTAACTGGCCCTATCCACCCCCAGCACAGTACCTCCAGTGACTGTTGCTGGTGTCTATCATGTTTCTTTTCAGACTGTGAGCCCTTTGGGGACAGGGAACCATCTTATTTATTCATTAGTTTCTCTATGTAAACTGCTTTGGAAACTTTTGTTGAAGAGCGGTATATAAATATTTGTTGTTGTTGTTGTTGTCTGCACTGACTGGCAGCGGTTCATGCCAGAGTCTCTCCCAGCCCCACCTGAAGATGCCAGGGAGGGAGCCTGGGACCTTGTGCATGCAAGCAGATGCTCTCCCACCGGGCTATGAACCCATCCCCTAAGGTAGGGATCCACAACTCAGTGGGCCAGAGCTAATGCCTCAGTGGGCCAGAGCTAACCATGACTTGGTGTGCGGGGGAGCAAGGTCAATTTTCATTAAATATAAAAATATTTACAAAAGGGAGGGGATATAGGGTTGGAGTAAGGGGAAAAGATGAGGGGGAAGAGAGATGGTTTCATTGGGCTCTGTCCCAGAGGTAAGGCTAGCAAGGTAGGCAGTGCACATCTGGGCTCAAGCAAAGACTTGCAATGAGCTGCTGCTACTTGTCACCAGAAAAGACCAAGAGTTCTTCATGGCTCCTGTTATTGCTGCAGAATATTCCTACTGTACCTGCGGGCCAGCAAATAAGTCCCTGCTGGCCAAATCTGACCCCCGGGCCTTAGGTTGTGCAGGCCTGCCCTAAGGGGAATATCTTACAAATGCTCACATGTAGTCACCCAAATGCAAACTACGATGGACCCTGCTTAGCAAAGGACACAAATAATGCTTGCTACCACAAGACCCGCTGTCCTTCCATGATTTTTTTCTCTCCAACAGGAGCACCAGTTGGCAATCACCATTAGTCCCTTCACCCACCCTCCTCTGACTGATGTGGGGTAGAATTGAATTCTGGCTTGCTGCAGCAGTTGAGGGAAGAGACCAGGGTGGAGGACACTTGCTTAGGGATAGTCAGGGTAGCAGACACATGTGGAAGAGAAAGTTGCTCTTCCACATGTGTCTGCTACCCTGACTATCCCTAAGCAAGTGTCCTCTACCCTGGTCTCTTCCCTCAACTGCTGCAGCAAGCCAGAATTCAATTCTGAATTCAAATGCTTCCACCATCCAATTGGACCCTGCTTAGCAAAGGACACAAATAATGCTTGCTACCACAAGACCCGCTGTCCTCCCATGATTTTTTTCTCTCCAACAGGAGCACCAGTTGACAATCACCATTTTGTAACAAAACAAAAGTCTATCAAAATTAATCAAGCCTTTAATAATAAAAATGAATGGAAAACTACATTGATCTTTTTAAATAGGAAATAACGCTATATTAAGAACTGTGTAGAACTCCATCTTTAATTCTGCTTCCAGCTATTTATGGAAGAGCAATGTCTTAGCAGCACTAAAGGACATTAAAATAGCTAAAATAGTTAAAAGAAAACGTTATAGACTAAACAGGCAGCTAAAATAACACTAACGTTTTTCATGGTTACAATTTGAGATGGCAATGTATAGTCCCAGTCAGTAAATGTTGACTGTGAACATGTTAGAATGTGGTCACAGTAGGGCACACAGATTCACAGAATGTATCAAAGACAGCAAGAGAGATTCTACAGCCTCCCACTCTTCTGTCCTCTATCCGCCGGCTTTGAATGTTCCAAGAGTATCACCAGCTGAAGAGCAAGTTAGGTGCTCAGACAAAAGTAAACAGCAGTGAGATGGTCTGGTCACTGATGCAGAAAGAAGAGTTGTATAATTTGAATCATTCACGGCCGGGAGGCATACCAAAGTTAAACGTAATGCATAGTGAGGGGAGGCTCAGCAAGCAGAGTGCTCTGGAAAAGCAAAGTAAAATTCCAAGCATTCAGAGAAACCTGAACCCTTGACTTCAAAGCCTTTAAAGCTGGCATTAAGGAGGACTATTTTAGGGAAGGGATCCTTTGTGAAGACTGTTTTGCACAATTATTTAACTCAGATTACCTTCCAGAGACATCTTTTTTAAAAAAAATCTGATGCTTGATCTTTTCTCTGGCTTTTTAGAGAAGCTGTGCCCATGAGTAGCATAATGCCCATGAGGGGCATGGAAAGATTTGTAAGAAAGACCCAGACCCACACATTTCTCTGACTGATCCTGGAACCTACCTAGACAATGTAGCACTTGCATGCATTTTTCTAAAATGTACCACTGTTTATCTCTCTATAAATTATCTGGAACATAGAAACAAAATCAGCTTGGATGGCTCTAAAAGGGTTTTAGACAAATTCATGGGGGGCAGGTCTCTCAATGGCAGCTAAAGGCAAGATGCCTCTCTGAATACTACTTGCAAGGGAGCAACAGCAGGAGAGAGGACATGCCTTCATCTCTTGCACTCATATAGAAACACATTAACACATTATGGCTATTACTGAAATAAGCCCAATGCTGCTCTCAGAAGTACAGTCTAGAAATTGAATGCAAGGTGAGCTGAAAAGGCAACCCCATATTTTCAAAGATGAGTGAGATGATAGAGGAAGTTCTGCAAGTGGCTATCAAAATCCTTTAATGGAAAGTGTCTAATCAAGTCAGAGAGGTGAGGAGACAACAGGCATCTCTGTGTCTGAAGACTGCACTTTACCAAAAAAAGCCTCTTAAGAAATCCAACTCATCTAAAAATGAGAGAGCAAAGAATATAGGTCAGCTATCTACTATAAGGGGAGAAGTGACATTATAAGAGACATGAACTGCTGGCATTCTGTATCTCAGCTTTCTCTTCCTCAAAATGTGACAAGATACTGCACCGTGTTTTGCTATCTCCACCTCATATCATCGGGAGCAAGGAAATGTGCATCATATCACATGTTGTGTTGTATAGATGCCATGAGTAACATAGGAAACTGCCTTATAGTGAATCAGACCATTGGTTCATCTAGCTCAGTATTGTCTACACAGACTGGCAGCAGCTTCTCCAAGGTTGCAGGCAGCAGTCTCTCTCAGCCCTATCTTGGAGATATCAAGGAGGGAATTTCAAACCTTCTCCATGCAAGCATATAGATGCTCATCCTAGAGCAGCCCCATCCCCTAAGGGGAATATCTTACAGTGCTCACATATAGTCTCCCATTCAAAGGTAAACCAGGGTGGACCCTGCTTAGCAATTCATGCCTGCTACCACAAGCCCAGCTCTCCTCCTTAGACCAGGTCTAAGGAGGAAATATGAGAAGAAATGATATGCTGTGGCTTTTACGGTGGCCAGCTTCACATGACTGCTGGCAAATCTGTAAGTGGGGGAAATGTTGGGGATATGTTGTGAACAAAGAGCATGTGCTCCCAGCAGGTGTGACATCTGAATTTGCTCAAATCTAGTTTCCGCATTCTCCATCCTACATTCTCCCATGATTCTCCACCCAACTTCATATTTTGGTTGGGTGGAAGTCGAACGAACGTCGGGTGGAGAATCTCAGAAACCAGACTTGGGTGGGTTCGGATGTCATGCCTGCTGGGAGTGTGTGCTTTCTGTTGCCAGCATATCCCCAAACATTTTCCCCTCTTACAGACTTGCTGGAGGTGTTGTGAAGCCACTGATTATGTACTACTGCCCTAAGATTTCTGAATGTTGTACAGGGGTGGGCGGGGGGAGCTCTACCTACACATAGAACTGTGTTGGAAATAGCATAATATAAATAGAGTGAGAAATTTGACTCATTTGGATTTCCTTGAAAAGTCTCAGTTTATTCTCTTTGGGAAGAGCCATGAGATTATCTTTGAAGTTTCAGTGCCAACTCTAAGGATGTGCAGAACCCCCTTGAGAAATGTCACTTGTCCTATAGAAATGCACCTGGCTTTCTTTGAATGTTACAGATGTTTCTTCTTGGAAATGCCCTAAAATACACTTAGAATGTGGATTCTACAAAATTTCACTGGCAACCCTCAAGAGTTTCAAAACAAAACTTACACAAGAAGATGTTAAAGAAGCCTGAGTTCAGTGATAATGTAAAAAAAAAACAACCCACCAAAAACCATGCTTCTAATTCCCAGCTTTTGATGTAACATCTGAAGCTGGGACTTGCAAACCTCAAACCCTACATGTGACACACATCTGTGTTGGCGGTGAGAGCAGAGGCCAGTCTTATGGTATCAACGGTATTATGAAGTATGGGTATAAAGGGAATGAAGGCAAAGATTAACTCCTTCTCTAGAATTCTGATGCCTTTAATCTATAAAATCAGCTAAAAAAGAGATTAGGCAGAGAGGAAAGCTAAACTTGTAAATCCAAGAGATTTGCAAGGATGGAGAGGGTGGCATAATTTGCCAGAATGCTGATGGGGATTTGAAATCTAAAGCATTTGTTTTCAATTAACATGTTTTAAAAACACAAGCCCTGTATCTGTGAGCCATCTAAGACTGATGAAATGCCAGCAACTTTGATTAGTTTTCCCGCTCCCCATTAAGAATCACCCTTTTTTACATAACCAGCAACACCGCTTTCTCATGGGACCAGGAGCTGACTGCAAGGGGTGAGAAGCACAGGATGCAAGAAAGAGAGCAAAGGATGTTAAATATAAAGAATATTTAACTTGATAGGTTTTTTAAGGATAGGATAGGATGTTTCACAAAAGGCATTTGACTGGCTGCTTTTGGAAGGAAAGCTCTGGACTCAGTAGACTTTTTGTCTGCTTCAGCAGGACTGCTCTTATGTTTGTAGTGGTGTCAATCTTAGGATGATTATGAAAGGTGTGCAATGATGACTTGCATATTTATACTCCATGCAAACCAACCAACAGGAGGAAAGTGCAATTCCGTGGTTCCACTTGTGGATACCAAGACCAGATGAGATCACTGTTATGTGCACCTTGCAATGTAAGCTTTGCACAACAGTGTGGCCATTATTTGCAATGGCTGCACTGTCACACAACTCTGTTTGGGCCATTTGGGGGTTTGTATACAAGTGCACTTCTACAACAGCATGAACATTATCCTGCAACTTGCCATTAACATTGCACACAGTATGTCAGCCACGTTGAGAGTCTAGTATGGCTTACAAATTCATAACATTTTGCTTAGTTTCACACTGTGTCCATAATGTTGTGCTGAGCCAGGCTTTGTTGGCAATGGACAGACACTGCAAACTGTAGAAAGTGGCTTCCAGCAGACAATGCAGTGTATCCTTGAGATTCCTAAACATGACCCTTTCTTTCAAAAAGAATTTGGTCGTTTTGGCTCCAGAAGTTTAGAACACTGAAAGCAGTGCTGACTACAGGTTTCGAGTCTAGAAAAAGCCTAGAAATGGAAGGGTGTTTCCCTCCACTCTTTTATGAACCCTTGTCCTGCCCAAATCCAAATACTTTCTTACTCCTACCTCTTGACTACCAGTATCAGTTTCCCTTCTGCTTTAGTACTATTTTGAAGCTAGATTACAGAAGCAGCTAGTGATGACAGCTGGTGTCTAATGACTGAAATAGTATCCATCCATCCATTCAGATAACCAAACCACATTTGTATAATGTGCGCATGACTGGCACGTGTTAATTTATTGAGAGTGATTTTGCAGAATATTCCTATCTGTACTGTTGCAATGATTGAATTGGATAGGGCCGTAGCTCAGTGGAAGATTGTCTGATTTCCATGCAGAGGTCCCAGGTTTAAACCCTGGTTTATCTGTGTAGTGCTGAGAAAATAGCTGCTTGAAACCTTGGAGAGCTGCAGCCAGTCAGTGTGTAGACAATCCTGAGCTAGATAGACCAATGGTCTGGCTTGGTATATGGCAGCTTCCTATGTTCCGACAAATTGTCGTAAACTAAAGCCCCCACAAGGCTAGGTTATACAGAGGTGTAGTTCTCACTCATGTGGCAAATCTATGTCTGGGTAAAAACATTTTAGATTTCAAGTGTCGAGGGTGTCAGATAATTGAAGGTTCTTCCATAAAAGGGAAAAAATACCTTCCACATAGAAAACACATAGAAAGGTTCTAATATACCCTTCTCCCTGATAGTATATTCTTCAAGTTTTCTATGTGCAGGGATTTTTTTTAAAAAATGTAGGAGTATTCAGGCCACCTAATGGTGTAGCAGGAAATGACTTGACTAGCAAGTCAGAGGTTGCCAATTCGAATCCCTGCTGGTGATGTTTCCCAGACTATGGGAAACACCTATATTGGGCGGCAGCAATATAGGAAGATGCTGAAAGGCATCATCTCATACTGAGCGAGAGATGGCAATGGTAAACCCCTCCTGTATTCTACCAAAGACAACCACATGGCTTTGTAGTCACCAGGAGTCGACACTGACTTGCTGGCACACTTTACCTTTAGAGGTATTCAGTCGTGTAAATGGTTACCTCCACTTGCAGTCTCAAATACAAATAGTATAGTCCAGACACAGATTTACTACTCCAGGGAGCACTAGGCCAAAGATACAATTTGCAAACAAAATAAAGATGTGAAGCTGAGTTGAGAGCCCAGAAAGCCACACTGGAGCAAGAGAAATGGAATTTGAATAAAGGCTTTAGGACAAGTAATGTGAATACAATGAGCTGGCATCAATTAAAGCACTCGGATATTTAAATATCTTATGAACCGTGATGCCTCAAAAATGATATTCCTCCACACAGCATGTTCATAAACAGTCAAAGTTCATGCCTTTTGTCCTTCCTGTTGGGAAGGAGGGTGACTCACGTTAAATCCACTGTATGCTATAGCTACAGGTACTGTCTTACAATCAACAATAAACTCTGGTGATTCATAATTAACATGGGACTCAGCTGGACAGAAAGATGACAGCATTTCCTTACAGGTTCCTGCCTGGAGGCAGCACCTAATTTTTTGAATGCACTGAGGCACCAAACCACACTGCAGCCCCTCCCACCTTGTTCCTCTCATCCATGCTCCTTCCCCTCCTGCCACAGGACAAAATTATAGTGTTGTTCTGCTGGCCAGGAAGGGCACAGTGGGTGAAAGGACCAGTGGAGGGGAAAGATCAGAAGCAGAATTACTATTACTTCACTCAGGATATTTCATATTACAGGCACCATTGCAGGATCTGGAACAATCTCCCTCTATTGGACAGATGGGATGGGAAGACAGTCTGGCTTACAAGGGGAAGAAGAGGAACATGACACAGTTGCAGTTTAGGGTAGGGGCATGTCTAGGTAGGGATACAACTGAGTGTGCTTAGAGAGACAGGTATGTGGGTCAGATAAGTGAGGTTCATATCCTAATTTGATTGCTAGGATAAGTGAAATTACATGGTATAGCTATGTGAGGTTACAATGGCTGAATGAAAGTGGGCTGATTTTGTCCGATTTGACCCAAATCGAGCCACCACGCAATGCAGGTCAGTTTGGGGGAGGAGTCAGTCAGTCATGTTGTTTGCAAGGAAAATGAAAATAAAAGGGGGAAAGGGAGAGAGAGGAAGAGGGGAGGGGAGAGAGGGGAGCGGCTTATAATTCTGCTCAACGCAAAGCAAAGAGAGGGATGAATCTCAATAGAGATAAATCTACACTTCAGGGAAGGAATACGTCCAAGCCAGAGGAGGCTCCTCATTTGGGGCAGAGGGGGCATTGCCCCCCTCCTTGCCAACTCCACATTCTTGCCAGCCCCCCATTCTCTCACCAAACATACCATCTCTTCCTCTCGGTCTTTCCCTAGATACACCTCTGAAAGAGGGGGAGAAATTGAGGCAATGTTGTTAAAAAGGATGGAGCTACTGAAGGGAAGAGGAGGCAGTGAGAGGGCACTGCTACTTTGCACACTAGCACCCACCATGAACCACTCTAAGGGCAGGATTCCTTTATTCACCGCCAACCAAAGGGTGAATTTAGCACTAAATAGGCAGCTGGTGTGAATTATGGAGATCTTGGTTGAGTCAAGTAAAAAACTTTGCAGATGGAGAAAACTATGGGCGGGTGATTCACTTCTTTTAAACTTAGGGTTGGACCTGCTAACTATTAGCTCCGCCTATGGTTACCCATGGCTCCCTTCCCTCTCCTCCCTCTCCCAACTCCAAGACGTAGCCACCGCCACTGAAGACCACTGTTCCCTCTAACAGGAATTCCCAGATGTTGACTACAACTCCCATAATTCCCAGCCAACGGCCACTGTAGCTGGGGATGCTGGGAGTTGTAGTGAACAACATCTTGGAATCCTTGTTAGAGGGTACACTGCTGAACACTGCTGAACAGGCACATTAGTTGACAGTGTTGAGACTGGAAAATGCTATCACTCTAGCCAAGGGGACGGCGCCTATGTGTCAGTCAATTGTCTCACACCTTCCCTCTCTACCAGGGAGAGAGGGGGAAAGAGCGAGGGTGGGGAGAGGCAGAGAGGGACGAGCAAAGAGGGTGAGATGGGAACCTTCAGCAGCTGGTTAATAGCAACAGCGTTCCCTTGGTTAAAAAAAAGAAATGGTACTTCCCAGTACAGCACCACAAAGTTTTTCAGATTGCTGCCACTGTCCAGGCTTTCAACCAAGTTAGACACTGGACAGGCTGGGCCATGTGCCTTCTAAAAATAAAGGTTGCATGGTGCCGACTTTATCTTTAGCCACTTTATAAATAATCTAGGATCCAAAAAGCAAAACCATTGAGGAAGGGGTGCTCAAATGAGGCAGTGTTGACCCGCCCCCTGACATTAGCATGAGCGGTGTGGCCTTGGGCCTCCTTAGGGAAATTGACCATAAGTATATACACAAGTGTAAGAGGTGCAGCATGTCATGCGCAATGTGGATGTGTGTCCAACTGACAGCATGATGTTCAGACCAAACCAAAAATCCACCTACCCCTTATGGCATGTGATAGATCTAAGAAAGCCCTATTCCAAGTGTGTGTGTGTGTTAATGCTGCACAACTGTAATGAATGCAACTGCAATGTTGTGAACTGGTAAAATCACCACACTCCAGTATGCTGCAAATATCTGTTGAAAAGACAATGTCTTCCTCTAACAATTTTATTCTGCACTCAATAAAAATTTCAGGAAATCAATCAACTACAAATTGACTATAGACTTCAAAACGATGATGATATAGTAGTATGGAGGTCATGAATCTTTTCCTCCTAAAACACACTAAAGTATATTTTCTAATTGGATCTTAAATGTGCACTCCTGTACAATGTGAATGAAGGGAAGCTCTAACAAGGGATTGCTTTAATGAGAGAAAAACCTTGGATTCAAAGGGACAATGGCCAGAGAGGCCTTATTCTGAAAGAAGGCATTGATGTGGGAAGAATGTGCTTCAAGACATAAATCACTATCTTTGGTCTTGCCAGTTATGTAATGAGTTCAGAGAAAAAAATACCTTGCAGTTACACCCCTGATAAAAGAAAAGGAACTTTTTAGTCTGGTCAACAAAAATTCCATTTGGCTTGGTATCAGTTACAGCTATGCCATTTGGTTTACATTAATCATATTTCTCCCACAGACTCAAAGACAAAGTGAAAATGAAAGTGTTATGTTTTGACTGCCATTGGTTTCAAATTGTGGATTGTCTCTGGGTTTCGTTGCTGAGGTTCCCACAGTGTGCAGCTAGGGCAGTTCAGACATTTCAAGGGGGTGGGGGGTACCAGGTTCGCACCAGCCCTTCTCACTGCATATTTTGTACCAGATTTGTACCTGCAGATAAGAAACAAAAGTCACCCTGGGATTGCTTGTGCATTGAAATGGTGGTCATGCACAGTGGCCGCAACTCATAAGAACATAAGAAGAGCCCTGCTGGATCAGGCCAATGGCTTATCTAGTCCAGCATCCTGTTTCACACAGTGGTCCACCAGATGCTTCTGGGAAGCCCACAGACAAGATATGAAGTCGTGACCTCTCTCTTGATGTTGCTCCCCCTGTAACTTGTATTTAGAGGCATCTTGCCTCTGAGGCTGGAAGTGGCCCACAGTCACCAGACTAGTAGCCATTGTTAGACCTGTCCTCCAAAACAGAAAATTGAGCACTCTTAATTCTGTTTGAAAACTCAAAACAGAATTGAGGGTAAAGTGTGCCGTCTAGTCGGTGTCAACTCCTGGTGACCACAGAGTCATGTGGTTTTCTTTCATAGAGTACAGGAGGGGTTTACTGATGCCATTTCCTGTGCAGTATGAGATGATGCCTTTCAGCATAGTCCTATATCACTGCTGCCCATTATAGGTGTTTCCCATTGGGGATTCAAACCGGCAACCTCTGGCTTGCTAGTCAAGTCATTTCATCGCTGTGCCACTGGGTGGCTTCAAAACAGAATTAAGCACTCTTAAATTTGTCTTCAGTTGAGGCAACATCCTTGAAAGAACTTTATGTGTATCTATGGCAGAAATAACTTCGGGTTGTTTCTTATGGCTGACCATCCATCTTATTTATTTATTATTTCTCTGTGTAAACTGCCCTGAGCCATTTTTGGAAGGGCGGTATAGAAATCGAATGAATGAATAAATGATCATTGGGTAGGAGGAGCATCCAGCCACTCTCCAAGGCCAAGTCCCATGTGAACTCCTGAGAAATGACCATGTATCAGGAAATATTGAGGTAGGAGGAGGAGGAAGAAGTGACGCTGGTCACTGCTGGTCTTGTGGTAGCAAGCATGACTTGTCCCCATAGCTAAGCAGGGTCTGCCCTGGTTGCATATGAATGGGAGACTTGATGTGTGAGCACTGCAAGATATTCCCCTCAGGAGATGGAGCCGCTCTGGGAAGAGCAGAAGGTTTCAAGTTCCCTCCCTGGCTTCTCCAAGATAGGGCTGAGAGAGATTCCTGCCTGAAACCTTGGAGAAGCCGCTGTCAGTCTGTGAAGATAAAACTGAGCTAGATAGACCAATGGTCTGACTCAGTATATGGCAGTTTCCTATGTTCCTATGTACCCTGTGTTTGCCATAATCTGGGTAGGACAGCCCAGGGCGTGCTTTCCCTCTACCCTTGATACAGTTCTGGGTGGGTACATGATGTGGATGGCCTCCTACCTAACTTGCAGCTAGCGCGCAATTGCTTTCCCCTCCTCCTACCTCAGTTTTGCTGGCACACAACTGTTTTTCAGGAAGACGCACTCTTCCTATCCTGCTGTCATCCATGAGAACAAGCCTGTATGTGTATTTGGTGTTCCCAACTGGCCATTATTTGCTTGGAGTGATCAGTTAAATCTCATTCTTGCAGATAGAGCAGTATTGTAGTGTAAAAAGTCGGCAAACTTAAGAAGCAACCAGACAAATATTTTCTACTATTAACTCCATCGCCACTGTTGAAGAAGTCTAATCTATGTCCTGGCTTACTTGGCCATGGCTCCCTTCTGAGCCACTAGCTTCTGCTCCATCTCAACACATGACCCACCAGAATCTGCTGCATTCAGTTTCATCCATTTTTGTTTTGACCAGGCTCTGCCTCCTGGCCTGACTCGATACTTCCTCCTGGCCATGCTTCTAGCCCCACACAGAGAACTTATATTTTTAATGTCAAAAGATAGCACCCCTATGGATCTGTCATACTATAAAAGACCTCACCATTCAGAAAGTAAAAGGTCCCTTGGATGGAAAGAATGACCTAAATGTAAAGAATTATATGTGATGCAGGGTCAGTTTTCCCACCCTGTTCCTGCTGGTCCCAACTCTCTCTCTGTTCTTGTGAGTCTTTTGCTTTGAAGGCAAAGCCAAAGCACGCTGAGCAGTTCTTTTCAAGATTGTCCATCAGCCATCCTCGTTACAGTCATGCTGATTTGTCAGTGTGGGGGGGCTCGGTGCCAGCATCTGTTCAGTCTTTACAGCATGTTCTAAAATGCCTAAGAACCGGATGGCTTTAAGTCCTTCGCTTGTCGGCATTAATCAAGCGTAAAAGCAAGTGACAAGCAGATTTTGCTGATTTAATGAATAATTCCAGCTCATTTGGTCCATCTAATTCAAACTATTACAATGGAATCTGAACTGACTGCTGACTGTCCCTGCTTATCTTTGTCAATATCTCTAGATATAGGTCAATGCAGGTAATCAGGATTCAGGGGAGTTCAAAACATTGTGGAGACTTTTATATGCTGTTACTGTATGCATGCATTTCTCTTCCTAAGCACCTTTTGCCCTTGTCATTACTAAGTGTGAAATAGTTATTTGCAGAACAAACCTTTCATTTCTGTTGTTCATTAAAATTATTATTTTGTCATTTCCGACCACCTTCGATAGAAGTCAGACCATGGAAGGAAATGCATTCCCAGTTAACTAGTTAACAAACAAACAAAAGAACAAGCTGTGGACATATTGATCTAGTTTGAAATAGCCTTGTGATTGATCCTGATCAATGTGGTTATTTCCTGATAGGTAGAAAATGATCAGCAAAGGCCTTCAAAAGCAATAGAGAGATGGGCCCTTAAGCTCCAGTAATGCTGCACACTTTTTTTTTTTTTTAAACCCAACAACATACAAACATCAGACTTCAAGGATGGTAAGAGAAAATTTATAGACACAGGCATGGCACTTCATTTGTCAACTGCAAGGTACTTTTTGGTTATCCATCTCTTCTGACATCGAAGGGAAATACGATTGTCCCTGAAAAATTAAACACTTAGGACAGGCGCGTAACAACGATAGGGCAAGGGGAGACAGTTGTCTGGGGGCCCCACTGCCTGGAGGGGCCCCCCAGAGGCACCTCATGTGACTCCCCATTGCCCCCTGCCCAGCCCCAAGGCCCCTCAGCCACTTGCCCTGTTCGCCGTCTCTCCAGCTTGTTCTCCTGGCCGGCAATGGAGCAGCAGACACGCTGCAAAGAGCTGCTTTCCTCCCGCCTCTCAGCTGATCGGCGGGTGGGCGGGGCTTCCACGGAGGTCTGGTGTAGGCCTCTGTGAAGCCTGAACTCCAGTAGGGCCCAAGCCAGCCAGGAAGGAGGAGGCAGCCAGAGAGGCCTCCACTGTTCTCTGCAGCAGAAGACCCCCTGCTGCCAGGTAGAGTGTGAACTCCTTTTTGTGGTTACCTTCCCCACCCCGGATATATAGGCATCTGCTTGCCATAGGGCTTTGATATGGGGGGGGAGGGACTGAGAAGTCTCTGAATATTTATTTTTAAACAGCTTGGAAAATTTGCTGGCTTAAAAAAAACTATCTAAAAAGTCCTATAAGTGGCTTGTTTCATGGCAGAAAATTACAAAAACTTCTGGAAGAAACAGTATTATATTTATTTTATTCATTCATTCATTCATTCATTTATAAATGCACTTATGTTCAAGTTGTTTTGCAACCCAGAAGGTCTGAGTGAGAACTGTGAAGCATGTCTTGTGCTTTTATTTTATTTTATTTTTCTTGTGTGTGAACTGCTCTCCAATAACTTGCAGGGACTTCAGGGTAAATCTGGCCAACATGTGAATGCAGCACCTCCATTCCAGAGGAGATGTGTGTTAAAGGGCTTTAAAAGCCTCCTGTGAAAAACCTCCTGGAATCAAACTTGACTGAATTTGTTCAGAATTCTGAGAAAACAAACATAGGCTCACCCTGCATGGTTGAAAGTCTCCTTTGCTAATCTGCAGCGAGGGGCCCATTTTAATCATTCATCTTTCTAGTGTGTTCTAGGCATTAAAAGTAAAACAAATGTATAGTACTCAATGTATATCACTATATATTGTGATGTGTGCGTGTGTGTATTCAGTGAAATGTATTTCCAGGCAGCATACTTATTTTGGAATATCAGACTTAAATCCTTGGGGGCCTGGGGTGTGTGGAGGCCCTGGACTTTGAGTGGGGGGGGAACCCATTTTAAAATCTTGTCTCTGGGCCCACTCCAACCTTGCTACGCCCCTGACTTAGGACAAACCAGTACAGACTACAGTGGGGACGGGAGTAATGGCACCGGAATTGGTGCCAATGGAAGCCTTCTTCCCCAGATAAAAAGGAGCTACATGTGGTCCTATCCATATCAAGACCACAATGGGGTCAGGGGGTGAAAGCCGTTCTCTGCTGCATTCCCATTTTGGAACTAGTTCCAACATGGCTGTCATTTTTCAAAAAGAAAGAAAACCCCAAATATACAGGCCCCAGTTTCTCAATATCACCCAGTTTGGTATTGAATGGCAGTGGCCTCCACCGGTCCAAGGCAGCCTGGACTAACATATTTCCCACGGAGAACATAATCTTAAAACTTTCAAGATACACTTTGCTGCATGAAGCAAGCAGTAAAACCCAAACCAAGGTAGCATGAGCTCAATACCTTGTATAATCAACACAAAACGTGCATATGGCCTTTGACAGACAACAGTTCTTTGTAAGATGAATTGCACATCTTGTAAGATGCAAGTCAGCTACTTGCAGACATACTGGGAACCTAGCCCGATTTTTGTTAGTCGTCAGAACCACTGGGCTCGGCTGCGAGCCCGGTGATTCTAGAGCGGGTAACCCGCTCTGGAACCCCTGGTAAAAAGCAGGTTTGCGGAGCGAGCACTCTGCAAACCTGCTTTTTACAACTGTGAGTAGCCGTGGTGCACCTTCGCACCACACCTACTCACGAGTAGACCCCTGGCTGGGAGGCGAAAAGCCGCCTCCCAGCTCCAGGGGTCTCCCCAGTATGCTCTGTGCACTCAAGCAGGGCATACTGGGGGTTGCGGGGGCCACGGGGGCCCTGCTTCCCCACCCCCCTCCGGCTCCGTCACGGAGCCGGCAACCGTGTGGGCAGCCGATCCGGCCGCCCAGGGCTCCCTCCCCGCAGTTTCTAAAAAAAGCGGGTCTCACGGATCGTGAGACCCGCCTCACTGGCTGACATCCTAACACTGAATACATGCAGGCAAAGGATGCATGCCCACAGTGGCTGTGGTTCAACTTCAGCAGCACAGCCACTTGCGTGCAGGGACTGGGAGGCAATTTTTGCCAATCTCCCCTTCCCTTGGAAATACTCTGTGCTGCCCTCAGGGACATAACTTTGGGTTGCAAAAACATTTCCAGTGGAAGGGCAGATGGACAAAAGTGACCCCACACCCATGCCTGAGCAGCCGAGCAGCTGAAGTGGGATGTTCAATTGTCCTTTTTCAACCTCAGCATAGTATCCGGGTTGTTGCTGGTGTCCACTAGGGATGTGCACAAAACCGCTTTAACTGGTTTGGTTCAAATCTGAACTGGATTCAAAGCAGACTGGGTATGTATGTTTGGCTTTGGAACCCCCTCGAGCTGGGCTCTGTTGGAGTCACATTTATTTATTTATCATGTTTGTATACCACCTGATATGTACATCCCTAGGCGGTGAGCCAGTTTGATTCAATTTCAGCCAATTTGGACCTGGTTTGAAGGTGGTGGGGATGATAAAATTGAGTGTTACAAGTAATGACTTACCACCACCAAGGGCTACGGTAGCCTCAGGGGGTACTGCGGTGGCCACAGGGGTCTTTGGTAGCTCCTCCCCCCCTGCCACTGGCCACCTCCGCAAATCTCCCTGGGCCAGTTAGGCCTGTTTCTGGACTGTTTCAGCTCTCTAAATGCACAGTGGTCATTTTGGGGGCTGCCGCACATGCATCCTGGCCCCATAAATGGCCACCACACGCATGCAGAGGGCTAAAACAGCCTCAAAATAGGTAGGGGTGTGCATTTTGGAATTTTCTTGTTTCGATTTGTATCCGAATCGAAACACCCCCATTTTGTTTTGTACCCAAATTTTCTGAATCCGAATCAGCCCTGTTTTGTTTTGTAGCTGAATTTTCCAAATCCGAATTGATTTGGATTTTTAAAAAGGGTCCCAGGGCAAAAAGAGTGGGTGGTGGTGGTAGTGTCCAATGGGTGGAAGCTAGCAGCCAAATTTCAAAGGAATTAGGCAAAAGGCTGATTTTTTTGTGAATTTTTAAAGTTTACACATCTTTAAGAATTTTCCCATAGGGAATAATGGCGATTCCAGCAAATGTATTTCTTCAAATCAAGGGGAAAGGGATGACCCACAGCAGAGTGTGGTGGGTGGTAGTGCCCAATGGGGGCAAGGAAACTTCCAGAATTATTTCAAAGAAATTGGGCAAAGGGCTGATCTTTTGTGATTTGATGAAGTTTACGTGTCTAAGATTTGTCCCATAGGGAATAATGGAGGTTTAGGTTTCAGCAGCCCCATAATTCCACTTGGGGGGCACTGGGGTTGCCCAGAATGAGGGGTTGTGTACTGCACATAGGGTGCCAACCACCCCCATACCCACAAGCCTGTGGGGTACTGGGTTTTGTTGTTTCTGAGGTGTTCATTGTAGATTCTTTGGTAGCATATGAGATTTTCAGTGAAAAATAAGAATCCACTCTCATATGCTACCAGAAAATCTACACTCAGAACACCACAGAATCCACAGAACCCAGCACCCCATGGGTTAGCAATCCTTCCCCTGGCCAATGTGGGGTCAGTAAAGAGTGGGAAGAAGCAAAAGAGCCAATGAGGAACAAGGAGGGAATTGCCAGCAGGTCAGCCCATGATTTAGGTCACCGATCAGAAGGCTGGAAGGGTGGGAAATTCAAAGAGATGTCAAACACAAAATGGAGACTGACTCAGAGATCACCACAAAATGGAGGTCCAAAACAACAAAATGTTTTGTAACCGAAACAGGGACGTTTTGTTTTGTATAAAAAACTTTTGGATCTGGAAAATGGGTGTTTTGTTTTGTCTACAAAACACCCGAAACAGGCTGGTTTGGGTACAAAACGTTTTGTATCCGAAACGTTTCACACATCCCTAAAAATAGGCCTAACCAGCCCAGGGATACTTGGTGGGGAGGCCAGCGGGGCTAGGGGGAGCCTCTGGAGACCCCCACATCCACTGCAGCCACACACACACCCCGGCCACCACAGCCCTCAGCAGCAGTAAGTAATAAAACTCAGTTTTATCACCCCCACCACCCTCGAACCAGACCCGAACCAGTTCAGCCAGTTCGGCTTGACCTCAGACTAAACCGGACTCAGCTTGAGGTTGAGTCTCCAAGCTGAGCCAGTTCAAGCTCAAGCCAGCACACACACCGCTATTGTCCACCTTACATTTCCTTTTATTTTGTGAGCCCTAGGGAACCATCTTATTTTTTATTTCTGTATGTATATCACTTTGAACACATTTTGTTTGAAAAGTGGTGTATACATATTTGTAGTACAGGTGGACCTTGTTATCTGCTGATTTCCCTCCACCTTCGATAATAGACGGGCAGGTCTATGTAGGCAGCTATTTGCGTGGATCCCACTAGTGCATGAAACCATTTGGAGGCCCTTTTAAGGGCCTCCAAACTGGTTCAAACAACCGGCTGTTTGGACGGTTCGAAGCCGGGGGGGTCACACTTTAAGGGCAGGGGAGGGTGCACTTACCCCTCCCTCCACTCCCCCCCCCCGCTGGTGTTCTATCACTAAAGGTTCCTTCGGGGTGGCAGCATAACTCCCTGCTGCCCCATCCCCTCTTTGCCCAGAAGTAGTAGCAGGAAGTACCTGGTGCACCATAATGTTTGTGCACATCAGGCACGCGAGTGAGCACAATGTGTGACACGCCCCTCCACCCACCTTCAAACTTCCCTCGCCCGGTTCCGTGCACATCCCTAGATCTCACTGCCTCTGCTTTGTGGGGGCAGCAGCACCTGCCATCTGAGAAGCAGCCAGAGAATGTGCGCAAAGGATGTACCTAAGAAGGGTCTTGGGTGTTTTAACATGCTAAGCCTTTCTTGATTGACAGGTGAAAAGAGAGAACAGAGCTTCTGTGGCCCTTCCTTGGAACTACCATCAAGAGATATACTTTGAAACAAAGGAGCATGCAGTGGAACTACCATCAAGAGATATACTTTGAAACAAAGGAGCATGCAGTGGAACTACCATCAAGAGATATACTTTGAAACAAAGGAGCATGCAGACACTAACATTACACCCGGTGGCGGGGGTGGTGGTGGTGGCGGCATTGGGAACAGTGGTGCAGATAACATCCTTTGAGAGACGCTGCAGAATGAACTCTGAAACTTGGTCTGTGGAACAGACATGACTGCTCCCTGGCATGCACCAATGCAGGAGTTTCTAAAACTTCTGCAAGCCTCATTCCTTGCCTGAGGAGGAGGAAGACTGGAGAGGTTGCTCACCATCCCCACCACTCTGCTTCTCATGGGCATCACCATTTGGGTGCCCACCACCTCCTAAGTTCCCACTCTTCCCCTTTCCCTTGGGGCAACCCATGCAGGAGTGTGTCTCTGCACCCTTGCCTTTCTTTTTCGGGGGGGATGTGTGGGTGGGGACAGCATGCTTTGGTAGGCACATGTGCACCCCTTTGGCCACATGATGGTAGGCTTGTGGAGGCATGTGGTGGAAACCCCTTGCTCTTTGGGGGCCCTTCTGTGGTGGCTGCCCCCAAGTGGCCCTTCTCCAGATGGCCTGCTCACTAGGGGGTGCCTGCAGGTGCTTGGCATGTGCACCCATGAAGGGTGTGGGCTAGCTGACAGGGCTGGCTCTGGATGGTCCTGCCTGTGGACTTATGACAGGTGGTGGTCTCAGTGGTGTGGCTGGCATGGAGGGCCAACGTGCACCATGCTCACCCATGAAATATGGCTGTGGCAGTGCTGGGACTGTGCAGTGGATTGGAATGGCTGGGGCAGAGCACCCAGGAAGTGTGCCTGTGGGGCTTGAGAGGCCGGAGTGGCTTGGGAATGCCCCGGGTGTATGGGAAGGTAGGGTGCAGGCATGAGCTGGAAGAGTTGCTGGTATGCAAGAGGATAAACTGGTGTCTGGCTTGCAATTCTGGAGATGGAATCAAACATCTGCTCCAGATAGGCCATGTTGCACTCAAACCTCCTCTCAGCCATTGTATCCAAGTACTCCATGGCACCAACTACTTCCTGCACAGTGCGCTCCCTGGCACTGCCCATAGCTGGTGGTCAGGCAAGGAGTGAGAAGAAGTCGGGGGACTGACCCATGCAGTAGTTGTTCACAGGCTATTTCCCAGTGTGCTTAAGGGTTTTTCCCCCCTGCACCTCCTTGGGTTCCCCCCACCCCATGGAACATTTCTGCGCCCTGTGAAACCCACCCTGCATGGACAAACACCACCACCACCAGCACCGTTCCGTACCTCCCCCACGCACCCCCATACCCCCCTCCACCAGCACCACCCAACCACCAATCTGACACCCCAATCCTCCCATGCAACCACCAGCAGCCAACCAATGCCACACACATACCCCTGTGTCTCCTGCTCTTGGAGACACCGCCACTTACCAGGTATTGCCTCCAGTGGGTGAAGGGGCTCCTCACGCACATAGTCTGAAGGACTTGTACCTTCCTTGAGTAAGGGGCCTGTCTGCAACCACCAAGCATGATCTCCCACTCTCTGCCCTGTACAACACATCACTGAGGGTGTGTGTGAACATCTCTTCCAACTACTGCCTGTGCTGAGTGTTGAACCCTACACAAGCTCCTGCTCCAGCAGAGAACACTGGCTCTCCTCATCCAAGTAGTAGGAGGGTGTGAGGTGCTGCAGTGACACTGTGTTTCATCATCATTGCCCCCTGAGTCCATGGAGTAGAGCCTGGGCTGGAGAGGCTGTCCTGCAACATCCACAAATCAGTACAGGTGCAACACTCTCCCTGCCTTCCCTGGAAGATTTGGCACAGCTGGCACACCTGTGTGGTGCACAGTGGACTGAGGTGGGTGTGATGGGCCTGCCACCCCACAGCAGACTGGAACCTCTGTTGCCCTCATGGGGAACATTGACATGGCTACATGGGGCACCATGGTAATTGCTGCCGCTGGAACACTAAGATGAGAAACTGAAGCGGTGGCTACAGGGGAATTAAATAGGGATGTGCACAAAACTGGTTTGCCTGGTTTGATATGAATCCAAACTGGACTCGAACCAAACTGTGCATGTTCAGTTTGGGCACCTCAAATGAGAGGTCCGACTTGGTTCAAATTTGAACCATTTCGGGCCCGGTTTGGGGATGCCAGGGGCATTTACATTTTTTAATTTAGAAAGGTGGACTTACTACCTCCGAGGGCATCCGTGGACATGGGAGGTGGTTCTGTGGCTGTGCGAGGAGATCCAGTGGTCTCCCCTCCCCCGCTGGCCTCTCCGCCGTCTCCCAAAGGCCATTTCAGCTCATTTCGTGGCCATTTCAGCCCTCTCTGATTGTACAGCAGCCAACTTGGAGGCCGCTGTGTATGCACACAGGCCACTTGCATGGCCGGGTCATGACAAAATGATATTGTACATATATTTTACTTCAGCCTTGTTAGTAAGCCACCCAAAGTAACTTGCCTCCCTAAAAATGTACTCTTCTGCTGGGGGATACAGAATCTTTCCTCTCCATTACCTTCTTCTCAGCAGCAGCAGTTTTTCACAGTCCTTCTGATGGCTGACTGGTGTCAATCACCATCTTTTTTAAAGTCTCAAATGAGGCAGAAAATGACCCTGCATCACATTGTAGGGTCATTTCCCGACTCATTCTAAACTACAAAAAGATGGCAACTGGCATCAGCTGGCCACTAGGAACATCACTAAAGCCACCATTGTGGCAAAACCGTAAACAAACAAAAAGATTCTTAGTCCAACCAAGCATGCTGGGCCCATAACCCTGCTGTGGTTTTATGATTATTTATCTTTCCCTTTTGGGAAAGTGCTGACTAATTTTAGCAGAGTATTCTAGCAGAGTGCTAGGGAAAGCATCCACTCCAGTTACAGAGTGTGGAGTTTAGTTGTTGCAGCTGTTTAAAGAACATACATGGAGATCACTGTAGAGTCTAAATTACTTATTAACTAGTTTACTGGTGAAATACATTAGGATAGGAAAGACCTAATCCTATCTAATATCTACATAATGAGCCCTTTCTCACAATCTGTGAGAAGGGCTTGGCAGGCGGGCAGGGGGGAAAGTTTCATTACCTTACCTTCCCCACACTCAGACAATCCTCCACTAACTCTGGTAGCATGGAGGGCCAGGGGCTGGAACTCCCATAATGCACTGTGCAAGTGCGCCACGCAAGTGCCCAGCTCTGTAGTCTGCAAGGAGCTGGGGATGGCAGATGATTTTAAAAAACAGGGATAAGGGAGCACTTAACCCCTTAACCCCATTGAAGCTGCAGGCTCTGCAGGTAGGTTGTTTGCCACAGTGGCACCGGCCGCCACTTGCCTCCCACTGCTTCTCATGAGCTCTTGGCTGCTTGTGAGAACAGCCTTAATGAATAGGTAGGGGGAGAGAGAGATGTTTCCATCTTCTCTCTAGGAGGGAAGGAAGAGGACTGACTCGACTCAGGAAGTATCTGAGGAGTCAAAACAGGGGTCATAGAATAGAGGCAAGCAGGAACAGGTAAAGAGACCCTCAAAACTACCTCTCCTCTACCATTACGATAGTTGGTGGAAAATGTTGATGTCACTGAATCTCCATCTCCAACAAAGATGACCTCCCCAGCACCACTCACTCAAAGAAAATTCCAGATTGTCAGTGGTAGCTAGGTGAGTGGCTAGGGACAGGATTGTTTTAATTCACAGTCTAGGAATGTATAGCAGATTCTGATGGTCATGTAGGTTGTAATTATCCATTCACTCCAGGCATGCAGCTGTAAAGTCATTGATTCATCTGATATACATGGATTTGACAGTCCAACTCTGTAATCAAGTAACCCACTAAATACGAGTGTTGGATCACAGCTTCTGCATGTTTCTTCAGCTGTGATCCCTAAGATCAACAGAGCTCCATATCTGGTGCACTATGTCTGGAGATCAATGGTATGTAGAGAGCCAGGCTCAGAGCTTGCTCCATATATTTACAGAAAACCCTTCCCTCCTTTTGGTGCATTGTAGCCTTAACATATGGTGGAAGCAGTGTAATAGCGTTCTCTATGAACACTCATTGGATTAGTAGTAGAGGTGTTGGTGGTAGGAGGAGGAGGCAGGTTTCCTCCTCCTCGTCCTCTAGCGGGAGTTAAGCCCAAGTGGTGCAGCGGGAAAATGCTTGACTAACACGCAGAAGGTTGCCAGTTCGAATCCCCACTGGTACTATATCAGGCAGCTGCAATATAGGAAGATGCTGACAGGCATCATCTCATACTGCGCAGGAGGAGGCAATGGTAAACCCCTCCTGTATTCTACCAAAGAAAACCACGGGGCTCTGTGGGCACCAGGAGTCAAAATTGACCTGATGGCACACTTTACGTTTATTTCAGTTTCAGCTGAGCTTAGATAAATATGTAAACTAATGGGGTTGCAACTGAAAGGAATTCTGCAGGATAGATTTATACTTCTCATTATTTATTTTGAAGTGTTTTTGGATACTGTAACTAGGTAACGATCACTGCTTCATTCATATATTTAAGACTTCTAAACTTTGCTCATCATTCAGCAACTTCTTTTGCATTATTATACCATAACGTTTCTCAAATGGCTAACAGTATCACCTGTTATTAGCACTAGAAAGTTTAATGTTTTCTTTCCAGATCCTATGCAAACCATGACTATGTCCATGTGGTTTGTAGAAAGAGTGGTTACATTGTCCTAATTTGTTCTTCATCTCTTCAACTGGTCTTGTGGTAACAAGCATGAATTGTCCCCTTTGCTAAGCAGGGTCCACCCTGGTTGCATATGAATGGGTGAACACTGGAAGATATTCCCTTTAGGGAATGAGGCCACTCAGGGAAGAGCATCTGCATGCTTGCATGTAGGTTCCACGTTTCCTCCCTGGCATCTCCAAGATACGACTGAGAAATAGGGCTGTGCCACTGCCAGTCTGTGTAGACCAGAGTTTCTTAACCTTGGGCCCCTAGAAGTTGTTGGACTAGAACTCCCATCATCCCCAGATATGGCCTTTGTGGCTGAGGATGATGAGAGTTGTAGTCCAAAAACATCTGGGGGCCCAAGGTTAAGAAACCCTGGTGTCAGTACTGAGCTAGATGGACCAATAGTCTGACTCTGTATATGGCAGCTTCCTAGCATGGGAAAAAATGAATTGGGTAGGAAAAGGAAAAGTGAGGACAAAGAAAAGAAAAGAAAAGAAAAAAGAAAGCATCTTCCCATTAAAGAAGATTCTAAGGACCATTATTCAGTATCTCAGTGAATTTCTTCTCTCTTGTGAGCCTCTCCATGTGCTAAGACAGTGTCCTGTGCCAGTAGCTGACTCTGAGTGGATGGCAGAAGAGGCAAGACCTTTTCAGTGGTGATCTTCATCTCCAGTGGTGACGTTCATTGAGTGAACCTATCCTAAACTATGGATAAGAACATAAGAACAGCCCTGCTGGATCAGGCCCAAGGCCCATCTAGTCCAGCATCCTGTTTCGCACAGTGGCTCACCAGATGCCGCTGGAAGCCTCAGACAGGAGTTGAGGGCGTGCCCTCTCTCCTGCCATTACTCTCCCGCAACTGGTACTCAGAGGCACCCCTAATAGGTTTACTCAATTGTGATATTTTGTAAATTAGTGGAAACCACTCAATTCTAGTGAGCCTATAGAAATCCATTGCGGCCTAGACCACTTTTCAGTTTTTCCAAAATGGGAATTGCAGTGGCCGGTATGGATTCTTATAATGGTAATACAACTATTTGTTTTTGTTTTAAGTCTATTAAATTTTATTGATGTGTGATTTTATTGTCCTTTTAAAAAAAAAAAACCTAAGCTGCCTGCTGGTGGAATATAAATTTTAGAAATAAAAATGTGACGTCTAACAACAGCCGTAGGCATTCACTGGATAACCTGAACATTTTATTTCTTTCTTTTGTCAGGAGAGGATAGGGGGGATTAGCAAACAAAAGAAATTATGTGAGGCTAAGCTGACTGGCAAGGAACATTACTACGATAGCTGCCCCCCCCCGCCCCACCCCATGCACCAAATTGTTCCGTTTCATGCTCTCAACGAGACATTCCTTTCAAGAGATCGTAATGATGATTGAAACCACACAGATCGTGCACAGGGAAGCTGTCAAAAAGAAACGTCCCCTTCTTTGCCGATCTCCATGCAAGCGCTCAGGAAGGACAGGGCTGTCTGAGCAATCGTACATCCCAGGAATACATTTTGCCACATAAATCTGATTAAGGCACTACTGGAGAGAGACAGATGGCAGTTTTGACATTAGGTGAAGATGGCTTAATCTCCATCTGCGCTGACATTTCCCAGTGCCTCCCTGCAACTCCAAGCACCCTGATTGTCTCAAACATGAATTTGCTTTCACAAAATTTGCTATTCCGGGGTTCTGGCGTTTGGGGAAGCTTTGTAAAATGATATTATATATTTTTAGCTGATTGCACTGGAAGCCTGTAGAATCTGAAAATATGCTGAGAAATGCAAGGACCTGTGCCCCGTGCCTTAGAAAAAAAACCCTGATTATTATTCAGCTCTGGTATGTATTTTTAGGATAGGGGCCTAATCAACAACTGCTGCTGAGCTCAGGTTTTGTAGAAAATGGCAACTTTGGCCATCTAGACTGAAAGGGAAATCAGGGAATTTTTAGAGGAATAGGAGGAGAGAAACAGGCATCCAAAGCTGGATTTTGTTCCAAGCAATCTTAATTACAGACAAACAGCATGAGGTAGTGTGAGGCAATCCACTTCCTTTGGGAGACTTGGGGAGATCATTAAAGGACCAAAAAAAAAAAAAAAAATCACTTGTAGCCAAAGTAGATGTGATGATGGAGTTCTGTGATGGGAAGTCACAATTTGCACGAGCCCAGGTGAACCAAGTTTGGGTCAAGGCCACTTCACAGGAATGATGGGGAATCTAACCCTTTCCCCCCTACTTGCAATTTTTCTGCCAGTAAGTGTGTGGCTAACAGCACTGCAGCTTCAGCAGAGGGATTTAAGTCAGGGAATCAGCACAGGGTCAAAGGGCTAAAAGCCGAATCCCCCTGCCCCATATGAAAGCAGCCTACCCCACGGCTGTTTATATAAATAAAAAGCTATTGGGGTTCTAACTTGGGAACTCCCATATCACATCTAGTTTGGTCCTTATTTAGTTATATTTGCCATAACAGAGGGGTCCCATTTGGATGTTTGTGTCTTGGGCTGCCTCTGAGAAAAGAGCAGGTTTAGCATCATGATACATTTCTGTTAACTTGGTAAGTTTCAGTAGATCAGACTGCTGTGTTGACTAGAGAATCCTGTATGCTCACTAAATCACTTAACAGTTCCCAGGTTCATATGCAACCAATGGTGCTTTACCAATGACTACTGCCCCCAGATGAGTACAAGATACTCATGTGAAATGAAACCTTAATGATTTTTTGCATCGGAAGTTCCCCTTAGAAACAGTTTTCCAGACTTTACCAATATCAGAATTTTTTTTACTGTTTTTTTTAAAAAAAACTTTACTTTTTGTTTGTGTGTTTCAGGGTAGCATGGGTGTGTTGTTCAGATAGATTGAGAAGGCCTCCAAATATGAATGTTACAAAGGTTTCTCATGTCTCTTCCCCCACCTACAGTATTGCCAAATGTCTTGTGACTGTAAACTGCATTGACTAACCATTCTTTTCTCTTGCAACAGCTAACAGTGGGGTCTCCTACACAGAAATCACAGGGTAGGTATGATATCTCTTTGTGAATACCAGGTGCTCTAACCATTGCTACTGCTGCTCAAGCACTCATGGGTATTTCGGTCAATGCAGACTGCTCTCTCTCACACAATTTGGGGCCAGGAAGCCAGGACTGGATTAAAGGCACTGCATGAGCACTGATACCATGGATAGCCAGGAAAACAAATAAATGCTTCACAAAACAAAGCAATCCAAAATTTTCACTCAAGGCGCAAATGACCAGGCTCAAACTATCATACTTTGGACATATTATGCAAAGACCCAGCTCCCTTGAGAAGTCTATAACGCTGGGGGAAGTTGAAGGAAAGAGAAGAAGAGGACGAACAGCAGCAAGGTGGATGGACTCAATTACGACAGCAATGAATGCACCACGGAGAGACCTTAAAGGCCAAGCTGAAGACAGATCATCCTGGACAGAATCTATTTACGTGGTCGTTAAGAGTTGAGACTGACTTGATGGCACTTAATCAATCAATCAGTCAGTCATGAGCACTCAAAGGTGGAACCAGGGCCGGACTGGGGGCACTGAGAGGGCGGTGGAATGTATGTGGGGAGGACACCAGGTTTTGAGCAGAATGGGTAATTAAGGGTGGGAGTTGAGGCGCAGGGGCACCACGGGGGTAGGGCACACTGGGAATATGCCCTGTTGCCCCGTGGGCCAGTCCGAGCCTGGGTGGAACCACTATCACCCTATCAGTTGCTTGCAAATGCTGACTGAACCAGACACCATGCACTGCAACTGCTGACAACTGGCTTGTTACTCTCTCTGTGTGTCCTCCACAGTCAGCTCTCCAACCAGGGCTGTCCCTAGGGGGTGCAGGGCTGGGGGCGAATCAGCATGTGCAGGGCCTCCTTAACTTTTCATATCATGACAGAATCATAATGATTGATGACATACAGTGTAAATAGTGTGAGTGAGGTTTTTGGACTTATCCAACCAGCTTGGACATATAGTGCATTTCTAAAGAAGTAATAAAATAAAAAGAAATCAAAAATAAAAAGCACAACACATGCTTCATAGTTCTCAGACCTTCTGGGTTGCAAATCAACTTGAGCATAGTGCATTCATAAATACATAAATATATCTTATATATTGTTTTTTACAGAAGTTTTTGCAATTTTGTGCTATGAAACAAACCACTTTCAGGACTTTTTGGATGAGTTTTAAAAATTCATTTAAAAAGACAACCCAGCCATTTGTTCATTCACTTCAATTTAAATCAGGGGCGTATCTAGGGGTAGGGCAGGCAGGGCACGTGCCCCGGGCGCCACTTGAAGGGGGGCGCCATTTTGTAAAATTAATTTAAAAAAAAAAAGGCTGCCAAAAACAAAATGGCCACCGTGCATGCTCAAATGGCCTCTGTGAGGCTCTAGGTCATGCCAAGCTTTGCAGAGGCCATTTGAGCATGCGCGGTGGCCATTTTGTTTTCAGTGGCCTTTTTTTTAAAAAAAAAGATTATTTTTAAAAATGGCCACTGCACATGCTCAAATGGTCCCTGCAAGGCCCTAGAGGCCAGCGGGGTGAGGGGGAATCTTTGCAAAAACCCCAGCCTTTAGAAAGCCCCCCAAAGGGGCTACAGGTAAAAATAATAATAATAAAAATATAATATAAGACACTGTACACATATTCAGATTGGCACTATGTACAGAGAATCAGGGCTTGTGAATACTGAGCTGATGCTTAAGAGCTAGGATTGTATTCATTTGCTCTTACTTTGCTTCTTGTGATAAGTGAGTTAAATGTGATGTCTTGCTAATATGGCTACTAATGGTGAGTTTGTCTTTGAATCAGTGTGAAACCCTTAATATTAAGGCCCACTGGGAATTTCTTGCTCTCTTTCTCTCATTTTAACTGTCTTTCTGAAAGACTAGAATATATTCCAAGCAGTGACACAGTTTACTCTGCATATCCTTTAATTATTTACAGAGTATCTGGGAAAAGTCAAATTCTCCATTGATTTTTAAAACTTATGTAATGGTGATGCTACAATACATAGTAGATAATTAGACAGGCACTTCTGTTTAGTTTTCCAAGTACATCTCCACATAGTATTTGGGTATTTCATGAGCCCCCGCATACTGAAATTTGTAGTTTTCCAGCATTTTTTGGTCTGGCTAAGTCCACTGCTAAATAGTTTTTGAAATATTAAAAGATTAGCGAGCTTGACTTGTATTTTTCAGCTGATATTATGGTAAAGTTATCTGAAAGATGGGTGTCAGATGCTTGGACAGGGGGCGCAATTTCAGTGTTTGCCCTAGGCGCTATTTTCCCTAGATACACCTCTGATTTAAATATACATATTCCTCCCACCCTGCCTTACATCTCTTTTCAATGCCAAAGCCCTATGCCAAGTCATTCCAGGTGATCTAAAACCTGGGGCAGAAAGGGGTGGCATTTTACCCTTTTTTATGAAGGCAAAGGGCAGATTCTTCCATGTGGGGGTTTAATGATGGTCTAAGGTGTGTGTGTGGGGGGGGCCCTTTGGTTCCAGGCATTTTTGTAATTTTCTGCCATGAAGAAAGCCGCTTACAGGACTTTTTGGATGGGGTTTTTTAAATTTTAAAAAAAAGTAAAAACCACCAATTTGTCCAATCCACTACAATTTCAATATACATATTTCTCCCACCCTGCCCTACATCTCTGCTCATTGCCAAAGCCCTATGGCAAGCCAATCCCTAAATATTCAAGAGGGGGAATAACCACAAAAAGGAAATCACATCATACCTCCATTACTAAGATTGGGCTGGGCTGGGCATGGCAGGCTGTCTGCAGAGAGCTCTAGTGGGCAAGAGCAGCCAGGGATGGACACTCTCTGCCTGCCTGCATCTTTCCTGAGATTCAGGGAGACCTGGAGACCTCTCTGGAAGCCCCACCCATGCACCAAAACAGCTGAGAGACAGGGAGTGATGGTGCTCTAGCAGCTTGCCTCGGAGCCTTTCAAGCTGCACACAGGCACAAAAGATCGGCTCCAGCTGGGCTGCGGGGAAAGATAAGTGGCTGGGACTGGCAGGGAGAGGAGGGCAGGCTGCATTGCAGTGTGCCCAGAGTGTGGGGCTCTGGGCAATTGCCCCGTTTGCCCCACCCTAAGGATGGCCCTGTCTCCATCAGATGTAGAGGACAGGAACTTCCAGCAGGGAAGCCCACAGCATGCCAGGAGCATTGAATATAGGGACATAGGAAGCTGCCTTCTACCAAGTCAGACCATTGACCCATCTAGCTCAGTATTCTCTACACAGCCTGGCAGTGGCTCTCCAAGGTTCCAGGCAAGAGTCTCTCCCAGCCCTGCCTGGAGATGTCAAGGAGTAAACCTGAGACCTTCAGATGCTATGGCCCCATCCCCTAAGGGAATATCTTGCAGTGCTCACATGTAGTCTCCCATCCAAATGCAGACCAAGGCAGACCCTGTTTAGCAAAGGGGACAATTCATGCTCGCTACCCCAGTACCAGCTTTCCTCCCCCATTGTCTAGTGTGACTCCAGCTGCTGCTTGTTCCAGGTAAGTGGCTTTAGATTTGCAAGCTCCTTGACAGGGAGTGATGAAACCAGTGAAGCCAGACCTAACCAACACCTGCTGCTCTGCTGAAATGGTATCTGTAAAGGTGCAGGAGCCCTGCTAGGGTGAGGTGGCTGGCAACTCCATTTGTGTTTGTAGATCACTGCAGTCAATTGGGGGGGGGGAGAATAAGAACTGCTGGGTGTGCCCAGGCAATCAAGCAAATGAGCACATGGCTAGTTGGAATACCTAATAAGAAAGGCAAGCCCTGTCATATAAGCCAGGTAATTGGCACCTGCAGTGCTCCCTCCGATTGGCTGGAGTGTATCTCCAGCAGTGCATCTGTTTGGTGATTAGTCCCAGCTCTTTCCAGTGAAAGAACACTGTTTGAAGTGGTAACTTCTTGTTCTTTATGGAGAGATCTTTAGTCTCTGTTTTCCTGGTGTATATAGCTGGGTCACAGGGAGATGGTTGAGGTGTGACAAATACCCAGTGATGTGCCCTTTATCCATCTGGGCACTTTCCATGCTAGCTTCTCAGCAGCAGCAAAATGCCTCCGTTCAGGCAAGTCACATTCAAAATGTAAACAGCAGGGGGGCAGTCTCACAGTAACTAACCACCCAAAAAAACACCAACTTTTTTATGCCAGATATACGATGTCCTAGCTCTATATTGCAGCAATTAAATTTGAAACAAGGCATTGGAAATGTGAATGGTACCCTGCTGTCCATGTAGGGACTGCGGTGTCACGACGTAGGAAGTATGGAAGCACACTTGCAAGATACATCTTGACCCCATTGTAGTGTCTAGTCTGGAAAGTGCCCAGGTACTGTGGCTGGGTGTTGAAAGCTGCTCTGTAGGCTGGGTGGTATTGGTATGAAATATGTCTGCTCCCCATCTCTTATTGTGAGGTGGGTGTTTCTGGCCAGGCATCCAAAGACAACTTTGACCTTAATTCTACCATTCCCCTTGCTAGGCTTGAGCTCAACTTGCCCAGTTCTGTGCAACAAGCTACCAGCATTTCCCCCTGCCTGAATGCAGTCAAGGCTCTGCTTGTTGCTTCTCCCAGATCCTGCTCTGACAAATGGGTTTTTTCCCTGCATAGGAGTCTTTCTTCCCCAGAGGCACTAGAACCCTTGCCCTAGGGAGCCCATGGGATTGCTCTGTATGCCTCTCTATCCTCCTCCCTTTTGTATTGTACATTCAAAAAAGTGTCTTGTGCCACAGTAGCTCATACAGTAGATGGAGCTGTGGCATTCTTGTGCCAGGTAGGTTGTTTCTGGAAACAAAATGCACAATGAGCCAACAAGAAATGAGACATTATTCTACTATCTCAATAAGTCAATAGACTTACTAAATTAATTGCTTTTCAAGTCTGCCTACGAGCTGCACATTTTAGTTTCTAGGCAATTTGTATTAAAGGTAATGCATGGGTTTTCTTCTGGAGTGAGACTTTTGGATGTCAGATGTGAGTCGTCACAATGTGGGAAGATGGTGAGCTGTTTGTATTCATAATTTTCTATAAGAAATTGTTTACTATTTCAGAGCTTGGTTTGTTTCCCTTGCATTGTTTTGGTGCACGGTTCATAAGTTGGATTCCAGAAACATGGGACTAAAATGAATAGGTGTCTTGTCATATAAAGGCACAAACAGAGAATCTGAAATATCAAAAGAAGGTTCACATAAGCCAGAATATAATTGCAAAGGAGCCCTGGTGTGTGTTGTTTATTCAGGGGATAAAAAGAGGGTTCACACCCCTGGTGTTCTGTGTGCCTGGCTTTTTTCAACACCATGATTCATTTGAAAATGAGAAAATCAATAGATAACGAAAAACAAGATCAAATTGGACTGTGATCCAAAGATAGTTGCACCGATGCCTCAATCATCAGGTGTTTCAATCTTATTCTAATTGACGCAGTCACTTTCAGATCAGCCTATGATCAATGTGGGATACTATTTTGTCCCTGAGACTGTGGGGTTAATGTTTGGCATGCAGGCCACACTATGGAAGCTTCTGAGTTTCTGTTGAGGAGAAATGCCTGGGGTCTTTGAAAAGGCAAACTAGTTTATCTGATCTCGCACCTGTATGCCAGCTGGAATCACTTTGAAAGCAGTATTGAGCTACCATCTAAAAGGAAGAGAGAGTGGGAGGGGGGTCTGGAAACTGCTCAGTCTCCCCTTTTTGATCTCTTCTCCTTCCTTGAAGAAGATTGTTTGTGTAAAACATGAAGCATGAGTTAAAGAAATGAAAGCAGGCATAGGCGAGGTGCATTAAGAGATCTCCTTAGAAGCAAATCATCAGCATGCCACAGACAAAAATGAGACTCAACCAAATTAAAACTGATATTGGAGTGGTTAGCGCTATACTAGGGGACAACTGTCTCACAGGGACCCTGGTAAGGGAGATGATATTCCTATGGACCACAGCCATTCCACCCTGCCCCTTTCCCCTAACCTGCTCCACAACAGAGTAACCTGGTGGGAGAAGCTGGGCAACACTCCTTTGTAGTTCCTGTGCACATGGCAGGGGGAGCAGTGTTCCTTCTAACAGGAATCCCCAGATGTTGTTGACTACAACTCCCAAAATTCCCAGCCAAAGGCCACTGAAGGTAGGGATGCTGGGAGTTTTAGTGAAGAATATCTGGGAATCCCTGTTAGAGGGAACGGGGGGCGGGGAATCTGAGCAGGCCATGATGGGGTTATTTTTTTGTCAACCCACTGTTGTTTCCAAATGGTGACCTGAGTATAGGCAACACTCTTTATATGCTGATAGTTGGATACAAACCAAATTCATAGCACATGGGAGGGGTCCAAAGAGTCACCATATTAAAACAAAGTAGGCCCCATTTGTTCTATTTAGAACACATGTTTGAAAAATGCTGTCCCTTGTCTGCAGTGTGAAGTGGTACAGTCTACTCTGCCACCTAACTATGCTGCATCTGTAGATTTATCCCTAGCTTTGATTTCTCAACCTTCAGGGATACACCATATGGATGTGAATAATCCATTTTTGTTGTTGTTGCCTAGCTGCCGTCTTGAAACAACATGGCAGATGGGCAAAACACCATCTTGAATTGGGGTGGATGACATCATCACAAACTACAAAATGCTGGGTGATCTCATAAGCCCAGGGGCATAACTATAACAGGGCAAGGGGAGACAGTTATCTGGGGGCCCACTGCCTTGGGGGGCCCCCAGAGGCAAGTCACATGACGGACTCCCTCAGCTGCGCACCCGCCCAGGCTTCCTTCAGTTGTATTCATCCTCTGAAACTGATGTGAGTGTTAAGACCTGTAGCTACCAGAACAGCATGTCTTTCTCTAGTACCATGAAATGACTTGCATCGTCCACAATTTACAAAACTTAAAAAATAATAATTTAGGATGATGGTCTATTGTGGCACATAGGTTTTTACTATGCTTTTTGTTACCACTATTCAGCCTCATTTAAGATTTCTTTACTTCATGAGCTGAGCTTCGGGGGGGGGGCATTTTAAAATCTTGTATCTGGGTCCACTCCAACCTTGCTACGCCCCTGCATAAGCCTACTGGCAAGTAGGTGCACAAAAAATTCTTTAGTACTTCAGGGAGAACAGTTCTAAATCAGTCCTCCTCTGATATGGTAGTTTTCCACTTGCAGTGACTTTCGTTTACACAGAGGAGCTTTTAAATGTGTGGCCCTCTCAGCTACAAACTGAAGTTGTCGTGCAGTTCATTTTTAGGCTTCAGATCTGTACCAGCTCATTTCCACTTCATTCTACTGCAAGTATATAACCTATAAAACACCACCATTCTCATACCCATGCTCAAATTGCAGGGAAAGCAGAGGGGCCTAGCCCTTAGCTACTGTTTGTTAAAGGATATTTAGGCTAACAGTGGTGATCAGTCAGAGGATGGGGCTTGTGGATTTCATTCTGGAAGGCCTACCTTTCCCACCATAACTTAGCCCCTGCCCTGTGCCACTTCCCAGAGTGGCCCCATCTCCTAAGGGGAATATCTTACAGTGCTCACATGCAGTCTCCAATTCAAATGCAAAACAAGGTAGACACTGCTGAGCAACAGGGATCATTCATGCTTACTACTGTAATGATAGTTAGCTTACTTTCCAGTAGGCTTATGAGATCACCCGGCTTTCTATATGTGTGTCCATTCATGTGTCCCCGCTATCAACTTTGCAACACCTGGACCAATATGAACTAAATTGGGTACTTTTGTAGGGACACATAGGGACACCTCAACAGCATAGTTAATGATGATGTTATCCACCCTGATCCAAGATGTCAGACATGTGAACTTTTGAGGCACAAGTGGGCTAACTTGTGAACTTCCTAACCGATTGAAACCACATTTGCTACAGCTGTAGGGACACATAGGGATTCCCCAGTGGTACAGTTTGTGATGATGTCATCCACCCCGATCCAAGATGGTGGATGTATGAACCTCTGAGGCACAAGTGCACTAACTTGAGGACTGTCTAACTGATTTGAACAAAATTTGGTACAGTTGTTGTGAGTGACACACAGGGACACCTCAATAGTGTAGTTTGTAATGATATCATCATTTGAAGTGCAAGAGATCTAACTTGTGGACCTCGATTTGAACCAAATTTAGTCCAGTTGTAGAGACAGTGAAAGGAAAGTACGCTGATTAGTTCTTACTAGAACAACTTGTAATTTTGAGAGAGTCCCTGACACAGAGCAGCAAGGAAGGTGGAGCCTATTCCACTTGGAACCAGTTTGTGCAGGCTGTACTCAGCACAGTTTAGTTTTATTCACTCTCCAGTAAAAAAGTGTTCTTTTCTTGTTCAAGTGCCTGTCCTCGTGTGGAATCCATATTATTACATGATATCATGTAATAGTGATGAACAAAGGCAAAGCAGCAGTCTCTGTTTCCCATCACTCTGAAGAACACTGGGAACAGAAGGCTCCAGAAGCCTCACAAAGAAGGCCTGAGGCCTGATTACAAGACTCTGAACCAGAGGCAGAGCCACCATTGGGACAATGGGTTCAAAGAATCCGGGCCACCAATGTAAAAGGCTGCCAAACCCCATGGCTCAGGCTCCAGAGGAACACAGAGCGAACTGCCCCTTCCCATGCCCGAGCCGCCGAGAGCCTGAGCGATCTCTCCTGCAGTTATTTCAGGCAGCGCCGACTGCCTGATAGAAGGTTTCCCCTTTCTCTCCCTCTCTGGGAGGCAGCCCAGGCCACACCCCCTTTGTGCATGACATCACATGCAAAGGGGCATGGTCCGGGCTGCTGAGAGCAGCGTTGGCTGCCCAATAGGACTTCCCCCCTTTCTCTCCCTCCAGAGATGGAGAGAAAGGGAAAAACATTCTATTGGGCAGCCAGTGCTGCCTGAAATAACTGCAGGAGAGTTTGCCCGGGCTCTCGGCGGCCTGGGTATGGGAGGGGATGAGGGAGTAGTTCGCTTCACTCTGGGCTCCTCTGGAGCCTGAGCCACACTCCCATGCATGTGACATCACATGCATGGGCGTATGTGGAGGGGGCCACTGAACGGGGCTGGACCCAGGCTGCTGCTCGGCTGGCTCCGTGCCTGCTCTGAACTGAAAGGTAACAAGTTGTTCTAATAATAACTAATCTGCCTACTTTTCTTTCACTATTCCTACAACTAGACTAAATTTGATCCACTCCAAATTGGTTAGGAAGTTCACAAGTTAGCCCACTTGTACTTGAAACATTTACGTGTCCACCATCTTGAATCATTACAAACTATGCCCTTGAGGTGTCCTTACATCTGTAGCAAATTTGGTTCAAATCGGTTAGGCGGTTCACAAGTTAGCCCAATTGCATCTCAAATGTTCATGTGCCTGCCATCTTGAATTGCAGTGGATGACATCATCACAAACCATGCCATTGAGGTGTCCCTATGTGTCCCTACATGATCTCATAAGCCTAATGGAAAGTAGGCTAAAAATGGAGCTCTTGCATCCTCCTGCTTCTCTTCAAATGTCTGGAGAAAACGTCTTCAGAATCCTGGAGAAAATCCAGGCAGAGATTTGAACGGTATCTTGCTGCCATAGGGGCTGAGGACAAGCCTGATCAAGTAAAATCATATCTTCTGTTGCATGTAGTGGGGGAGGAAGCACTAGAGGTTTATAATAATTTTCACTTTGCAGAAGATAAAAGGTTCAGTGAAATCCTAAGGAGATTTTAGGAGCATTGCATGCCGAGAGAGAGAGAGAGAGAGAGAGAGAGAGAGAGAGAGAGAGAGATTTGAAAGGCATAGATTCCTCACATGCATGCAAAAACTGAATACATAAGGACATAAGAAGAGCCCTGCTGGATCAGGCCCAGGCCTATCTAGTCCAGCATCCTGTTTCACACAGTGGCCCATCAGATGGCTCTGGGAAGCCCACAGGAAAAGGTTGAGGGCATGCCCTCTCTCCCGCTGTTTCTCCCCTACAACTGGTATTGAGAGGCATCATGCCTCTGAGGCTGTAGGTGGCCCACAGTCACCAGATAGACATAGCCACTGCAGATAGACCTGTCCTCCATGGATTTGTCCAAACCTCTTTTTAAAGCAGATCCCATGGCAAATAATTCCATAGATTAATTATGTGCAGTGTGAAAAAGTACTTCCTCTTGTTGGTCCTAAATTTCCCGATCTTTAGTTTCATGGGATGACCCCTGGCTCTAGTGTTATGAGAGAGAGAGAGAAATTTATCTCTGTCCACTCTCTCCACTCCATGCATGATTTTATACACCTCGATTATGTCTCCCCACAGTCGTCTTTTTTCCAAAGTAAAGAGTCTCAGGTTCCATAGCATACCCTCATAAGGAAGGTGCTCCATTCTCCTGATCATCTTGGTTGCCCTTTTCTGTACCTTTTCCAGTTCTACAATATCCTTCTTAAGATACAATGACCAAAACTGTACGCAGTACTCCAAATGTGGCCACGTGATAGACTTGTACAAAGGCCTTATAATATTCTCATTTTTATTTCCAACCCCCTTCCTAATAATCCCTAGCATGGAATTAGCCTTTTTCACAGCTGCCATGCACTGAGTCAACACTTTCAATGAGCTGTCAACCACAACCCCAAGATCTCTCGCCTGGTCAGTCACTGACAGCTCAGATCCCATCAGAGTATATGCATCACTTTACACTTGCTTATATTGAACTGCATTTGCCATTTGGTCGCTCAGTCCCCCAGTTTGGAGAGATCTTTCAGGAGCTCCTCACAATCTGTTGTAGATTTCACTACTCTAAGTAGTTTAGTGTCATCTGAAAATTTGACCACTTTGCTGATTACCCCAACTTCTAGATCATTTGTGAACAAGTTAAAGAGTGCTGGTCCCAGTATCGATCCCTGGGGGACCCCAATTCTTACTTCTCTCCATTGTGAAAACTCCATTTACTCCTACCCTCTGTTTCCTGTCCTTAAACCAGTTACCAATCCACACATGAACCTGTCCCCTTATCCCATAACTGCTAAATTTAGTCGAGAGCCTTTGGTGGGGAACTTTGTCAAAAGCTTTTTGGAAGTCCAAGTATATACTATGTCAACTGGAAGTCCAAGTATACTATGTCAACATCGACATGCCTGTTGACACTCTCAAAGAACTTGTACCCTTGCACCTTAGGGGATTTTACTTGCCAAACTAAATACCACCCAGTTCCTGTCAGCAAACCCCCAGGTATCATTTTTAAAACTGGTCTATGACCTTTTTGATTTTAAACGCCAGCAGTCTGGTTTCATCTTGGTTCAAGTGGAGCTCATTCCTTTTGGACAGGCTTTGCTTGTTCCAAAATGTATCCCAGTACCTAACAAATCTAAACTCCTTCTCTTGGCACCACCTCATCCATGCATTGAGACCCCTCAGCTTCACCTGTCTCACTGTTCCTGCATATGGAATAGGTAACACTTCAGAGAATGCTACCCTAGGGTCCTGGACTTCAATATACTACCAAGGAGCCTAAATTTGGCTTCCAGGAACTCCCGATTGCTTTTGTTGGTGCTGATGTGCACCATGACAGCTGACTCCTCCCCAGCACTGCCTAACAGTCTATCTAGACACCGCATGATGTTGTATGAGGATATAGTAGAGTCAGGTGGAGTTACAAGCAGAGACTGGGTCTAACCAATCGAGCTGAATGGAACAAGTATAGCTTCCAAAATGGATACTGGTGCCCATGTCAACATCTTGCGAGAACATGACTATAAAAAATTGAAACCTAGGCCAAAAAGTCACCCAGTTAAAGAATGGATTCCTGGCTATTTAGGATTGTAAATACCAGTTATAGAGCAACGTATTGCCAGCATGACCTACACAAATACCACATACAAATTATCATTCTTCATTGTACATGAATGAGGATTTCCTAATTTGGGTGTGGTTGCCTGCGATAAATTTAATCTAGTAAAACATGTATTTACTGTGCAAATCCTTGCTACTCCACAATATAGTTCTGCATATTTCTACTTTCTGTGTATCAAGATGTATTTGAAAGCTCAGATTGTTTTGCAGTGGAAATTTATTTATTTATTTATTTATTTATTTATTTATCCAACTTCTAGGCCGCCCAAACTTTTGTCTCTGGGCAGTTAATATAAAACAATTAAAACACATATAAAGAGTTAGAAAAATTCAACAATTTAAAATCAACCATAAAATTAAAACAGACAAGTTTTAAAAGCTGGAAAAGCTTGGGTGAAAAGATGGGTTTTCAGGTGTTTTTTAAAAATTGCCAGAGATGGGGAGGATTGTATTTCAACAGGGAGTGCATTCCACAGTCTCGGGGCAGTAACTGAGAAGGCCCATCTCTGTGTTGCCACCAGACGAGTTGGTGGTAACTGGAGCTGGACCTCCTCAGATGACCTTAATGGGCAGTGTGGCTCATAGTGAAGAAGACACTCTCTTAAATACCCGGGGCCTAAGCCATTTAGGGGTTTATAAGTTATAACTAGCACTTTGTATTTTGCCTGGAAACCAACTGTATTACTGTATATTATTATAACTAGCTGTATTTTTACTTAACTGTATTATATTAACTAAGCTGTATTAAGCTGTATTATAACGTAACTGTATTATAACTTATAATTGTATTATAAATAGCACTTTGTATTTTGCCCGGAAACCAACATAACATCCAAATCAATAAAGAGGTCTCCCCCCACCCCACCCCATGTTATCCATGCATGCAGGAAAGTGCCATTTGTTCTATGTGATACCCTTAAGGAAATGCTTCTGAAGATGGAAGCATTGCAAATTACACAGAAAGTGCAAGAACCTACAGAATGGGTGAGTTCCCTAGTAATTGTGGAAAAGCCTAATGGCAAGCTGCAGGCCTGTCTAGATCCTAGAAGTCTTAACAAGGCTGTTAGAGGGGAGCATTTCAAAGTGCCCACAAGGGAATAAACTATGGCCCAATTTGTAGATGCTTGCTTCTTCAGTAAATTGGATGCATCATGCAGATTTGGGCAACTGAAACTCACAGAAGACAGTTCAGAATTCTGTACCTTTTAACACTCCATTTGGTTTGTACAGATTTTTGAGACTCCCATTTGGCATCGCCTCAGATCCTGAAGAGTACCATATGACAATCCATAGAATTTATGGACATATTTATAGAGTTGACACTTCAAAGGGTAGCATCGTTGTTTGGGGCATAACCAAGGCAGAACATGACCAGAGACTTCAGGAGTTCCTGGAGGCAGCCAGCGTGGCAAATTCGAAATTAAATAAAGACAAATATACGTTTGAAGTGACTGAACTCACATTTTTGGGAAACATCATCTCATGTGGGGGTGAACTAACAAATCACCAGGGCCGATGGCATCCATCCAAGAGTCCTCAAAGAACTCAAATGTCAAACTGTCAACCTCCTTGCTAAAATATATAACTTATCCCTGCAATCGGGCTCTGTACCAGAGGACTGGAAAGTAGCAATGTAACCCCAATTTTCAAAAAGGGATCCAGGGGCGATCCAGGAAATTACAGGCCGGTTAGCTTAATGTCCATTCCAGGCAAATTGATGGAAAGCATCTTCAAGGATAAAATTGTAAAGCACATAGAAGAACAGGCCCTGCTGGAAGTAAACCAGCATGGCTTCCGCAAAGGTAAATCTTGCCTCACAAACCTTTTGGAGTTCTTTGAGAGTGTCAACAAGTGTGTGGATCAAGGTGATCCAGTTGAAATAGTATACCTGGACTTCCAAAAAGCTTTTGACGAAGTTCCTCATCAAAAGACTCCTGAGGAAACTTAGTGGTCATGGGATAAGGGGAAAAATACATGTGTGGATTACTAACTGGTTGAAAGACAGGAAACAGAAGGTAGTTATAAATGGAGAGTTTTCACAATGGAGGGAAGTAAGAAGTGGGGTCCCCCAGGGATCTGTACTGGGACCGGTGCTTTTTAATTTATTCATAAATGATCTAGAAGCAGGGGTAAGCAGCGAGGTGGCCAAATTTGCAGATGATACCAAACTCTTTTGGGTAGTGAAATCCAAAACAGATTTTGAGGAGCTCCAAAAGGATCTCTCCAAACTGGGGGAATGGGTGACAAAGTGGCAAATGTGGTTCAGTGTTGGCAAGTGTAAAGTGATGCACATTGGGATGAAAAACTCCAACTTCAAGTATACGCTGATGGGAACTGAGCTGTCGGTGACTGACCAGGAGAGGAATCTTGGGGTTGTGGTGGACAGCTCATTGAAAGTGTCGACTCAATGTGCGGCAAAGAAAAAATGAATGGTGCATGGATGTGCAGCAAGAAGCATGATGGACTGCCTTGAAGCAAGAGCTGAAGGTGGCTCCTGTGTTAAAGTTCTATATCCCATGGAAATTGATAAAAATTTCAGCAGATGCCTTACAGTTTGGGCTTGGTGCAGTGCTTATACAAAACCATGATGATCTGTGACTACCAATACCTTATGCATCTAAGGTGATGACAGACGCTGAGACCAGGTATGCACAAACTGAAAAGGAATTATTAGGAATCCTGTTTGCCTTTCAAAGATTTCACCAGTTTATTTATGGGCAAACAGGATATGTGGAAACTGACCACAAGCCACTGATTGCACTGTTTGGGAAGCCACTGAATGACTGAACCTTTCACATTCAAAGAATGATGCTTAAGCTGCAAAAAATATGACTAACAGGTGTCCTACATGCCAGGTAAATATATGTTCACAGCAGAGGCACTCTCAAGGGCCACATATCCATCTATACAGCCTGAGGAAACTGCACAGACTGAGGTGCAAGTCTACGTTGTTTTAAAATAATTTTTTGTTTTGTTTTTTACATTTTATATCCCGCTTTTCTTCCAGGGAGCCCAGAGCAGTGTACTACATCCTTAAGCTTCTCTTTCACAACAACCCTGTGAATTAGGTTAGGCTGAAAGAGAAGTGACTGGCCCAGAGTCATCCAGCAAGTATCATGGCTGAATGGGGATTTGAACTCGGGTCTTCCCGGTCCTAGTCCAGCACTCTAACCACTACACCACTACTAAAATTAAGATACAAATGGCAAGATAAAAGGAAGATACATTTGAAAAACATATACATTTAAGAAATATAAAGATCATAGTGGATTTCCAAAACAAGTAAGTAAAATAATTCAAAGCACTCCCCCACCCCTTGGTTATAGGATTGGGAGTGAAACCATATACAATGTTAAGCTTTACACAAGCTTTATGATTTAGAGACAGTTTAACAAACCTTTTTTAAAAATGCCATTTATAGACCTACCAAGCATAGATACCATTCAGTGACAAAGAGTCTTTTCTGGCTTCTGCAAATAGCCAGTAATTGTAACATCTAAGAGTAAACCATTTAGTGTGATAGTTTCCTGGTTTCAACATTGAGGAAATCTTGTCCATCAACATGACAGACCAAACCCTATGAAACCAAGTTTTAATTTAAATACTCCTCTTTGTTTTCCAGTTTGCTCCTATTACATATTTGGTAGATATGGATAAAAGACTAAGAAAAATTCTTTCTGTAAAGAGGAAAGTTGAGTTTCTTGGAGGTAAGTCTAGAAGGTAATACAAGGGGGTTAAGTCAAAGTTAGCAACACCTGCTAACTGAGCAAAGAGACACCTTTTAAAATGGTGATTCTCTTATACTTAGCAGGGGGAGAGCAACTGGCCCTATCCAACCCCAGCACAGCATCCCTCCAATGGCTGTTGCTGGTATCTGCCTTATGCTCCCCCCCCTTTTTTCCCCCCAGATTGTGAGCCCTTTGGGGACTGGGGTCCATTTTATTTATGTATTATTTATTTTTCTATGTAAACCGCTTTGAGAACTTTGGTTGAAGAGCGGTATATAAATATTTGTAGTAGTAGTAGTAGTAGTAGCAGCAGCAGCAGCAGCAGCAGCAGCATCTGATATGTGTTGAGTGTGATTATGTACCCTTATCCAGAATTTGAATACACAAGGGCAAGTCCACCACTGGTGATAGAAGTGGTGAGCCTTTTCTGTTGCATTTCCCCCCAAAATTTTGAGGATCAATCTGAATTGGATGCTGCTAGCATATTTGAGGCAAGGTACCAGTGAGTTAGTACTTTATAAGCTTCTTCTTTAACGTTTAGAGAGTGGGATCTTAAGGAATAAGAGTTCCAAATTGAAAACCAGTCCTCATCCCCGAATTGTGACCCAAGGTCCTTGTTCCATCTATCTCTATAGGAGGACTTAGAGGATCTTTGTAAATCTAATAAAATTGAATATAGTTGTGCAAGAAGACCCTATAAAATGTTGTTTTATCCATAATTAGTTTTTCAAAAAAAAGGTTGGCCTATGAGATTTTTAAAGCATATCTTGAATTAGGTGTGAACTTGAACAAGTTCTAACCAAGGAAGGTGAAGGTCATTGGTTTTGTTTGTTTGTTCTTGAGAAGAAAGAAATTTATTTTTGTTCAGGAACATAATTTTATTTTGTTAGATGTACTTTTTCCAGTATAAGAAGGAATTCACCTATTTCTCCGAAGGGAAGAAATCTTGCCTGAGAAATGATGTTACAGGGGAAATAGTAGGGTCTACTATATATTTTTTGGAGTACCATATTTTAAGAAGGCTGGAGAGAAAAGAGTTCTGAGTAATTGCTGTAGGTCTGTTGCTAGATTTATGCCACAGGACTTCATCAATGTCATATGTATAACAGAAAGAATTTTCAATATGTGCCCATGGTATGTGGTTGAAGGAAAGCCATAGTCTGGGAAGAAAGAAAAGGAAAATTGCTTTGTAATATATTTGTAGATTTGGGTACTTCAAACCTCCTTGGTTCATCTGTTGTTGTAGAACAAGTCTTTAGATTCTGGGCTTCTAATGTCTCCATATGAATTTATCCAAGGTATGTTGCCATATCCAGATTTGTGTGTAAGGTATAGAGATTAGGATCATTTGAAATAGAATTATAGGGAAAATGACTGTTTTTACTAAGTGAAATATTTCCAAGAGAGATTTATGGAGTTCCAGGTACTGAGACCCATTTTGATTCTTTGGAGTAGAGGTTTGTAGTTGATAAAAAGCGAGTCTCCATTGGATGGAATCCAGACACCCAGGGACTTCCATTTTGAAGGGACATGTTTGAATTGGGCAAGACTTAGTATATGGTCCTCTTCATCTTGAGGAATGTTGCAAGTGTAGATTTGTTAATGTTAATAGTGAAGCCCAAAAGCTAGTTTGTATTGGTCCAAAATGCTAAGAAGGGCTGGCAGTGATGACTTGGGCAGGTCAAGTACCACCCAATCCCACGCTTGAAGGAGGTGGGATTGGGTGGCACTGTTTTGGTGGTTCTGTTCCTACCTTTCTGACAGATTCCAGCTGGTGTCATTTGTAGACTGTTGCTCTGCAAAGTTAGAGTTACTGTATGGAGTTCCAAAAGGCTCCATACTGTCTCCAGTGCTCTTTAACATCTAATGAAACCTCTTGGAGAGATCATCAGGAGATTTGATGCAGGGTGTTGTCAATATGCTAATGACACCCAGATCTATTTTTCCATACCTACTTCATCAGGAAATGGCACAACCTCCTTAAATGCCTGCCTGGAGGCAATAATGGCCTGGATGAGGGATAACAAGCTGAAGTTTATTATCTATCTATCTATCTATCTATCTATCTATCTATCTATCTATCTATTTGATTTCTAATAAAGATGAATCCAAATAAGATGAAGAGGCTGATTGTAGGGGGTTCGGGACCCAAGAGATGGTTTAGATCTGCCTGTTCTGGATGGAGTTACACTCTCACAGAAAGATCAGGTACATAGTATGGGAGTACTCCTGGATCCCAAAATCTCCCTGGTTTTTCAGGTTGAGGCAATGGCCAGGAGTGCTTTTTTTCAGCTTCGGCTGATATGCCAGATACATCCATTTCTGGAGGTAAATATCATTACCTTAAAACAGTGGTACATATGCAGGTAACCTCAAGGCTTGACCACTATAATGTACTCTACGTAGGGCTGCCTTTGTAGTTTCTTTGTAGTCCAGAAACTACAACTGGTACAGAATGAGGCTGCCAGGTTGGTCTTTGGGTCAACCTGAAGGGACCATATAACGATTTTGAAAGAATTGCACTGGTAGCCATTATGTTCCTGAATGAAATACAAAGTGTTGGTTATTACCTATAAAGTCCTCAATGGCTTGGGTCCAGGGTACTTAAGAGAGTGCCTTCTCTTTCATGAACCCTGTCACTTATTAAGATCATCTGGAGAGGTCCGGCAATTTCAATCAAGATATTGCCAATACTGTAGAAAACTGCTCCACCTGTTTGAAATATCAACCATGCCAACAGCCTGAGCCCCCGAAACCACACCCCATGCCACAGAGGGCATATGAGAAAGTTGGCACTGATCTCCACTACATATCTGTTTTTAATTTTATTTATTCATTTATTTAACATATATATTAAATAAATATGATTATTATTTATGATATTGATTATTAATAATCAGATTATTATTCCTTATATGCTGATATTTGCACTTTGTGCAGTACTAGCAGTACATCAGTTATTGCTAGCTTGAACGCAGTGTTTGCAAGGCATGGAATTCCTCATGATGTCATTAGTAACCATGGGCACTGATATCCGAGTTTAGATTTGAAACAGTTTGCTAGGGAGTGGAACTTTAATCATATTACCTCTAGTCTGCACTGCCCACAGTCTAATGGTTTTGTGGGAAGATCCATTCAAACAGTTTTTTAAAATGCTGAGAAAAAACAAGGATGGTGCAAGAGACCTTTTGGCTTACTGCAATACACCGCTGGACAAAGTCTGCTCTCCAGCACAGTTGTTGATGGGCAGGAGGATACACTCCACACTGCCCATAGCTGATGCCTATTGATGGGTAATGTTTATTGCAATATAAGAGAGAGAAAGGAAGCCCTGAAACAATGTCAGAAACAGTACTTTGACAGGAGGGTCCAGGAGCTTCCAGGACTGAAACCAAGAGACCGTGTTTGTATAAGGAACTATATCTCCAATGTCTGGGACCAGTAGGGCACTATTAAACAGTTATCTGTCTATCTAAATATTATTAATATTTATTAATAATAACAGTTATTAATCTATCTATTAAACAGTTATCTATCTTATCTGATTCAGACAGACCAAGCAGAAATTTATTGGCATAACCATAGAGATCTTCAAAGACTACCAAAAGGGGTTCTGTGTGGTAATGGAAATGAACCTCAAAATTGCTCTCCATTAACTGGTTTGCCTGCAGTGTCAGAAGAGACAGAACACCTGGAACATACACAAGAGATCACTGATAATGACATGGCAAAGCAGCCACCCTGGCTATCCCAGCAGAAGGTGAAGGCCCCAGCGAGACTCATAGAAAACTGCTAAAAAGTTTGACATAGGGCAAGGCCATGGGTAAAGACCCACTCCAGAATTGAGTGCTGGTAAGCTCTCCTCTGTAGATGTACTTTATGCAGACAGCTGTCCTGTTGTTGTTCTTAGTTGTTTGTTAAGGGGGAAGATGTAATGATTGTTGTACAGGAGATTTGGTGGAACCTACAACCACAGATAATGGAACCGTGGATATCAAGCATTGAGTCTATGGGACCTAGGGAGTTAGATTCCTGGAGGGGGGAAAGTGGTCAAATTGATGCAAAAAAATGGTCAAAATAATGCAAAGTGCTGTACCATGCTCTGCAGGTCCCCTGATGTCCAGCGATGCCCAATTCTACCATTTTTGTTGGGACATGTGGGTTTTTTTCTTTTAAAATAAGCCACAAAATAGCAATAGCACTTAGCAATTGCACTTACATTTATATACCGCTCTATAGCCAGAGCTCTCTAAGCGGTTTACAATGAGTTAGCATATTGCCCCCAACATTCTGGGTACTCAGAATGGGTACTCAAAAAATAGCTCTTGTCCTCAAAATGGCAGCCGAAAATGACCTTGTAGATAATTTCCAGCCACCTTGAACTTGTGGATACACAGAAATAACCCTTTTAACCTATTTTTTCCATGTATGCAGAGGTTGGGTATAGGGATCTGCATGGAACTGGTTTGAAGGCCCTTTATGGCCCCACACTCCCCTCTGGGCCAACACACACACACACACCCCCACGTGAGGCTATACTTTTCCTGAAACCTCCATCATACCCTATGGGGAAAATCTGAAAGACGCGCAAACTTCAAAAATTCACCAAAAATCAGCAATTTGCCAAATTCCTTTGAAATTTTTGTGGTCGCTTTCACTCATTGGGCACTATAACCCCCAACCACTCTTTTGAACATGTGACCCATTTTTTAATCTGAATTAATTAATCTGAATTTAATCTGGATACAAAACAAAACTGGGGTGATTCGGAAGGCTTAATTTCAGACAAAATACAAAATGGGGTTGATTCAGATTTGGTACAAATTGAAACAGAAAAAATACAAAATGCACAACCTTACTGCGATTAATGCTTTTAAATGATAATCACTAAAGCTTCTGCCTTTCATTTATTTGAGCAACTCCTAGTTTTGACCTTTCTTTCCTAGGTTGTTCTGGTTTCCCGTGCCATGCTGCCTTTATTTCTTAACTTGCCTTTCAGCTCTTAAAACTGGGCCTCTCAAAGGGAACTTACAAAAAAAATGCACGCATATTACAATGTAAGCCCTGCCTGCTTTCTTAGGCCCTTTGTTGTTCTGCCTCTCCTTGACTAGACCCTTCTTTGCCCGCCATGCCCTTATCTAAGATCAATGGTAGTCAGAAACCCTCCTAGCTGTACTCCCCCTCAGTGACTGCTTAATGAATAGGAGTGCCAGAAAGAGGAGAGAGGTCACACCCTTTTATTTATTTATTTATTTAAAAACTGAGAAGTGAAAATATAGCAATACAGCAGACTCCAATTTTTGTTAGTATGGAAAGGGTGTTCTTTTTTTAATTAGTGGTTATTTTGTAAAACCAGTTGCAAGTTGGCTGTCGTCGTTTGGCTAAATCCAGTGCAAATAAATTGCTTTTGTAAACTGACCAATACTATGTATAAGGGGCTTTAAACACTTAACATCATGAATAGGAGGGTTTACTAGGTCTCAAGGGGGAAAATGTGATTCCAAAGTAAACACTGGAAGTAGCTTGTAATGCTGTTGGACTCCTTTCAGCTTGTAATCTTTGATCGATGACATCTGGTAAAGTGCCTTATCACAGCATCTCTTTATTGACTCAGGCAACCAATTCCAATACATAGGATAATGCCTGCTCCTAAATATAGAAAATCTGATGGAAAGCAATGCTCAATTGACTTGACAGGAAAGTTGTTCAACACACATATCAACAACTGGCGTTCCTGGACTGTCAGAAACTATTTACAAATATGTATCATACATTCGAAGGGTTCTTAGGCTGTCTAGACTAGATTGTACAATTACATCATCAGTCTGCAGCGGCTATAGGAGACAGCAGGTTAGACATTCGTCTGCATCTATGGAATAGTGCTAGTACACTGCGTAAGATTTGAAAGCCTCAACCTGCTTGAAAAGTGGTGCAAATAGAAATTCCTCCTTTCATTGGTGGGATTAAGGTCCTGCTGAACTTGAGACTACTGCAGTTTTCCCTGTTTGACAGCTTGCACAAACACTTGTTCAGACCACTGTCAGGGTTGCTTAGGAGTCTGCAGCAACCCCAAGGCAGAGCATTGTGGAGACATAATGCTACACATCATGTGGGGTGGTGTCTTTCCCAATGGCTGTTGTTTGTATTTCCTGTATGGTCCTTCCCCCTTTTAGACTGTGGGGTTCTTTGTTAAAAGGAACTATTTTTTCACTTCTCTGCTATATAGACTGCTTTGTTGAAAAGCAGTACATTTTATTTATTTATTTATTTATTTGGTACGTTTATATACCGCCCAATACCAAAAAATCCCTGGGCGGTTCACATAAATAAATGACAGCCTGATTAATACAATCTGGGTGCTCTGCTAGATGTTCGCGTGCTGAATGGTTTGACTCATTTAGCAATCATGCAGGGCCACAGATTTTGGTAACCTCCTCTTCCGCTTGAAGCACTATGTGCCCATGAAAATATGTCCCTGAGGGTCACACAACCCTCAGGGACATATTTTCAAGTGGCACAGGGAGCTTCAGGGGAAGAGGGGTTGGCAGAATTTCTCCCACCAAGCGAGCGCTGACGCTGTGTTACTCTGGAACTCTGTGTTACTCTGTGTTACTCTGGCAGCATCGCTTCACAAAGTGCATGCACATGCTAGTCAGTAAGTCAGCTGTTATAAATAAATACTCACACTTTCCATGAGATTCTTTTCCTGAGAAACTGCACTCATTTGGAACATCTGACAAGTCCAATCCAACCAAGTATCTGAAAGCAATCTGAAAAACACTCTTGGTAGCATTAGTTCTGCTCCAGAGGCTTCTAGGTTTTGGCAGAAGGTTATGACATTATTGCCATGTCAGGAATTCTGGAAATGCCAGATTTTGTTTTCAAAACTCCCAGCAGCTCAAGGTGAGTTTTTCTAGGTAAGCAGAGTGCCTTTCTCCTAGATGCATACTTAAAATGTAGAATTTCTTCCAGTTGGGCTGCCTGCTTCTAAGAGTACACATCTGAAACTCCTTTGACTCTTTCTTATTAAATGTAGATCAGTGCAATGTTGGCAAATGTTATAGCACAAGCGACAAAACACTTCAAAATGAAGCCAGTGAAAACATATAGTTGGCAACATTTAGAGCTGGGAAGAGGCCATAGCTGAGTGATTTTCTTTTTGCTTCTCATGCAGATTTTTAAAGACACAGGGGCCCTATTAGGAAAAGAGATGGGAAACAGCTCTAGAAATGTCTAGCCTTCGCTCCCCTAAAGTAGGCATTGATTCATATCACAACACAGGAGGTTTTCTAGTACAAAACTCTCCTCTTTTCTTAAGCTTTACCTCTGGCTATTCTTATCCCTTTAAATGTCTCATCTTCTGTTGAACTACTCTTATACTCACTTTTATCTCATGGCAGCAAGAATGCAAAGCTGATAAGATTCTACTAAAAGTCTTTACATGCTTAAGATATTTACAGGGCTTCAGCTGATACCTAAACAGCCTGAACTGTGCCATGTCGATTGAAACATGTTCTGTGAAGAGAAGGACCACTGTATCAGATCCTCATTTATACGCCACCCAAAAGCTCAACATCACCTCTACCTATGGGGTAAAATTGAGAAAATATTTTATTACTCCCTTGGAGTCCTGTGATTGGGCACTACCTGCCTTGAATAAAATCAGCCTTTCTTTCTGTAGAGCTGAGAACTATAGCATGCTACCTGACAGTGCTGGCCCACAAGATTTTGCTAATCAAAGCAGAGCACCCATCTTAAATGGAACCTCACCCCACTTGTCTCTTCTTTCTATTAATCCCCCCTATATATTTTAAAAAATCAATTCAAAAAAAAAGCTTCCAGCGCCTCCTTTCAAATCCCTCTGCCTTCTAAACCAAAAAAGAAGGCAGACAAAACAGTGTGGTGCCATTTTGCTAGGGCAACTCTAGAACAACTAGTTTGGGGGAGCAAAGGAGTGGCAAAGAATATTATTAGAGGAGTGAGGATTTTGCTATCTATCTATATAATCTATTTATATAATTCTCTTAAATATATCTGTCACTAATCCCATGTGTGAGAGATGGGAGAGAGAGCTGCAGGGAAAAGCAAATGGGCAGGCTAATGGACTGCTGGATGGCCATCTGAGAGAAAGTGGTGGGAAGTGGGAAGGGGGCAGGGGAGGTGGGGAAGCAGCAGGAGGGGGGGAAGTGGGAAAGTGGCAGGGGGAGGCAGGGAAGTGGTGTCCAAAATGGGCCGAACGGAGGAAGAGCTCAGGGGGAGGGAAGAGGAGAGCAGGGAGAGGGCTAAGAATGAGGGAGGGGGACTGAGAAGGGGGGAGAGCCAAGAGGGATGTGGGAGGGCCAGGAACGAGGGGGAGGAGGAGGGGAGAGAGCTAGAGGCACAGATGCTCTGCACCCAAGTCAGCTAGTACAATACTATTTGCAGATAGATAGATAAGATTAGATTAGATTAGATTAGATTAGATTAGATAGTGTGCACAGAGGCAGTGGCGTAGGGAGGCTGGCGGTGGCCGCAGTTCAACCCGCCGTAAGCAGCCCCCCTAGCCACGCCTTCTTGTGTCTCTTATCAGATGCAGGGGGCATGGTTTCACTCGCAAATGGGGCCATGTGCCCCATTTGAAAGCAAATTCCAGCCAGTGCCACATTTGCAGCAAAGCCACAAGTGGCTCTCCCTGCTTTAAAAGTCAGGGTGACGCATTCCTGGCCAGGCTGGGAATCCGGCGCTGGCTATGTTTCTGAAAAATGGAGCCGCTCAGCTTCCCAGCCTGGCTGGGAACGCATCTCCCTGACTTTTAAAGCAGGGATAGCCACTCGTGGCCATGCTGCAAATGTGGCGCTGGCCGGAATTTGCTTGCAAATGGAGCACATGGCCCAGTTTGCGAGTAAAACCATGCCCCCTGCATCTGACATCAGACACAGGGGGTGTGGCTAAGGGGGCAGGTGCAGCCCTTGAGCACAGCAGCCCGGGTTCTTTGAACCCCCTGCACAATGATGGCCGCCCCTGTGGGGAGGCAGGGAGGAGTCTGTCTCCCCACCAACCCTCCCCCACCCACCTGCTAGCATTTTCCGGTCGTGTGCATGACCTCATTAAATACTTATAGAGATAAGGAAGTGGGTGTAGTTAGTTTATTTACCTTATTAATCATTGCTTGCTTGATATTTTCAAACATATTCAGAAAATGGCCCAGATTCTTCTTAGAAAATACCATCATTGGGGTTTAGGCCAAACCTTCCAGTCTGCTTTCCAAACTAGTTTTCTACTCTTGCCCAAGGCCATGTGACAGGAAAGACTGGCATAGAGAGAGAGGTCAGGACTAGGCCTGCTGAAACCTGAAGGGGTGAGAACCCTGCACCCCCCACATATATGGTCTCACACAGCCCAGTTCCTGGCCCAGAAGTAAGCTAAGCAGTAAGCCTGGCTCCTGGAGGCTGGAGGAGCCTCCTATCAACTTGGCTGCACTGACTGCTTGTTTGCGAGTAGAGGAGTAAGCGACTGAAGAAGGTTCATTAAACAACTGATGCCCTTTAACATAATTAATTCAAACTATAGGGCCATAATATACTCTGACTCCATTGTCTGACACTTTTCCGTAAAGTTCAGTCTGGTGCGGGGGGTGAAAGAGAGAGCGGGAAGTATTTTGTGGGGAGCTCCTGCTACTCCTTGGAGTCATCCCTCCATCTTGCCTTCCTTCTTCTGCAGGCCATCCATGGGAAGCACGTGTGAGTGAGCTGCTGTGCTGCTGCTCTTGAGAATTGGCCTACAATCTGAAACTGTCTGGAATGGTCTACTTCATCCTGTTTCATGGCAGGATCAGTCCTGTAGTGCATTAAGGAGGCAATGGTATGTACACTTACATTAGAGTGAATCTCATTGAACTCAGAGGGGCTTACCTCTGAGAAAACATGCACAGGGCTGAGAACTCGACATCTTTTTATTCCTACTTTATCCCCTTAATGGTATGATAGCTACTATTTTGTATTTAGCCAACATAAAATCGAATGAATGAATGAATGACAAAATGTGCTGTATTGGGTTTAGAAATATTCTTGATTGGTGCTATGTTGGTGTTATGTTAGCCCAACTGTATCTGTTTTGTCTTTATGTTTCCACAGTATCAGCTTTGTTTGCTTTAGGTTACAATGTTGTGAAATACCAGATTTGAGATGTGTGCCCCAACTTCATGGGCTAGTTCTCATGACCTGAAACAGGGTTGGAGGAGCCAGGTTGGAAGAACCATGGTAGGCACTACTCCTGATCAGCAGTCATCATGTGAACTCCAGGATCAAGGTAGAAGGAGCGGAGAATGGTCATGTGGGAGTCAAGAGTGGGGTTGGACGGGCGCAGCCAATTCTGTCCCCAGCATTTTACCAAGTGCAGATGAAAAGCTGCCCTTCCCAGTTACATAGGAACATAGGAAGCTGCCATATACTGAGTCAGACAATTGGTCTATCTAGCTCAGTATTTTCTTCACAGACTGGCAGTGGCTTCTCCAAGGTTTCAGACAGGAATCTCTCTCAGCCCTATCTTGGAGATGCTGCCAGGGAGGGAACTTGAAACCTTCTGCTCTTCCCAGAGCGGCTTCATCCCCTGAGGGGAATATCTTGCAGTGCTCACACTTCAAGTCTCCCATTGAGATGCAACCAGGGCAGACCCTGCTTAGCTATGGGGACAAGTCATGCTTGCTACCACAAGACCAGCTCTCTCTCCCCCTCCCCCCCATGATCAGTCTTCCCTCCTCCTGCCTTGATTTTAGAGTTCTCATGACCTCCATTCAGGAGCACATGAAGCTCTCCTACCCCAGCTTGGCACTTCTCTGATCCTGTTTCAGGTAATGTGGCCTAATATGCATTCTCAGAATCCTCAACTACTTGAATGCAGCTTTGTATAAGGCAGTCTTCACTTTTTTCTCTAATTCTGTGTGACTATTTTTGATGCAGGTAACTAATCTCAATCATCCCCAGTTATCCTCTTGGATAACTTTGATTGATTGATTGATTGATTGATTGATTGATTGTATCTATCATATTTATTTGCTGCCTGATATATATATATGTTGGTGATGTACATAACCTAAATTACAATATGAAAATAAAATAAACAATTAAGAACAATTCACAGAGTAAAACAATTAAAGAGTTTAAAATTAGTTTGAATTAAAAGCCTGAGAAAACAGGTGTGTCTTAAATGTATTTATTATTATTTATTTATTGAATTTCTGTTCTGCCTAATATAGAAATCTAGATTAAAACATAATATAAAATATAAAACATTTAAAATTCATAAAGACAGATAAAAATTACAATAGATAAAAACAGCTCAAATTTTAAATTTCAGTTAAAAAGCCTGGGAAAACAGGTACATCTTCAGGGTCCTCCTAAAAGCAAACCGAGAAGGAGACGCTCTTATTTCAGCAGGCAGCGTGTTTCAAAGCCCCGGGGCAACCACAGGGAAGGCCCGGTCTTGAGTTGCTACCAAACGAGTTGGCAGCAACCATATCCGGACCTCTCCAGATAACCCAGAGAGCAATCTGGCTGCCGCATTCTGTACCAATTGTAGTTTTCGAACTACATACAAAGGTAGCCCCACATATAGTGCATTAGAGTAGTCAAGCCTAGAGGGGTACCAACATATGTACCACAGCATATGTACCACCATTTACCACACATATACCATAGTTTTAAAGTCATTTATCTCCAGAAATTGACATATCTGGAGTATCAGCCGAAGCTGATAAAAAGCACTCCTGGCCACAGCCTCAAACTGAGAAACCAGGGAGAGTTTGGGATCCAGGAGCACTTGCAGACTACGAACCTGATCTTTTAGGGGGAATGTAACCCCATCCAGAACAGGCAGATTTCTATCTATGTGAATCTATCTATGTGGTCGCTAAGTGTCTACACCGACTTGATGGCACTTAATCAATCAATCAGTCAATCAATCAATGGGGTTGAGACTGCATTGGTCGGCCTGATGTATGATCTCCAATTGGGAGTGTGACTCTGCTGATCCTCTTAGATCTCTCGGCAGCTTTCAATACCATTGACCATGGTATTGTGCTGGGTCACTTGAAGGAGATGGGATTGGGTGGCACTGTTTTATAGTGGTTCTGCTCCTACCTCTCTGGTAGATTCCAGAGAGCTAAAGTGTGGGGCTCCACAAGGCTCCATTCTGTCTCCAATGCTTTTTAACATCTACATGAAACTGCTGGGAGAGATTGTCAGGAAGTTTGGTCTGGGATGCTATCAGTCTATACCCAGATCTATTTCTCTATACCAGCTTCATCAGGAAATGGCAGGATGCCCTAAGTGCCTGCCTGGATGCGATATTGGGTTGGATGAGGGATAACAGGCTGAAGTTGAATCCAAACATGATGGAGGTACTGTCTGTAGGAGGTCAGGATTCGAGAGATTATTTATTATTATTTATTATTTATTTGTTGAATTTCTATACTGCCTAATAGGAGCTTAGGGAGATGAAGCACTTTAAGAGACGCCTGGAGCACCGCTGGAGGAAAACTAATTCCGAAATCGATCAAGCATGGTTACTCTCTTATCTTTGGGAGTATCCCATGGTGATAAGCGTAGTGAAGTCTGCTCACTTCTCCTATTGCATCAGCTGACTCTTGTCCAGCGGCCTTATTCTGGATTACCCATTCCCTGCTTGGGAATGCGGATCCAATGGAGGTTTCATCCAGCCACTGTGACATATTTGCTAGATTCTTTACTGAGTAAGTTGCTCACCTTCAGCGGCAGTTGGACTCCAATTGCACAGGATCTGATGAGATGATGGAGATGTTATTTTGTGATGTTATCTGGGATACCTTTGAGCCTGCTGAGGTCAAGGACGTGGACAGGATTCTCTCTGGTATGGGTGCTGCAACCTGTAGCCTGGACCCTTGCCCCTCCTATTAGAGTAGCCGGTGGGAATGTAAGATCCTGGCTTCAGGAGTTGGTGAATTCTTCTCTTTGTGAGGGGTCTGTGCCAGCAGCCTTAAAAGAGGCTGTGAGCACCCTCTTTTGAAGAAAACTAATCTCGATCCTGAGGTCCTTGATAATTATAGACCAATCTCCAACCTTCCTTTCCTTGCAAAGGTCTTGGGGAAGGTTGTATGTGCCCAGCTTGAAAGAGCTCTGGAAGAAGCTGATTTTCTAGATACTTGTCAGTCAGGTTTCAGGCCATGGCATAGCATGGAAATAGCACTGGTCGCTCTGGTTGATGACTTGTATCATGATCTTGATGAGATCTCTCAGTGGCTTTCTATACCATTGACCATGGTATCCTTCTGGAGCGCCTGCGCGGGTTAGGTATTGGGGGACTGTTTTGCAGTGGTCCCGTTCCTTCCTTAGTGGGGGCTTTCAGTCGGTGTGTATTGGTGGCAAGTGCACTGCCATGTGACCACTCCTTTGTGGGGTGCCTCAGGGCTTGGTTCTCATGCCCATTCTTTTTAAAATCTACATGAAACCACTGGGACAGGTAATCTGTCAGTTTGGGGTGAGATTCCATCAATATGCCTATGATACTCAGTTATATATTGCCACCCGAGGCCACCCCGGAGATGCCATTTCTGTGCTTGCCCAGTGTCTGGAGGCTGTCAGAGTCTGGATGGACCAAAACAGGCTTGGACTTAATCCCTCCAAGACTGAGTTGCTTTTGCTTACTCTTCGATCTGGCCAATTACCGAGTCGGAGTCTCTCCCTGGATGGAGTTGTGCTGCCCCTGAAGGAGGTGGTTCGTGACTTGGGGGTCCTCTTGGACTCACGGCTCCTGCTTAAGCAGCAGATGGAGGCCATGGCCAGAGGTGCCTTTGCCCAGCTTTGGCTGGTCCACCAGTTGTGGCCCTATCTCAACTGGCAGGCCCTGGCAACAGTAACTCATGCCCTCGTCATCTCTCGTCTGGATTACTGTAATATGCTCTACCTGGGGTTGCCTTTGAAGATGACACAGAAGCTTCAGTTGTTCCAGAATGCAGTGGACTGCCTGCTTATGGGTATTAGGAGATATGATAGTGAGACACCTCTCTTGTGGTTGCTGCATTGGTTACCTATTTGCTTCCAGGTCCAATTAAAAGTGTTGGTTCTCACCTTTAAAACCCTTTAGGGCTTGGCACCTGCTTACCTTCAGGACCACCATGTCCTGCGAGATCTTCCCAGGTTGCCCTTCTTTTGGTCCCTGGTCTCAGAGAGGTCTGTAGTACTAGGGCCCATGGAAGGGCTTTCTCTGTTGCCATCCCTTCACTTTGGGATTATCTTCCCCCACAGATTCGGTCGGTCTCCTCCTTTTCAGCCTTTAAGCTCTTATTGAAGATGTTGCTTTTCCGCCAGGCGTTTACCCCCTCCCCCTCTCTCTCAAATCTCGGATGCTGTTCTTGCCTGTACACCGCCCTGAGTCTGTGGGCAGTATATTAAATCTCTTAATAATATAATATAATATAATATAATATAATATAATATAATATAATATAATATAATATAATATAATATAATATTGAAATCTCTAGGCAGTGTGCAGCTTAAAATATATAAAATATAAAACATTTAAAATTCATAAAACAGAGATGGTTTAAATCTGCCTGTTCTGGATGGGGTTACACTCCCCCTAAAAGATCAGGTTCGTAGTCTGCAAGTGCTCCTGGATCTCAAACTCTCCCTGGTTTCTCAGTTTGAGGCTGTGGCCAGGAGTGCTTTTTATCAGCTTCGGCTGATACTCCAGATATGTCAATTTCTGGAGATAAATGACTTTAAAACTATGGTATATGTGTGGTAAATGGTGGTACATATGCTGTGGTACATATGCTGGTACCCTCTAGGCTTGACTACACTAATGCACTATACGTGGGGCTACCTTTGTATGTAGTTCGGAAACTACAATTGGTACAGAATGCGGTAGCCAGATTGCTCTCTGGGTTTACCTGAAGGGACCATATAACACCGATTCTAGAAGAACTGCACTGGCTGCTGCTATGTTTCTGCATGAAATACAAAGTGCAGGTTATTAAAGCCCTTAACGGCATAGGTCCAGAATACCTAAGCGAACGCTTTCTCTGTCGTGAACCCTGCCGCCTATTAAGAAAGCAGGAAGAGTGTATGCACAGCGTGATGTATGTGGTGCACGCGCGCGCCAGCGGCGTAGACAAGCGCGCACCACGAAGGGCGCATGCGCGCCACAAAGGGCGCATGCGCGCCACCAGCTCTTCCTGCTTTTAAGCTCTCAAGGACAACAACGGGGGCAGGGGTGGCAGGGAGGAACTCTGCCGCCCCAAGAACATTTGGAAAACCACCAGCACCGGAGGGGGAAGAGCGGCGGCGGGGGGTGTAAGTACTACCCCCCCGAAAGCTACACACTCCCCCCCTCGGCCAAACCAAACCTCCGGAATTCCGGACCGGTTCGGAGGCCTTGGCAATGGCCTCCGAACCGAACCATGCACACGACTAGGGCTCAACCCCATAACCCACCCAAAAGCCAGTTTGAAAAGGATCTAAATAATCTGTGTCATCCAAAGCCTGGAGCTGAGAAACAACCATTCGCTCAATCACCTTGCCCAACCAAGGAAGATTAGAGGCAGGTCTGTAATTAGTTAACTTGGAGGGATCCAATGCAGGTTAAAAGTCTTTTTAAAAAGTAATCAGGAGTGGAGATGCTGTTATTTTGACAGGGGGTGAATTCCAAAGCCCTGGGGCAGCCACAGAGAAGGTCAGGTCCTGAGTCACCACCTAATGAGTCAGCAGCAACCTTAACCAGAGCTCCCCAGATGATCTTAATAGGTAGTAGGGTTCATGACAAAGAAGGCACTCTCTTAAGTAGCCTAGACCTAAGCTGTTCAGGGCTTTATAGGTAATGACCAGCACTTTGTATTTTGCTCAGAAACATAGCAGTAGCCAGTGCAATAATTTCAGGATCAGTGTTAAATGGTCCCTTGGGCTTGTCCCAGAGACCAACCTGGCTTTCACATTCTGCATCAATTGTAGTTTCCGGACTACATACAAAGGCAGCCCGACATAGAGTGCACTACAGTAGCCAAGCCTGGAGGTTACCAGCATATGTACTACTGTTTTACGATCATTTACTTCTAGAAATGGGTATCGCTGACATATCAGCTGAAACTGATAAAAAGCGCTCCTAGTCACTGCCTCAAATTGAGAAACCAGAGAGAGTTATGGATCCAGGAGCACTCCGCAGCTACGTACCTGAACTTTCAGAGAGGGTGTAACAAGTAGATCAAAACCATCCAGAACAGGTAGATCTAAACCATCTCTGAGGTCTTGACTCCCCACAATCAATACCTGCATCTTATTTGGATTCAGCTTCAGTTTGTTGTCCCTCATCCAGCCCATTACTGCCTCCAGGCAGGCATATAGGGAGGTTATGCAATTTTCTTGTGAAGTTGATAGGGAGAAATAGATTTGCATGTCATCAGCATATTGATAACACCCTGCATCAAATCTCCTGGTGATCTCTCCCAGCATTTTCATGTAGATGTTAAAGAGCCTTGGAGAAAGTATGGAGCTTTCACTTTGCAGAGCAACAGTCTCCAAGTGACACTATCTGGAATCTACCAGAGAGGTAGGAATAGAACCACTATAGAACAGTGCCACCTAATCCCATCTCCCTCAGGTGACCCATTAGTATACCATGGTTGGTGGTATCAAAAGCCACCGAGAAATCCCAAAGGATCAGCAGAGTCACATTCCCTCTATCAATTGCAGATCATCCATCAGTCTGACCAAGGAAGTCTCATCTCCATAGCCCTCTTGAAAGCTAATTTGAAATGGGTCTAGATAATCAGTGTCCTCCACCACTCTCTCAATCACCTTGCCCAACCATGGGAGATTAGAGACGGGCCTACAGTTGCCTAATTCTGAGGGATCCAATGTAGGTTCTTTTCAAGTGTGGTCTAGTGATAGCCTCCTTAAGACAAGGAGGCATACTACCCTCCTTCAGAGAAGCATTTATGATGTGTAGCAGACTCTCTCCAATAAGCTGATTGTTAGCTAAAATAAGCCAAGTTGGGCAAGGGTCAAAAGAGCAAGTGGTAGGATGCACAGTCTGAAACAGCTTGTCCACATCTTCAGGAATTACAAACTGAAAGTGATCTAGTTTGACCACAGAAGTGGAGTTTCTGGATACCACTGTCCTAATTGTAGAATCCAGTTCAGCCTGAATACAAGATATTTTGTCTGCAAAAAAAATCATTAAAAGCGTCACAATGGGTAACCAATGGTTCCAAATTTGGAATCAAGGGGGAGGGGGCTCATACTAGCCCTCTCACAACCCTAGACAACTCCGCTGGATGTCAATTTGTGAATGCAATGCAGGCAGAAAAGAATTGCTTCTTTACAGCGTGTATTCTTCAGATATGCTACATGTTGTAACCTGTCGGATTCGAGTTGAGTCTTACTCCATTTGCACTCTAGTTGTCTACCTTGCCGCTTCAGTTCCTGTAATTCTTCCAAAAACCACAGGGTATTTAGCACAGCATATACACAAAGAAAACGTATCATTATCATTGCTCTTTCAAAACTTTTTGAGAAATCTAAGACAAGTCAGGGTAAACTTTTACTTTTATTTTTAAAAAATCATTTAGGATATCTTTTAAATATATGTTTCCTTTTCTTGTAGTCTTTATCAGGACTTGCTGCCCTGCAGTGTAAATGAATTGAACATGTTGATATTATTAATTAGAATACAGGGTCACAGTCCAACATTAGACATGGTTACTAATTTGATTCACTGAATTTGTTGGTCTTTTCTTGTTATTGAAATTTGCACACTTGTCAGAGGCACCCAGCAAGCTTAGCAACACTGCTGGGATCATGTGATTTTTCTTGATCACTGTTACAAGGCAGAGGAGATGGAACAAGTCACACCAATTACTCTTCCCGACTTTAAAGTATCCAAATTTATGAGCAGCTGTCAGATACTATGGTTTAATTTTTCCTACTGAAAAAGGGTAACTATTCTCCTTTTATATATGCAATGCACATTAATCACATGCCTCTGTTTGGAAACCTATATTACCCCTTCTTTTAACTTCAAATCTCACCTCCACACTCAAGCAAACACAAATTGCTGTGTCTATATTTTTTAATATTTAGTGCCCCACTCACCAGTTGCCATGAGGGACCTTATTTGTACAAATATTCACCAGCACATACCAAAATGATGTGGATAGTTGCTAGGCAACCACCAGTGTCACTCTAAAAAGAAAATCTGTCTCAAGCCCATTTTTAAAATGAAAAATCGGAGGGAGAATAGAGATACATTTGGGAGAAAACCAGCTGTGGTCTATGAACAGCTTTCTGGCAATGTTTAAAGGTGAAGAGGAAGGAACAGAGATGGACATAAGGAAAGATAGGTAATGCCACACCTAGAGAGCCAAGTTTTTAAAAATGTGGATACCCTGCTGATGTAAAATGTGATGGTCTCTCAAGCCAAACCAACACATAACAAGATTTCAGAAACAAATCTGGGATATTTCCAAAATCGATACCAGAGACTTAGCAGTGCTACATAAATTAAATACACATTTTATTTTGTTCACCCTGTAAATCTGGGTCTTATATCCACTGCTTTTTAATTAGATTAACTAGAGAAACAATTCTTTTTATATAAAAATTATATTCACATGTTCAGTGTAGATACTGTTGATGTGTGTATAGAGAACAGGATTGTGGTGTCAAGCTCTGCCCTGTCATGTGCATATTCAGTTAAAGGTTGGAATTAACTGCTTGCATCCACAAAAACCTTTCAGGTGAAGGGAGGGGGGGAGGAGCAACAACAGCAAGCAACCAGCAACTCCTTTTCTCCTGGTAACAGAAGTAGATGAAAATTTCCCCATAGTTCCATCCAAAGAGAGTGGCTGATATCCTGCTGAAGCTTCCACCAGTGCACTAGCAAGAAGTGTCCCAACAAGGAGAGCTTCCTGATTCACAGTGCCTATTGTGCAAGGTACCCACCTTGCATAATATTTTACCAATTTCACTTTCACCAATTTCTCCTTCCCCCAAATGTGAGCAGTGCTACCTGAAAATAAGACCCTGAGGGCTACATGACTTTCAGGGACACATTTTGGGTGATGCAGGGCACTTCTGCCACAAGGAGAGATCAGCAAAACTCTCACACACCCCACCCACTGGTGCAACAGATTCAAGATGCTCTCAGGATCACGGTCACGTCTTCCTGGCGTGTGGACTTACACATAGGAAGTTGACCAGTGGTCCTTCAAAGTGCTGCATGGTAAAAAATAATCTCTATTTCAACACAGGTGACCAAACTACTCCAAGTGAGCTCTCTCACCCTGTGATCATTTGGTCGCTTGGATCATATTGCTGAGTTGTAAGGAGAAATTTAGGAAACATCAGGCACAGTTACATGAAGAAATGCACCCATTCTTGGGACTTATTCTGACCATACAATGATAAAGTTGTCATGTTATTATTTTTACATTTCTATCCTACCTTTCCTCCAAGGACCTCAGATCAACATACTAATTTTGCCTCCCCCATAAGTACAGCCCTACTGGATCAGGCCCAAGGTCTATCTAGTGTAGCATCCTATTCACACAGTGGCCCACCAGATGCCTCTGAGGAGCCCACAGACAAGAGGTGAGGGCATGCCCTCTCTCATGCTGTTGCTCCCATGCAACTGGTATTGTGAGGCATCGTGCCTCTGAGGCTGGAGATGGCCCACAGCCACCACACTAGCAGCCATTGATAGACCTGTTCTCCATGAATCTGTCTAAGCCTCTTTTAAAAACATCCAAGCTGGTGGCCATCACCACATCCCATGGCAAAGAATTCCAGAGATTAATTATGTGCTGTGTGAAAAAGTACTTCCTCCTGTCGATCCTAAATTTCCTGACCTTCAGTATCATGGAATGACCCCTGGTTCAAGTGTTGTGAGAGAGGAAGAAAATTTTCTCTTTGTCCACTCTCTCCACTCCATGCATAATTTTATAGACCTCTATCATGTCCAAAGTAGAGAGCCCCAGATGCTGTGGCCTAACCTCATAAAGAAGGTGCTCCATTCCCCTAATCATCTTGGTTGCCCTCTTCTGCACCTTTTCCAGTTCAACAATATCCTTCTTAAGATACCAAAACTGACCAAAACTGTACGCAGTACTGCAGATGTGGCTGCACCATGGATTTGTATAAGGGCATTATAATCTTAGCCGTTTTATTTTCAGTCCCCTTCCTAATGATTGCTAACATGGAATTGGCCTTTTTCACAGCTGCTGCGCACTGAGTCAACACTTTCAGTGAGCTGTCCACAATGACCCAAGATCTCTCTCCTGGTGAGTCACTGATAGCTCAGATCCCATCAGCATATATGTGAAGTTGGTGGGGGGGTTGCCCCAATATGCATCACTTTACACTTGCTTGCATTTAACTGCATTTGCCATTTTCTTGCCCACTCCCCCAGGAGTGGAAGCCCACTTTAATCTTATAGTGAACTCATGTGATAGGTTATTCTGAGAGATGACTGACTGACCCAGGGGCACATAGTGAGCTTCATGGATGAGTGGGGATTTGAACCTGGGTCTGCCTCTAACCACTACATTACACTGGCCCTTTTCTTTTACAAAACATTATAATTCTATACCACTGTAAACCTGAGTTGCCCTTTACATCCAATATCTAATTAACATTAGATACTGGGCTCCATATTGTCTCCGATGTTGTTTAACATCTACATGAAACCTGTGGGAGAGATCATCAGGAGATTTGGTGCAGGGTGCTATCAGTATGCTGATGATACCCAAATCTATTTCTCCATGTCAGCAGCATCGGGAGAGGGCATAACCTCCCTAAATGCCTGCCTGGTGGCGGTAATGGGCTGGATGAGGGATAACAAACTAAGACTGAATCCAGATAAGATGGAGGTACTCATTGTGCGGGGTTGGGACTAGAGACGAATTTGATCTGCCTGTTCTGGATGGGGTCACACTTCCCCAGAAGGAACAGGTACGCAGACTAGGGGTGCATCTGGATCCAAGCCTCTCCCTGGTCTCCCAGGTTGAGGCAGTGGCCAGAAGTGCCTTCTATCATCTTCAGCTGATACACCAGCTGTGTTTGTTTCTTGAGGTGAACAACCTCAAAACAGGGGTACATCTGCTGGTAACCTCCAGACTGGATTACTGCAATGCACTCTATGTGGGGCTGCCCTTGTATGTAGTCTGGAAACTACAGTTGGTCCAGAATGCAGCAGTCAGGCTGGTCTCTGGGTCATGTCGGAGAGACCATTTACCTCCTGTATTGAAGGAGCTACACTGGCTGCCAATATGTTTCCAGGCAAAATAGAAGGTGTTGGTTATAACCTATAAAGCCCTAAACAGCTTGGGCCCTGAGTATTTAAGAGAACATCTTTTTCGTCATGAACACCACTGCCCACTGAGATCAGCTGGAGGGGTTCATCCGCATTTGCCACCGGCTCGTCTGGTGGCCACTCAAGGACAGGCCTTCTCCGTTGCTGCCCCGAGGCTTTGGAATTCTCTCGCTAGTGAAATAAGAGCCTCCCCATCTCTGACAGCTTTAAAAAAGTCTTTAAAGACGCATCTGTTCACCCAGGCTTTTAATTAATATTGTTTTAATGGTTTTAATGCTGTTTTAAAATATTCTTTTTTAAAGTTTAAATTATTGTAATGTTTTAAACTTTTTGTTTTTGTTTTACTTTCTGTTTTTATTTTGTTGTCAACCACCCAGAGATGTAAGTTTGGGGCGGTGTAAAAAATATTAATAAAAAATAAACATAAACATCATAGCAATGGTATAAGGTATTATTTCCCCATGTTACTGATGTGGAGGCTTGAAGTGAGTTCATGGATAATATTGGCAAACCTGTTCTTTCCTTTTTTTTCTGGCCAGTATACTATACACTGGAGCATTCTAGATCAGTATGGTCCTTCTGGAGGCTGTGGCAAGCTCTACCTCAGATTGCTAGTTTGTTTTCCACTTGCACAATCCTTACAGCCCTATGTGTCAGAGATGCTGTGTGTCAGAGATGCTCCATGTAAAAGCCCCTGTTAATATTCATACACTGTACAGAATATGAAATGTGCCCACCTCTTCTCCACAGCACCAAAGCGCCTTGACAGTTAATGAGCTAGGCACAGGCTCTAAACCAGCAAGTTGTAACTGAATAAATATGATAAACAACCTGTTTCCAGATGGCTTTTTATGTAAAACAGTTTATACAGCATTGATAGATGGCAAATTTGGTGCCAATAAATCCTTGTGTTTTTAAAACGTTTGCCTTCTTAATTGGCCAGTTTACGCATAAAATATGTTTATGTGCATTGCTTTAAGTCGAAATGTGACATGGAAATGTCTTTGGAGTAAGCAGGCATCACATATATCATGGGCCATCTGTCAGAGTTCATAGATGCAGGGGAAATGCAAGGGAACTATCTCCTATGGAATGCTTCCTGTAGAAAAGGAATCAGGCTAAACTACTGGATTATTATTTAGGACTAATTCTCATAAATATTTGTATGGTGGGGGGATGACCCATGTATGGCAGTAGGGATGTGCATGGTCCGGAGCGGTCCGGACCGGCACTGAAGGGGGGGTCTCCCTTTAAGGGCGGGGAGGGTTTACTTACCCCTCTCGCCGCTTTGCCCCCTCCAGTGCCCGTATTCTTAGTAGAAGCCGCCCCTTCTGCCTCCTCCAGTGCCAATGCCGCCTGGGCGCGCGCGCGGCTTTGCTTTAAAAAGTTCCTTTTGCTGGCGCTGAGGGATTAAACACCAAACAGAAGCCGGCAGAGCACCGCGCCGGCCGGCGGCTCCCCCATGCTCAGCTGCCCAGCAGCCACTGAGAACGCCCAGGGAGGACGCGCCGTCGCCGACGCGCCGCGGCCCCCAGGCAACCCTCACTTCCGGCCTCCATGCGACTTCCCCCCACATACAGAGTGGCAGAATGCAGCCACTCTGTATGCTGGGGGAAGTCGCATGGAAGCCGGAAGTTAGGGTTGCCTGGGGGCCGCGGCACATTGGCGACGGCGCGTCCTCCCTGGGCGTTCTCAGTGGCTGCTGGGCGGCTGAGCATGGGGGAGCCGCCGGCCGGCGCGGTGCTCTGCCGGCTTCTGTTTGGTGTTTAATCCCTCAGCGCCAGCAAAAGGAACTTTTTAAAGCAAAGCCACGCGTGCGCCCAGGCGGCATTGGCACTGGAGGAGGCAGAAGGGGCGGCTTCTACTAAGAATACGGGCGCTGGAGGGGGCAAAGCGGCGGGAGGGGTAAGTAAACCCTCCCTGCCCTTAAGGGGAGACCCCCCACCCGAACCGAACCGGCCAGGGGACGGACCGGTCCGGACAGTTCGGAGGCCTTTGCAATGGCCTCCGAACCGGTCCGGACTCATCTCTATATGGCAGGGAGAGGTAGTATTTTAGAAACCTGACAATACTCCTTTTTAAAGAAAAATGTGGTGGTTAGGAATAGTAGTGTACGTGGAACAATTTTTGTGGTTTAGTTCAAATTCAGACCGAATTCAAACTGAACCGCTGGTCTGCGAACCAGTTTGGTTGAACCAACTGATCCAATCCATTTGATCACACCAATTTGGCTGTTCAAGGGGCCATGCTTGTAAAGAGGAGCCCCCTTTGCTTGTAAAGGGGAATCTTCACCAGATTCCCCTTTAGAAGCATAGCCCATCAAACCAGCCCGCCACAGACAGGTTTCAGTTTGGTTTGATTGCAGACTGACCCACCTCTCCTGGAGGCTGGATCGGTTCACAATCAAACTGTCCCTGTTCATGGCAGACTGGTTTGTTGTCGAAGAGTTCGTGCACAATCAAGTATTGCAACTTGATTGCAATGTGATTGCATTCTCATTTCTAAACCTGACATAAAGGAGCAAGGGGGTGGGGAATGTTTTCCAATGTATAATGAACAGTCATCTTCTTCTAAACCCTATAATATATCTCCGCATTATCTAGGCAACCAGGCAACTCTCCCTGCACTATGCTGTGGTGGCTTCATTTTCAGCACAGCATGAGAAGACAACAAACATCGGCCAGTTACCTAGGCAATGTGGAAAACGTGTTTCCTACCTCCTGCTGTTGCTGCACAGTGGGAGAAGGCAATTAAACCGCTGTGGCAAAGCAGTTGCCCTCTTCAGGCATTATGCAACCACCATACACAGTTACAATGGCAATAGGCATGTTCTGAAAAGCCCCACCCCCTCCACCCATGTGCTCTTTAATCGTGCCCCCACTGTCTACAGAGACAAACCACAGTACCTATGAAGAGGCCCTCCCTGTGTTCAGAGATGGTGGGTGCCCCAGTGTTCCTGACCATGAAGAGGATCTCTCCCCCATTACAGCATTTGTTTCTGCAGACAAATAGTAAAAGACAGCAAGGGCATAGTTCAGAAGCACATTGACATCGGGAGTGGTACCTGCTGGTGCACTCCTGTTGGCATGGTAACCATGTGCAGCATTCATGGAGGTTGTTCTCACAGCCAGCCCTACCTGCATAGGACAGGGCAAGCCCAGGTAGAGCTGGTCATCTTCAGCCCTGGGATAGCTCCCGATGCCTCCGCTCTTCCCCTGGTTAGCCCTGATTGGCAACACAGGCTTAAAGTGAGGTAGAAGGATAAACGTGTGCCTCCTACTTCACTCATTGGTCATGTGGAGCACTGCACTTCCAGCAGCTGCTCCCAGTCTGCTGGCAGCCATTTTCATATTAGAGCCTGGTGTGAGGCGGGGAGCAGCCAGGAAGTGCAGAGATTTCCCAAAGCACTGCACTGTTCATGGTGCATTGTGGGTTCCTGGTGGCACCGGTTTTCTTTCCACAGTCTTCACTGAGCTTGTCACCATGCCACTCATGTGGGCACACAGGCAGTAGAGCCCAACAAAGGCTCCTATTGTGTGGAAGGGAGCAATTAGGTTCTGTCTTCCCTCCAGCTCCCCACCCCACCCCAGTTTGTTTGTGAGAATGACCTCATGGTATCATAGTGCCTGAAGAGGCCACATTAAAACAGGAAATGTGTCCTCACATTTCCTAGCAAACTCTTTGTGCAGCACCGCATTTGAGTTGTGTGTAGATCTGCCATTCGGATGAATAGTCCTCTCATGCAATAAACATGCATACAGGTCATCAGTGAAAGGTGTCACAACAGGTGCTCTCTTGGCACATCCCCTTTCCCACATGGTCCAAAAAATCAGCCCCAGGTAGGGCTGGAAGACTCCTGTCTGAAACCCTGGAGTGTGGTGGCCACTCAGTGTAGATAATTCTGAGCTAGACAGATAGACCCATGGTCTGATGCAGTGTGTCCATTGATGCTTCATGTGTCCATTGACTGCTCGTTAGGGATGTGTGAGCAGGTTCGATGTCAAACAGGTTTGACATTGAACCGGTTCCGTTTGATGGTTCAATATCAGACTGAAACCACCCCACCCCAACAGCAGTCTGGGGCTCAGATTCGGCTGGCGGGGTGGTGGTGGTTCCCTCCAGAAGTTCCCACTGCTGGCCTCCATTTATGTCTAAATTGCCTGGTTCGGGCAGTCTTTGGCACATTTCAGGCCTGCCTCCATTGTGGTGGCCATTTTGAAGACAGCCGTACATGCTCAATGGGCCTCTGTGTGACCTGGGTCATGACCTAGCAATGTAGAGGCCCATTGACAATGCACGGCAGTCTCCAAAATGGAGGTGAAAAAATGGAGGCCTCCAAAATAGCAGGAGGAGAGCAACTGTTCCTTTCCAACCCCATCACAACATCCCTCCAGTGGCTGTTGCTGGTGTCTAGCTTATGTTTCTTTTTAGATTTTGAGCCCTTTGGGGACAGGGAACCATCTTGTCTATTGTTTGTTTTTTCTATGTAAACCACGTTGAGCACTTTGATGAAAAGCAGGGTATAAATATTTATCTTGCAGTATATAAATATTCAGTGACAGTAGTAGCTCCTAGTAACAGCCCCTGGTGGCACAGTGGTAAAAAAAACCTGCCGCCCTGTAACCAGAAGGTTACAAGTTCGATCCTGACCAGGGGCTCAAGGTTGACTCAGCCTTCCATCCTTCCGAGGTCGGTAAAATGAGTACCCAGAATGTTGGGGGCAATATGCTAAATCATTGTAAACCGCTTAGAGAGCTCTGGCTATAGAGCGGTATATAAATGTAAGTGCTATTGCTATTGCTAGTAGCAGTAGTAGTAGTAAATCCACCCCTCCCATTATGCACATAATAGGGCTGTTCTCATGAGCAGCCTAACACATGCTAGTGCAGCCCAGCCTGGGTTAGGCTGCACATGTGCAGCACCCTGATCAGCGCGAGTCCCAGTGCTTCCCACTTGCCTAACCCCACTTTGAATCCTGGGCTTTAGCAAAGGTTAAGGGCACAAGTGCACCCTTAACCCCAGCACCAGGACTGTGTGTGGGCTCAGGCTGCTTGCAGCCCAAGCACACACAGAGGTGGGCACCTAGAGCACCCATCTCATGGGGGTATCCCCCAATGCACTATGCTCCTCACACAGTGCATTGTGGGATATCCGGACACTGGGACACATCATCCCAGTCTCCATTTCTTGAAGCACACACAAGGGGTAAAATTGTCCCTGTCCCTGTTATCAGAGGCTCCACCCCTCAGCCAAGTGCAACCCTCAGGGATATATTTTTGTGACAGACAGTGGGCTTCAGAGGGAAGGAGAGGTCCTCGAAAATTCCCCCACTTGCATGATGGTGCTGCCTTCGTTTGGAAGTCATCTCTGTGCTAATCTGGATGTCAGCTGCTGAGCGGATATTTCCAATTCACTGAACTATAAAATAGTACCTCAGAGAGACATAAATGGTGTTGGCCACATCAGTGTAATTGGGGTGTGCAGCAAAGACTATCAAACATGTTGCTAATCATTTCATACCCACGTTTATCTTGGGCCAAAGAAAGCCTTCTTAAACAGCGTGAAAATGCATTGAAGTTTTTCACAGGGATTTCTCTTTTGACAGCTAAGACACTTTGAAACAGCAGCCAGAGAGCTCCTGTCAGCACAAGAAAGGCAAGGAGGTCCACAGACTCTGTGTAGCTCAGGAGTGCATTGTTGTTCAGATCACATTTGGGTCCAGTTGCAATCAACCTTATAACCATAAAAAAAATTTTCTTTTGTTTTCAGAGATCTAATTTGCTTGATATTATTTTGTGCAGATGTGATTTGCTTGGGAATTGTAGTCTGTGGCCCGGGGAAGACAGTACATAGCTTAGGCCAGGGGTTCGCAAGAGGGGGACTAGTACTCTAGGGGAACCTGAAGGGCTTCCAAGGGGTACTCTGACCCCTCCTGCCTCCCCATGGTGCAGCCATGCTCTTTGTTCCAGTTCCCCATCTGAGGATTGCCAACTTGAAGCTGCCAAGTCTTCAGCTATGTGTTGGCTGCAAAGGGGGAGGTAGGTGGGTGAAGACCCTAACCCTCTGCTCCTGGCTGGTAAACCTGTCCCATTAATTTCAGTCAGAGTACTCATGAGCAATTTAGTTGGGATGCAAGCCAGTCATAACTGTAACATTTAAATATGTACACACAGTCTTTATGGAGTACTTGAACTGAAGGTTTTGATAGAAGTGGTACACTTGTTTTTTAAAAAGTTTAACACTTAACAAAATTGGCTTAGGCAATCATGCAGTGCTCTCTTTTATAATGCCAGGAGGATCAGATCAGTGACAGGATCCATCCTTCCCCACGGCACCAATCACAGCTTTCCCAAGGCTTTACCTGTGAGCCAGTCAATCATATTGTTGTTTGTATCTGTAGAAGATTGGATCAGTGGACATCATCCCCTTTCTCACCACTGAAGAAAATAGAAACCACCCACTAAATAAAGACATACGTGACACAAGTTTGACTGAAGCCATATCAAGAGCCTAGGGAAACATACCAAAATGCTTTGGAAAGGATGCAATATTTGTAAAATATTGTCAGGAGTCCTCCCCTCCCACTTTCTGTGGATATTACACAACCTGACCTGACCTGCATGCATTCCCAACTAGCTGCACTTGCTTTTGTAAAGTTTGTCCCATTTACATGATAAAAACACCGGCTCTATCCTTGAAACAGAAATACATGACTTTTCCAAGCTTCTAAAGGGAAGCAGTTGGGCCATTGTTCTGTAAATTACAATGCACATTAATGTAGCCAGGCCATTTAAAAAGGCTCAGGAAGGAATAGGGAGTATGGGTTTTAAAAAGTAATCAAGTTCTGAGCAGGGTCCAACAGCAGCTGGCCTTGTCTGAGGAATGCAGGTTGTGCAGACACAAAAATGATAAATCAGCTTGAAACATCTTTCAATTATTTGTGAACAGGTTGTGAGTATTTAGGGATGAGAATGTTGGTTCCACAATAAAATAAAGGGTGTAGCTCCATGGACACCCCCCTGCAGCCTTGGAGAAGCCCTGCAGAGGGGGTAAGTACTGAAAAAAAATTTAATTGGCTCACGAACCCCGCCCCCCGAACTGAACCAATTGGGGGGGGTTGATGGGGGGCAAAACTGAACTTGCCCAGTCCAGTTTGGTTTGGTTTGGGTTTGGGTTGGACTCAAATCGAAATGGCCAGCTGGTTTTATGCACACCCCTATTGAGAATGCTTTCAATCAATTTGCCTAGAACAGATGTTAAGTTAACTGGCCTGTAATTTCCCGGATCACCCCTAGATCCCTTTTTGAAAATCGGTGATATATTGGCTACTCGGGATGTGCAAGAATTGATTTTTAAAATCCCATTTGTACCCAAATTGAATCACCCCCCAATTTATTTTGGGTCCGAATCTGTCCAGCTAGCACAGGGGTGATTTGTTTTGTCCAGAAGTCTCCTGAAACAGGTAAATTTGGGTACAAAACTTTTTGTACCCAAATCGATTTGCTCAGACAGCAGGCACAGGCAGTGATTCTCTCAGCAGCAGGAAGGGGGTGGGGAAAAATTCTCTTCTCTTTTCTTCAGTCAAGAAAACAGGAACAAAAAGCAGAGTATCCACTCCAGGAAGCAGGCAGGCAAGGCAAAGCAAAGCTCCTCTGGCGCTCTCTCTCTCTCTCTTCACCCACAAGGCAGAAAGGCAGAATGGGGTTTGGCTGCCTCCTTAAGTACATTTGAAAATCCGTCCTTAAAACTCCCCCCAGCCTTGTCCTTTGTCTTTTGTCCCCCAGCCTTGTCTTTGACCCTTCCCTTAGCCGATGCGAGGTCAGTCACCCCTGGCAACAAAAAATATCCATTTGAATGGATATGAGCCAATCTGGAATCAGAGGGGAATGGCCAGCCAATCGTTGCACACTGTAAGTCACCAATCTGAAGCTTGGGAGGGCAGAATTTTCAAAAAATAAAATAAAATCTTGAAACAAAATGGAAATAGCAAAAGAGATTGCCACAAAATGGAGGTCTGAATCTACAAATTTTTCAGATCTGAAATCTGGGTGATTTGTTTTGGATCTGAATCTGGCCAGCTAGCATAGGGGTGATTTGTTTTGTCCACAGACCACCCAAAACAAGCGATTTGAGTACACATCATTTTGTACCAAACTGATTTGCACATCCCTATTGGCGACTTTCCAGTCCTCCGGTACAGAGCCTGATTGTACGGATAAGTTATATATTTTTGCACTGAGGTCAGCAATTTCACATTTGAGTTCGTTAAGGACTCTTGGATGGATACTCTCTGGTCCTCGTGATTTGCTAGTTTTTAATTTTTCCAGATGGTTTAGAACGTCATCTCTTGTCATCTCTATCTCACTCAATTCTTTAGCTTCCGTCCCTCAGCAGCCTAGTTCAGGAACAAGTATATGCTCAGTATCCTCTGCTGTGAAGACAGATGCAAAGAATTCATTTAGCTTCTCTACAACCTCCATATCCTCCTTAATAATCACTTTCACTCTCTCATTGTCTAACAGTCCAACCACTTCCCTGGCAGGTTTCCTGCTTCTGATGTAGTTAAAGAAGTTTTTGTTATTTCCCTTGATGCTTTTAGCCAAATATGGTACAACACGATACAATTAATATTTATATACTGCTTTTCAACAGAAGTTCTCTTTTCACCTCCCTTATTGTCACCTTGCATTTCTTTTGCCAGAGTTTGAGTTCCTTTCTGCGGCTCTGTCAGCATTTTGATCCGTTCCTTTCTCCCAGTCACTGTCAGAGTTTTGATATGGAAGGTGACAGCACATCCCCAGTAGCACATTTCCTTTCAGGCCTTATACTGTCACCCACAAGGGTTTCTGTGGAGGACTCACTCCGGTCCTCCCAGGTTTTCGAGCTTGTTAGATTCTATCCCTTCTTTAACATACAGTGCTACTCAACCTCCAAGGTGCCCCTCCCTGTTCTTTCTATAGAGCTTATATCCAGGGATAACAGTGTCCCATTGGTTCTCACTGTTCCACCATGTTTCTGTTATGCCCACTATATCTATGTCTATGTTAGAAACCAAGCACTCCAGCTCACTCATCTTGGCTCGGAGGCTTCTGGCATTGGCATATAAGCACCTATATGCTGAATCTCTTACCTGGTATATGCTATCTTTCTTTTGACTCTTTGATCTCTTTGACCAGCTAGCACAGACTTCTGCCTACTCAGTCTCCTTCTGTTTTATTTATTTATTTATTTATTTATTTAACTTATATACCACCCAAACTTTCGTCTCTGGGCAGTTAACAGTGACATAAAAACAATTAAAATAAATATAAAAGGTTAAAACAGTTTAACAATTTTAAAAGCAGCATAAAATTAAAACCTACAAATTTAAAAAGCTGAAAATGCTTGGGTGAAGAGATGGATCTTCAAATGTTTTTTAAAAATAGTTAGAGATGGGGAGGATCATATCTCAGCAGGGAGTGCATTCCACAATCTCAGGGCAACAATCAAGAAGGCCCATCTCTGTGTGGCCACCAGACGAGCTGGCGGTAACTGGAGACAGACCTCCTCAAAGATTCAGACTTTTATCTGAATCTTTTACACCCTTGCACCTTAAGGGATGACATTTGCCTAACTGGATATTGTCCAGCTCCTGTCGGCTCTTCCCCAGGCGTCATTTTAAAAGCTGCTCTGCAACCTTTTTGATTTTAAGTGCCAGCAGTCTGGTTCCATCTTGGTTCAAGTGCAGCCCGTCCCTTTTTGTACCGGCTTTGCTTGCCCAAAAATGTATCCCAGTGCCTAACAAATCTAAATCCTGCCTTCTGGCACCAACGTCTCATCCACACTTTGACCCCCCTTCAGCTCTGCCTGTCTCACTGAACCTGCATGTGGAACAGGTAGCATTTCTAAGAATGCTACCTTGGGGGTCCTGTACTTCAATATGCTGCCTATCAGCCTAAATTTGGCTCCCAGGACCTCCCAACTACATTTCCCCACATCGTTGGTGCCAACGTGCACCACGACAGCTAGCTTCTCCCCAACACTGCCTAACAATCTATCTAGATGCTACAAGCAAGCATGTCACCATGCGGTCTACACACAAGTCACAGACCCACTTCTCTATACCTCTAATATTTGAATTGCCCACTGCAAGGAGGCCTCCACCTGCTAGAGGAATATCCCCTGTGCGAGAGGATGTGGGCTCATCATCCACGGATGGGGTCCCTTCCAAAGGAGCATTTCCCTCTTCCTCAGACTGATTTCCTCCTTCCCTAAGACCTTCATTCTCCCTGACAGCAGAGGAGCTGCCAGCCATGAAGTGGGATGTCTCTACTATGTTTCTGAAGGTCTTGTCTGCGTGCCTCTCTGTCTGTCTGAGCTTCTCCAGATTTGTCACCTTGGTCTCGAGAGAACCAATTTGTTCCCTGAGAGCCAGGAGCTACTTGCATCAAGCACAACAAACCCATGACTTCTGCCTATGGAGCAAATAGTTATACAGTGCAATACACTGGGAAGTGCCCCTTTCCTTGCTGGCTTACTGTTTTCATAACTGGTTTTGTTGGCTGTTTACAGTATTTAGAGATTGTTTATTATAAGGTTAGGTCTTAGCTGTATTGGTCAGCTATTTAACTGTTCAAACTTCCTTTCTCAAGAATATGAAGAAGGGAACTTACCTTCTCTTCCCACTGGGCTCCTTGTGATCAAGGGGACTTGTTTCAGTCCCACACTTCCCTGCTAAACTCCACGCAGAGTGCCAATGCCTTGTTTGCTATCCCTGTAGGCTTAGCTCTGTTGGCTAAGCTTTCAGGCCTTCACCTCTTTGAGAGTAGGCTTCAAACTGAGTCACTAATATGGATCACAGGGATATGGCCCCTCCCACCTGGTGTGACTCACTACGACCTTAGCTGACTCCTCTCTCTGTCCTCCTCCAGGCACAGAGAAACAACTAAATGCCACAGAGCCCCCAAAATAAGCCCTGGCAAATGGTGTCCTTGGAAAATGCTAGCCCTGGGAAGAAACAAACACAGACACACACAATGGGACTTCTCCCTTAAAGAAAAAACAGCCCCTCAAAATCTCCCCTCCTCCTGTTAGTTTGTTTGAATAAAAAAGGCTTGTTGTTTTGTATAGAAATGCTTGCTTATTGCCCTGAATCTGCTTCTGCTCTTCTCAGAGTAGACTTCAAATCGATTTGTGTGATTTGTGTCATGGGTACTATTTTGTCTCCATGTTTTTCAATTGCTGGTTGGTTTTCTGGCACTGGCTTCCAATTGGCTTGAGATCTCCTTGCTTCTTGATTGGCTTGCTGTCATTCAGATCAAGTGTTGGTATACAAGGGGCTGCTTGGAGGCAGAGAGAGACACTGCTTTTTGTTCCTCAGAAGTGGATCATCAGAGAGAGAGACTTCAGCAGTAGGGTTGTGCATGGACTACGGTTTGAGTACTGGTCCGTGGGTCGGTAAACCAGTTCAGTCCAATTTGGCTGAACTGCAAAACAATCTGGTGGTTTGAGGTGATGCCAGGGTGATCGCACCTTTGGATCAAAATCTCCTTTTGCAACAGTCTCTGTATTTGTATGATTCCATCAGTATAATCATAATAATGTTCACAATTAAAATTAAAATTTAAAAACATTAAAAAGCAAGTACTGCAAGCTGGTAAAACTCACATTACAAACAGACTATTTCTGATTCTCACCAAAGTCTCTGGTGCTGCTGACCTCTCCAGTTGTGCTTGACTTGACATCAAGCCAATACTAGGAAGAAGCAGAGGGGAGCACTGCACCAAGCATAAACCTCTGAACCTAGGTCTTCAGTGCAATTCGACAGATACACTGTTAGTCTATCCACTGAACCACACTGGCATGAAATACATTCTATGTTGACACAACTGGAAAGGCATTCTGTACCATCCAGGATTAGATCAACGGAGGCTAATTCAGAATCTTCAATGAAGTATCCAATAATCTCAATTAGATCAAGGCAGGAATGCTTATTAGATGATGAGATGAGAGAAACACCTCCTTAATTATAGATGCTGGAGAGAAAGAGAATAATTCTATTAAATGCACAGTCTGTAACACAATCATACTTTTATATATTTTTTCACTTTACTGGCTATTTGTTCTAATAGGTTCCATCATCTGCAACATTAACATAAATTGATACCATGGAGATTTATTCATTTCAGTGTGTTTACTCATTTTGGAGTGTGGCTACTCATTGAGCTTGCTGTATGGTACTCTGTGGGTTTTATTTTTCTCTTGACTCATTTATCAGATGTTTATAGAAAGGGGCGGTCCTGGATTTCCAAACCAGAGGGGAAAGCGGAGGGCTTCATACACAGTAAATGTATGGCTTTGACAGCTTTATATGGTAATTTGTCTCTGTTAAATGCAATTTTTATTTTGCTTGAATTTCCAGAGGTCAGCACCAAAGTTATCAAGCAGGAAAAATTGCCATATTGAAGCTATATCTTTTGGTACAGCCAGCAAGAAAGGCTGGCATTGTTGGACAGCTGGACTGTTGGGAGAACCCACTAATGATCCCATCCGGAGACCACTTCTGTGCCCATAGCCTTCATATGGTGGCGGCAGAGTGACTTGGGTGAGGAACACCCGCATAGGAGGGGCCCATGGAAGGCAGTTTGCAAAGGACATTTGCTCATGGAAGGTTTTGCTGGTCTTATGGTAGCAAGCATGAATTGTCCACTTGTCTAAGCAGCATCCACCTTGGATTGTATTTGAATGGGAAACTACACATGTGAGCACTGTGAGACATTCCCTAGAGGATGGGGGCACTCTGGGAAGAGCACCTGCCTGCTTGCATGCAGCAGGTCCCAGGTTCCATCCCTGGCATCTCCAAGATAAGATGAAAGAGACACCTGTCTGCAACCTTGGAGAAGCCTCTGCCAGTCTGTGTACAGAGGTGCACCTAGGTAATTTGTGGGAGGGAGGTGGTGGCAAGAGCTCCTTCTTTGTGCCCGCCTGCCTCCCAAATGACAGCTCGGGCCATTTTCGGCCCATTTAGGGGCTCTCTGTGCATGCAGAGAGGACTTTGAGAATAACAAACAAAGTGTTCAGTCAGACTAAAAAAATGCAAGATGAAAGATGTTGGGGAGAAGAGAGTGAGGGGAGATGTAGCTATGAGCTGTGTTGTAGTTACTTGCCTTGCTCTGTGCTTCAAGAGCAGTTTTTCTATGAGGTCTTGCATGTGACAGATGAAGCAGGGAGAAGAGGCTTGTTGCCCCAGTCCAAGAATTTTCGTTTTCCGACAATTTACCACCACTACATGCGCACTCCCCTGCCACTCTCACTCTTTCCCGACACCCAGAGATGGAGAGAGAAAGCTCTGCTGCTGCAGCTCAGTGCCCAATTGCTTGAGACAGGCTCCATTTTTGTTTCGCTTATCAACCACTGCTCTCTCCCTCTTGTTAGCTGGAAGAGGCAGAAAGGTAGGCCTAGCGACTGCAGAGAGGAAACTGGGCTGTGGGTTCTGAAGGCACATTTTACGCCTTTCCCACTTCAGTGGGTGGTAGAAGAAGAGCCCAGAGGCTGGCAGGAAGAGGTGGTGGAGCTACAAGCCCCTTGCTGCTCTAAGGAAAGTGGCTACTGGTGTTTGTATCTAGGAGACACGAGACCCTCCTTGGGCCAGGCGGTGACACCATGATGGTGGCGGTGCTTGGGCATGGTTTTTGCCCAACTCCTCAAGCCCGTTTCCTTGCCTCGTCTCCCCATTATCTGCCTGCCACCAGCGCCTCTCCATCTAAGTCGCTGCTGCCACTGCCTGCATCTCCATGCCCGCTGAGCACCCCGTCTTTGCCTGCCCACAGCAATGCTGCCTTGGCGCCTTCAGGGAGCTCTGCTCTGCTAGAGACATTGGGTAGTTCCCAGTGGGAGTGGGGCAGGGACGACAGCGAAGCCTCCTGGTGGTGGTGCCAACCTCAGTGGGAACTGCCCCCCCCGCACTTGGCGCACGCATGTGTAGAGGCCCCAAATGGGCTGAAAATGGGCCGAGCGTTCATTTGGGAGGCAGGCAGGCTCAAGGAAGGAGCTCTTGCCACCGCCTCCCTCCCCTGAGTGCCCTCAGACCCCACCGGCCACCCCTGTCTCAGCCATGCAGTGGCGGTTTGAAAAAGGTTTTTTTTAAAAAAAGATTTAACTTGTGTGGCAGGTACAGGGCAGTGGCAGGACACTGGGGAGGCCCCCCAGAACATTTGGAGGCCCCCCAGGAGACACAAGGCCACGGACCAAATCCCATGGTCCATGGCTATGTGCACCCATGTTTGTGTAGACAATACCGAGCTAGATACAGCAATGGTACAACTCAGTATAAGGCAACTTCCTATGTTCCTGTGTCCCTAGCTGACAATGCTTTGTGTGTTTAGCAACATAACGTTCACAAAGTTGTGCAAGAGCACCGTTTTCCTAAATACAAGGATTTTGTAAACACAGTTGCGTACTTGACAAACATTGGAAATAATAGTCAATTGCTCAACTGCATTTGCACAATTCTTGCATTTAGCACCACAGCACTCTTGCACAACTGAACGAGCATTATGTTGCAACACACACATAACGTTGCCCAGTATGTCAGCTCCTATCTTTAGGGTTCCTCTTATTATTGTTAGATCAAGATCAACTTTTCCAGTTACATCCTCTAAATGTCATATTTAGTCACATTTTAAAAAAACAAAAAACTTTAGGGTCAGTAAAACTACAGGCAGATTTCTTCTTTGAATCCTTCCAAACCCTTTCAGAATTCTGACTCTGCAAACTATTCAATAAGGCCAATTCATTTTGGGTTTGATGCTAGGCCTGGATAAATGAGTTGCCATTGGGTCAGCAGACAAGCATTTGGAGAGAGACAGTGAGATTGCTAGCTGTCTCCTTCCTGCAGGAAGATGGGAGCAGAAAGGGGGCTTTCCTCCTTTTAAAAACATACATAAACATGGTTTATCTGCACTTTGATTAATCAGAGGGTGGCCATCTTGGCTGTAAATGTTCAGTTTGGGTTTTTTTAAACACATTTTAATTTAACTTAATCACAGAATATATATATCCCAGAAACCTATAAATAAGAGCATACAAGTTCCAAAAAACACATACTGTATTTACATGAATCCAAGACTAGGACCCTGAATCCCAGACTAGGTTTTTTTCCAAGTTCTTCAATGTTACAAATTGGGAGGTTGTCATAAATTCAGGGACCAATTCCTTTTGGGTAAATAGTATAACCTATATTTAACTCATATCTTAAAATGGGATCACCTTAAATTCAGGGTTCTATTTGGGTAAATATGGTAGATGAAGAAATTGTTACTTCTGGACCACCAGGTTGTAGATGGAATTCTTGATATATATGCTAGATTCTAAGGTTTCAGGCCAAATTCCCTGTTTAGCCAGTGGATTTCCTAGTGAAATACATAATTCCATCAGATGTACATTTTGAGACAGCTTGGCAGAAGATTTTCTTATAGACATTTGATATTTGGAATAGAGATGCTTCTGCAATTCTCATCTGAATTTATCTGCAGATTTTTGAGTTTCCAAATTTTGTACAATGCATACACAGTTTGTCTACAACATCTAGACTAATAGGAGCGTATCTGGAAAAGAGTACACAAAAAGAATCTTGATACAATCCTATTACAATCAGATCGACATTGTTTCTTTGCATTGTTTTATCAATGTGCATGTGCACACCAATAAAGAGAGAAAATGCACACAAAGGCTGGACTCCTTTAGCCCGGTTTTCCCCCATTGTGAGAATAGCTTCAGTGTCTGCCACAGTATGGAAGCAGCAATGCAATTCCACTTGAAATTCATTGCACCCACAACCCAAAGAAGACAGGACAAATATATATAGATAGAACTATAGCCATACTTTATTTATGTGAGCAGAAGGCTAGCTGGGAGGCTGAGGTCTGCTCTTTTTAGGGATGTGCACGAATTGATTTTTTTCATTTTGATTTGCACCCAAATAGTGCCCCAATGGGTGCAAGGAAGCTACCACCAAAATTTCAAATAAATTGGGCAAAGGCAAGGGGTGATTTTTGAAAATGAATCCACGCTCACTTCCTACCAGAGAATCTACTCTCAGAACACCACAGAAACAACAAAACCCAGAAACAACAAAACCTTATGTGCACTACACCACCACTCACTCTGGGCCACCCTGGTGCCCCCAAAGTGGAGTTATGGGCTGCTGAAATCCCCATTATTCCCTATGGGGGGGAACCTAAAGACACACAAACTTCAGAAATTCTTTAAAAATCACCCCTTTCACCAATTTATTTGAAATCTGGATGGTAACAGGCACCCATCGGGGCACTACCATCTGAACCACTCTTCTGTCCCCAAAACCCCCTTTCTGTCCTGAAGCTGCCCCAAAGACCTGCCAACTTCAAAAATCATTTAAAAATCAGCCCTTTGCCCAATTTCTTTGAAATCTGGGTGGTAGCTTCCACCCATTGGGCACTATCACCCAACCCACTTTGCTGACAAAATAGAGGACCAAATCTCTGAATTTTTCAGATCTGAATCAGGAGTGATTTATTTTGTACCCGAATTTGGGCAATTGAGGACAGGGATGATTTGTTTTGTCTACAAATCAACCGAATCGGCCAGATTTGGGTGCAAACAGTTTTGTACCTGAATCGTTTCACACATCCCTAGTTCTTTTAACAGCAGAAGTTTCCTTGCTTGTTGGGCTGGGAAGTTTGCAGAGCTGTCCCTCCCTCACTCTGGCCTTGAGTGTCAGAGTACCATCGCCTGCTGATGTTGTGCTGGCTGCAGCTACGGTCCAAGTGCCCCAACGAGCTTCAGCTGCATGGGGGCTGTTCCAGCTGCCAGGCTCCAGAAGCCCACATGAGAGGTGGGGTCTGGAAGCTCTTTGGCTTAAATATGGACCAGCGCAGCCGCTGGCACAGGCCGCCTGCAGATGGCCGCTGAAACCAGTCGCCAAAGGGGGCTGGCCTTTGGTGGTGGCCTTCAGGGGTGAGACTGAGGTTTGGGGCCAACATTGTTTTGGATCATTGGAAAGAAGGGTCCTGCTCACTTCATTGCTGCTTAGTTTTTAGTTAGGCTTGATGTAGGTATGTGTCTTGGGTTGAACAGAGATGGGGAGGTGGGGGATGACCATGGGGCAGCTGGTGGGTTATCGATGAAGATAAGGCATTGGTAGGCCAGCAGATCATTATAGGGGAAGGGAATTTAGAAATTTAATTGCTATTGCCCCTTCCAGCAAGCCTGCCTCTTCTTTGACCTTGCAGAGCAATGCCAACCACCCACAGAACCATGGGTAGGGACTCCTCTCATCTCCCACTGTTATGGACGGATCACCATCTGGTTAAGGCAGAAGTTACAGCCTCGGCCCACCTCTGTAGGGGTAAAGGACCTATTAGGTTGGTCTGCCCGAGGAGGTTATTGGATCCAATAGGATTCCAAGAAGCCTTAGAAGGCTTTAGGGTTGGCTCTGCTAGTGATTCTGTTGATGCTCTGGTGCAAACATGGAATAATGAATTCATTAGAGCAGTAGACACAATAGCTCCTAAGCGTCCTCCTCGACTTGCTTTAAAGACAGCCCCGTGGTATTCAAATGAGTTATGGGAGCTAAAGCAGCAAGGTAGACAACTAGAGTGCAAGAGGAGGAAAACTCGGTGCAAGTCTGATCAGGTACAACACAGAGCACATTTGAAGATCTATGCTCTGGCAGTAAGGGTGGCGAAGAAGCAGTTCCTTTCTGTCCACATTGCTTCCACAAACTCACATCCAGCTGAGTTGTCTAGGGTTGTGAAGGGGCTAGTATGTACCCCTCCCCCTTGAATTTAAAATTGGAACCATTGGTTATGCGCTGTGACATTTTAAATTACATTTTTGAAGATAAAATTTCTCATATTCGGGCCAAGCTGGATTCCTTGGTTATTGCAGAGTCTACTGTGGAGGTGTCCAGCAATTCCTTTTATGGGATTAGATTGGATCATTTTCAGTTTGTGACTCCTGATGAAGTGGACAAACTGCTTCGGACTGTGAGCCCTATCACCTGTTCTTTTGACCCTTGCCCAACTTAGCTGATGTCCTCTGATAATTATATTATCAGAGAGGGTCTGGTAAATATTATAAATGCTTCTCTGATGGAGGGCAGGATGCCTCCTTGTCTTAAGGAGTCTATTTTAGATCAGTTTTGAAGAAACCTGCACTGCATCCCTTGGATTTAGCTAATTACAGACCTGTTTCTAACCTTCCATGGTTGGGCAAGGTAATTGAGCGGGTGGTGGCTTCTCAGCTCCAGGCAGTTTTGGATGATGCAGAGTATCTAGACCCATTTCAAACTGGCTTTCATGTGGGCTATGAGGTTGAGACTGCCTTGGTTGGCTTGATGGATGATCTCCAATTGGTTATCAACAGAGGGAGTGTGACTCTGCTGATCCTCTTGGATTTCTCTGTGGCTTTCAATGCCATCAACCATGGTATCATTCTCAGCCGCCTGAGGGAGGTGGGATTGGGTGGCACTGTTTTACAGTGGTTCCACTCCTACCTCTCTGGTAGATTCCAGATGGTGTAGCTTGGAGGCTGTTGCTCTGCAAAGGGAGAACTGAAGTATGGAGTTCCACAAGGCTCCATATTGTCTCCAATGCTCTTTAATATCTACATGAAACTGCTGGGAGAGATTATCAAGAGATTTGGTGCTGGGTGTTATCATTATGCTAATGATACCCAGATTTACTTCTCCATGTCGACCTCATCAGGAAATGGTATATCTTCCCTAAATGCCTGCTTGGAGGTGGTAATGGGCTGGATGAGAGATAACAAACTGAAGTTGAATCCAAATAAGACGGAAGTACTGGCTGTGGGGGGTTGGGACATGAGAGATTATTTAGATCTGCCTGTTCTGGACTGGGTTACACTCCCCCTGAAAGATCAGGTACGTAGCTTGGGAATGCTCCTGGACCCAAAGCTCTCCCTGGTTTCTCAGGTTGAGGCTGTGGCCAGGAGTGCTTTTTATCAGCTTCGTCTGATACGTCAGCTACAGTACGTCCATTGCTAGAAGTGAATGACCTTAAAACCGTGGTACATATGCTGGTAACCTCCAGACTTGACTACTGTAATGCACTCTATGTGGGGCTGCCTTTGTACATAGTCCAGAAACTACAATTGGTACAGAATGTGGCAGCCAGACTGGTCTCTGGGACAACACAAAGGGACCATATAACTCCGGTTTTGAAAGAACTGCACTGGCTGCCGATATGTTTCCGGGTGAAATACAAAGTGCTGGTCATTAACTATAAAGCCCTTAATGGCTTGGGACCAGGTTATTTATGAGAGGGCCTCCTTTGTCCCACCACATACGATCTTCTGGAGGGGTCCAGTTATGATTGCCAGCAGCTTGTCTGGTGGCGACTCGGGACCAAGTTTTCTCTGTGGCTGCCTCAGGGCTATGGAATATGCTCCCTGCTGAAATAAGAGCATCTCCTTCTCTGTTTGTTTTCAGGAAGACCCTCAAGGCTTTCCTGTTCTCGCAAGCTTTTAATTAGAATTTTAGATATTTTAGAATTAGAATTTTAGAATTAGAATTTTAATAATTTGTTTTATATTGCTTTTATCGTGTTTTATGTATTTTAATCTGTGATTTAAATGTTGGGATTTGTGCACTGCCTAGAGATTTACATAACAGGCAGTTTTAAAATATGATTATTATTATTAATAATAATTATAATAATTTACTCAAGTAAAAAACTTGCAACAGGATGCTAACTGAACTTTCTAACGTTGCCCCCTCCAAGTCTTTCTTACCCTGCTTTCATTCCCCTAGCACACTCCTATACAATAGCAATCTGCAATCTGGGAGACTGCAAAAGGGGAGGAACTGGCTACACGGGCTTCCTCCAACGTATGAATGAAAGCCATGGCAGCCAACTGCTTTGCAGAGAGGGACGAGCTTACAACACTTAACTCCAGTTTGTGCAGCTTGCACAGACTGGATGACACGTTGGAGCCTCCAGACTCTTCGTTTGGTGAGTTTACCTTAATTCAAACTAAGGGTTCCATTGGAGGTTTGGGGGAGGAATCTAAACCATGGTTGTGTCCGGGAACCATGGTTCTGATTATGTGGCCAACCTGAGGTGGATTTGCTCAGGTTTCCTGTAATGTCCAAAGGTGGCCTGTGTCTCAGCTCTCCTCCTGTAAAATACAAATAGCAAGCTACTTCATTGCCAGATTATTGCGAAGAGAGAGATTGCCAAGCACTTTAAGAAAGTAATGTACTATATAGACAAATAAAAATGTGTACTTTTCCAAAGTCAATACATTTCTCTGGATGAAGTTCCCAAAGCAATTTTTCAGACAAGTATTTTGAAGTGAGCTTTTCTATGAGATCTCTTTACTTCTTGTCTTTATATGGAGAGGCCAGTTTCAAGGACCCGTCTTTCTGCTCAGCTTCCTTCTCCTCCCCATGGATATGTAACATTGGTTATTTACCTGGCTGGCATGACTACATATGCCCTTTAAAGAAACACAGTTCTTTTATTCCAGTGGGCCTTTTGTTGATCTTCAGTATTGAGCGTATATAATTCCACTTCTTTTTTTGATCCAGTTCGAAACCTATTAGTTCTGACGCATTTATAATTCATGAGGGGCACCAGGGGTTTGCTTAACACTCCTTTGCTAGTCTTTCTGGCTCTCTGGCAATGTGTCCAATTAGGCGCAACATCTTTTTCCTTTAACAGCATTAATTGTTTCACACTGTACTGAGCTGGTTTGGGATCACCCTAAATTTCCCAAGAGAATTGATAATCATTCTTGCTGCTCTGCTGCTGTTCATTTCCTTCCTTCCCCACAAGACTTGTCATCACCTATCATCCCTGTTGTTTTCTTTCCCATCATAGCTGTCATCACGTTGCTGTCATCACATTCCATGTCATTATTTATCAGCAATTAATTAGCAGTTCTCTCAAGCAAGTTGTTTGAGAAATCTTGAAAAATATTTTCCTCTGTAGATGTCATCTCTTTATGATTTGCTTTCTTTCAGTGGACCATTTCCAGGTTTCCACAATAGTTTATTTGGATTTCAATGTAAATGTCCAGCCAAAAAAAAGTGCATTATTGATTAAACATGTAGGCAGCTTTGGCAACTTACACTAAAAGCACAAAGCTGTTCTTGAGTTACAACCAGGATAGGCTCAGTGTAACTAACTGTGCATTGATGGAGCCTGAAGTTATGCCAGCATCATGGATTTGTGCCAGTGCTGTGCTACAGTCGTGCCAACATTTACATTATACAACCACTATGTTGGCATGGCACAAATGTGTGGAGTCAAGGGGAGGAGAGGAGAGGGGAGGAGAGGAGCTCCTAATAAGAACTGTTTGACAATAGAACAGCCTGCCTCACACAATGCTACACTCTATTTTGCTGGAGATTTTCAAACAAAAGCTGTGCAACCATTGTTTCATTCAGCACTGTCCTCTTGCACAATACCTCAGACTCACAGAACAACTGAATATTACGTATTTCGTTTCTTGTTAGTCTACTGTTTAGCTTACTTTAATGAAAGTAAACATATGAAATCACCCAACTGTGCGAGTTTCCTTGGGGGGGGGGTGTCCCTATCAACTTTGCAACACCTGGATCGATTTTGACCGAATTTGGTACAGTTGCAGTGACACATAGAGACACCTCAATGGCATAGTTTGTGATGATGTCATGCACCCCAATTCAAGATGGCAGATGCATGAATGTTGGAGGTGTAAGTGAGTTAATTAGTGAATCACCTAGTGGATTTGGACCAAATTTGGCACAGTTGTAATAGCACACAGGGACACATCAACGGCGTAGTTTGTGATGATGTCATCTACCCAATTCAAGAAGATTGATATGTGAACATTTGAGGTGAAAGTGGGCTAACTTGTGAAGATGGTAATTATCATTTAAGGTAGTGAAAGGAAAGTAGGAAGATTAAATCTGACCATAACTTATTTGTTTTATCTTTATTTATAGAATGGTTCTACAAATTATGCAGCTACTGCATGCTCTTCTGTCTAAATCTTTTGAACTATTCACTCCACCTCTTCACTTCCTTCTCTATCCTCCACCTCCCTGTTGCTGCTTCTAATACAACATGTTGGCTGCATTCGCACTTAATGGGAAACCGGAGTTAAAGGGGCCAGAGGTTGCCAAACCTGTACATCCAAATGCTGCAACTCTGGTCCCATTTGGAAAGTGACCCGAGGTTGTGCTCAGCGAACTCCAATATGAACCCTCAGCTTGTAGTGAGTTTTGCTGCTCATACCCAAGGTTTGAGTTCCACAGTGTTACATGCAAATGCAGAACTGGAGGCTGCATTCGCTGCAAGTGGAGTTGAGGAAGAGAGCTGGTCTTGTGGTAGCAAGCATGACTTCTCACATTAGCAAAACAGGGTCCACCCTGGTTGCATATGAAAGGGAGACTAAACCCACTTTATGCCCCAAATCTGCCCCAAAGACACTAAAACTTCAAAAATTCACCAAAAATCAGCCCTTTGCCCAATTCCTCTGCAATGTGGACGGTAGCCTCCACCCATTAGGCACTACCACCCCACCCCACTCTTTTTGCCCTGGGACCCATTTTTTATCCAAATTGATTCAGATTCAGATCCAAATCGAATCTGGGGTGATTCGAATGGGTCAGATTCAGACCCAAAAACAAATCAGGGGTGTTTTGATTTGGATCCAAATCAAAACACCAAAAATCCAAATTGCACACCCCTAGCAGATACCCCACTTTATATCACAATTTGCTTTTAATAATCCTTCATTTTCAAAAGTGGTTTGCAATGTGGCATAAGTGGCTGATGTTTGAGAAACTCCAGCCCATTCCCCCTTGTGCAGTGGGCATGCAGCACATTATGGGTGGTGTGTTGGATCACAACTCATATCTTTAAGGCTATGTCTTATTCCCAGGAATATGAGCGGCGGGACATAACTATGTAAGTTGCCCTGACCTTCCTCCAGGGCAACTATGTAAGTTGCCCTGGAGGAAGGATGAGGTTAAAAATGGAATAACTAAAAATATTTCTTGGGCTACCCAAATAAGTGGATGGTAACATAGTAATACATCCTACCCTTAACAATTATTTCCATGCTCTAAGATACTAAGCTTAAGACAAACCAACACAGCTTCTACACAAAAGTGAACTTGGTTATTTATTATGCAAGCCATCTCTCTCCTTTTATTTGGCAATAATAGCCTACTGCAAGTTGTTGGGTTAATTTAGCTCAATTATATATTATATTGTTCCCCAGTGACTCAGTGCTAAGACACAAACTGCAACTGTGCAAACTTAGTTCTGACTAGGCATTAGAACTGTATGTTAAATTACAAGGATATTATCCTGAATCACCAAACAGAAAGATTTGGTGCAAGCCAATTGGAAACCAGTGCCAGGAAACTAATCAGCAAGGGGAAAAAATAGGCCTCCAAAATGGTGCTCAAAATGTTGAAACCTTTTGAGCAAAACAGGGTTGTTCTGCTCCGAGCTCAAAACACTCGAAATGGTCCATTTCAAGTCTAAATGTTTCAACGTCAAAATGTTCTGCACATCCCTACACATTATTTAATGATCTCCATTTCTCACACCTGCAGTGTTTGGCTAAGCAGTAGTGACATTTATGTACCAAATTGCCTGAATAAAAATGGGTAATAGGTTTGACACTCTGAAGGGCTCTGGGTATTTGTTTTTTAACTTGCAAGGCATATGCTACATCCTCACTCAGTAACTTTGTCCAGCTACATCCTCACTCAGTAACTTTGTCAAAATGCTGTTTTCTTCACATTTTGTTTCTCTCATTTCTGCTCAATGAACACACATCTGTTCAGAGTTTCTTCTTTGTTCTATCTTCTGTAATAAATCTGCTTTTTGTTACAATGCTTCCCCATTCTGTTTGTTAATATGTGAAGACGTGCGTGCTTTGGCTGTCCTATCTTTTTTAAACATTTGAATTTTCATACCATTTTGATAAATCTGCTTTCTCGACATGACCCCCCCCCTCACTTTAGGGTTGTCAATTCTGACTGAAGCTATTCCTGAGTGGGGTGGGGGGGATCCCAATATTTTTCAAAATATCAAGCCATTAAATCTTTAGGATTGCTTTCAGTAGTGACCCAGAGACTCCTTATCAATCTTGGAGGTTTGGCAACTTGGCAGTCCTACTTAATATCTTCCGCTATGCTCTGACTATAGTTTCAGTATAGCTATTTTTCATTACTGTCTGCATCACAACACAATTTGTTGTTCTTCATACTGTTTTAACAAACTTCCTTTCTCCTCACCATTGTTGAGTTTGATTTCCCCCACATACTTTTAGCTCACTCTGTTTTGAACTATTCTTAATTCCTTGGCATGACTTAAATATTTGTTCCCCTTATTACATTCTTTTTCTATGCAGCCACCTTTGTGTTTGTTACGTTAAACAACTTCCCCCCAGCCCGCTGCCATTTCTGGCAGCAAGCTGAGGGGAAAGAGCAGCTGCGCTCATACCCTGGGGCACCATGGGATACGGGAGGGGGAAGTCCTCCTGCTCCCAGCATTTCCCTTCACTGTGCCACTGCTTGTGTGGGCACGCAGCATGACGGAGGGGAGGGCAGCAGGCACTCATCTGCTGGGGAAAGCAGGAAGGCTCCTGCCTTCCCAGGAGCCTGCCCACCCTCCCCAGCAAGGTCGTGTGAAAGACCTCAAAAAGTGTTTACTCATCGAGCTATATTGGTACATTACTCATCAGGGTTTTTTCTCACTCATCAGGCATCACTTTTCACTCATCACAGACATGTAGATGAGTAGATTTCCTGAGCCCTGACAATGTGAACCTTCAACATTGCTAGTATTTGGGGGCAATATACTTTCAAATACCTCTTAGGATAGAAACATTTGTGAAGTTCTTCCCCTTCACTTTGTTCTCTACACATTTATCTCATTCTTTATCAGGCCATTATTAATGCCTGGTAAGTAGATATGTGTCAGTTGAGCAATCAGTCAGCATACGATATCATAACAGATGCTATTTGGGGGCAATGTTGTAATTAAAGTGCTCAGGAAAGGCATCCCATATGCCATTGAATTTGTGCAAGGTTGACACAAGGTTGGCTTAGCAAGCAGTAATATGCAAACCATGCTACATTGCCATTTGGTAAATGGTGATTTGTATTTACATGAAGAGTGTAATAACCTTCCGACAGAGCAGTAATCAGATGCTGCAAGAGAAGCAGAGAGTTACTATAGGTTTCTTTTCTAGAAGGTATATGAGGGTTGCATCACACTCTTGACTTCTTGTACTTGAGTCTACTATTAAAATGCATGAGTGATTCATTACTTGAGAGAGGTGTGTTTATGTAGTTTTAGGGCGTCCCTCTAAAATACTTAAGTGTAGCAACTGGCAAAAGATCTCATCCCTTGCTACCTCATTTGCTCAGTCAGGGATGGTTCAGATGATACTTCGTCTGTTGCCCACCACATGCGATAAGAACTTGTGTGTGCCATGAGTGCACACATCCTTCCCCTCTCCTGGGGCACTGGTGTGCTTTTCCCCAGTTGCATGGTTGGAGTGGTTCATCTGAACCTCTTCTCTCCAGTGGCCACAAACACTAATTTGGCTGCATGCAGAGGAATGGTTTGGATGAACTACCCCCGACACACACGCACGCACGCACGCACGCACGCACAGAGAGAGAGAGAGAGAGAGAGAGAGAGAGAGAGAAAGGTGCTCTAGTGCACAGGAATGGGAAAAATACATCTGTGTTCATGGCACACACACATCCTTTATGTATTCTAGAGCCAGCAGACCTATCATCTGAATGAGCTTTCTGTCCCAGCCCTCACAAAGCACTTGGTAGGCAACCACCAATTGCTTCCTTCTCCTCCAGAAAATTGTAGCGGCACACACTGAAACAAATCTGAAAATCTGCAGATAGTACACAGACTTGTGGGAGAGCAGACAGATATGGGAGTGTCCCAAGAGTACAAAATCTCTAAGGCCAGCTTTGTGCATCACAACCTTTTTTTCCTGTTACAATTTAAACAAAGTTTCATGTCTATGGCCCATCTTTTCAACGACATTCATTTTTCTAGCAGTGTATTGCAATAAACAATAGTGCATTTTCTGTTTTCACTCTGCATTGCCATAAAATAAATGTGCTTCCTTTGCCTCTTTGTTTACTTTTTACCTCCTCCTCCTCTGCCTCTCTTTACTTCTGTTCAGTTCCTTGGCTTTATCTTATACTTTTAAAAATGGATCCTGCCTATAAAAATTCACTGTATAGATTATCAATTTTTCAAAAGAGTGCACTTGACATTATGCAAGGAGAGAACTCAGGAGGAATATATATAACTTTAATCTCACAAGCAGCAAAAATACTTCCTCCAGAGAGTTCCTCACAGTTCACTAAGAAAAAACAAAGCTCAGCTACTGAATCATAAACCCTCAGCTTAATTATAGACATACAGAGCTATGATAGCATAAAGATTATAGCGGGATCATGCAGATATCATGGTGAGCATCAAGACAAGAAGGTACTATTGGCGGAAGAATAGGTACTTCAGAAATAAAACCATTTGCAAATTCAGTATATCAGCCCTATTTCAGTCAGAGGGAAAGGACTTTAGATCAGAGAATTTTATTTTTTGGAAAAGGAAAGAAAAAAAGTAACTTATGAATGGAATGAAAGAACAACAAAGGGGAAGATGGTGGATAGATACAATGAGTGAGACACTGCATAATTTGATTAATTCAACATTGTCTGAAACAGCTGTTAATTTCATAATCAGTGGAATAATTGGTAACCCTCTGAAATATTTGCAGCAGTCTTATTGTTTGGGGAAATCATGAGGCTACTGTTCCTTCTGCCCTAGTCTCTGTGTCTAGCTCAGGGACATATCTACAATGAAATAAGTGGGGGTGGGGGGGACAAATGTCCCTGGGCCCCTGAGGTGACAGCTTGCTCTTTGCTCTCCCCAGGGGCATAGCGAGGGGAAAGGGGGTCCATGTTCAACTCTTTCCCCTGCGGCCCCTTGGAATGAGGGAGATCATGAAGAAAATAGGGAGGGGTGGAGTTGGGGGCCCTCAGGAGCTGGGTGTCCTGGGTTCTTTGAACTGCTCATATAGCTATACCCCTGGCTCTCCCCCTTGCACCTCTCTGAAGAAGAAGAGGAACAGGGGCCCACCTTCACTTTTTGTCCTGGGATCCACTCCAACCTTACTATGCCCCAATATAGCTCTTCTAACTTGTGACTCTGAAAATACATTTTTAATTAGGTGCTATTTATATATAAATCCATAAAATAAATACATAGATAGATAACTCCCCTATCTATCTATCATACAACTTTACGATGGGTTGATAATGCACCTCTGTGCACTGAAGTCATTGACCTGGAGATGAAAGGGAACATTTGATTCTTACCACATGGCAAAATGTTGCAGAATGCCTGTATTATATTCTATCCACTATCCTTTATGTTTTTGTTGTTTAGAAGTTTGTCCCGGCGTGGGAGGCAGATCCTGTAGAGAGTAGCGGGGTGGAGTCAGAAAGGAAAGGGAAAGGGAAAGAGAAAACGGAGTGGTTTCTGAATAAACTCTTAGTAAAATCTATGTAAGATTATACATCTATAAAACAACTATAAAACAACTAAGATTATACAACTATAAAACAGCCAGCTGTATTACTTGTGAGTTACAAAGGGACGAAACAACCAAAGTCCTTGCCTTGGATCACTCCCTCTGCTCCAGCCCAATCAACTAGTACAGCAAATAAGGTTATGGGAGAGCTATTATTTAGCTAGTATTGCAAGAACTGTTCAGGAAACTCACCAGAGCATTGATCATCATTGTTTTTCAAGCAGGGGCCACTGTGGCAAAAAAAACCCCTCCTTCCATGTGAGAGCCATTTCCAACTATGCTGACCTCCGCACAGTACTGCACTTGTCTCAGTCCTGGGAGGGCCCTTTAAGAGAGATAGAGCCCTTGCCTAAGAGATCTAGAAAGAAGCACTGGGAAGGTCTACACTTCCTAGTACTCTGTCCATGCCTTCCAAAATGGTCCAGGGGCTCAAGAGGGCTCTTTTTCCCTTAAAGGAACACCCTGTCCCTGGGCACAGCACAGCACTGCACAGTGGGAATGGTTGGTCTCACATGGTGCCGGGGGACTGTGCAGAATATTCACCTTTGGTCAAAGCTTCAGACAAGCCCAATAAAACATTAATCAGGGCAAGACTGTCCTTAGAAAGCCCTGGCAAGGTATGAAACCTGAGGCAAATCAGCCAGTGCGTGGCTCCCTTCCAGTTGATTTTAATGAGGATTAAAAGAGCGGGGCCCCAGGGCAATTGCCCTGCTTGCCCTGCCCTAAGGAGAGCCCTGAGTCAGGGAGCTGCACGTAAAGTTGATGGGGACTGTGACTGGCCCCACAGGCCTTATAATGAAGAATACTGCACCAGAGGGTTATTTGGAGGCACAGAGAGCAGGAAGGCAGTTTCCATTTCTGGTTATCTACTACTACTATAAATATAGTAGAATGGATACAGTAGTATCAAACTATAGACACCTGTTGTACATCATGCCTGGAATTTCCATCATCCCATTCCTTGACTGAAAATTGCTCTGTGCCTTTAAAGCATTACATTAAGGTTTAAAATACCACATATGACGCTAGGAAGTACAGGAGTTCTAAATTTTGATTATTATTATTTTCATTTTACAAGATGGTAAATGATTAGAGTCTTACTTTTGAACACAGGAACATAAGAACAGCCCTGCTGGATTAGGCCCAAGGCCCATCTAGTCCAGCATCCTGTTTCACACAGTGACCCACCAGATGCTGCTGGAAACCTACAGGCAGGAGTTGAGGGCATGCCCTCGTTCTTGGTATTACTCCTCTGCAACTGGTACTCGGAGGCATCCTGCCTTTGAGGCTAGAAGTGGCCTATAGCCCTCTGACTAGTAGCCGTTGTTAGATCTCTCCTCCATGAAGTTATCCAAACCCCTCTTAAAGCCATCCAGGTTGTTAGCTGTCACCACATCTTGTGGCAGAGAATTCCACAAGTTGATTATGCATTGTGTGAAAAAATACTTCTGTTTGTTGGTCCTAGATTTCCTGGCAATCAATTTCATGGGATGACCCCTGGTTCTAGTGGGAGAAGAATTTCTCTCTATCCACTTTCTCCATACCATGCATGATTTTATAGACCTCTATCATGTCTCCCCACAGCCACCTTTTTTCTAAACTAAAAAGCCCCAGGTGTTGTAGCCTTGCCTCATAAGAAAGGTGCTCTAGGCCCCTGATCATCTTGGTTGCCCTCTTCTGCACCTTTTCCAGTTCTACAATGTCATTCTTTAGATGTGGTGACAAGAAATGTATGCAGTACTCCAGGTGTGGCCGCACCATATTTTGTATAAGGGCATTATAGTATTAGCAGTTTTGTTTTCAGTCCCCTTCCTAATGATTCCTAGCATGGAATTGGCCTTCTTCACAGCTGCTGCACATTGAGTTGACACTTTCAACGAGCTGTTGACCAGGACCCCAAGATCTCTCTCCTGGTCAGTCACTGACAGCTCAGATCCCATCAACGTATACTTGAAGTTGGGTTTTTTCATCCCAATGTGCATCACTTTACACTTGCCAACATTGAACCACATTAGTCATTTTGTCGCCCACTCACTCAGTTTGGAGAGATCCTTTTGGAGCTCCTTACAATCTGTTGTGGATTTCACTACCAGAAATAGTTTGGTATCATCTGCAAATCTAGCCACCTCACTGCTTACTCCTGCTTCTAGATCATTTATGAATAAATTAAGAAGCACCAGTCACAGTACAGATCCCTGGGGGACCCCACTTCTTACCTCTCTCCATAGTGAAATCTCTCCATTTATACCTACCCTTCCTCTCTTCTTTTGGTTTCTTTTCCTGTGATTCGGAGCTGTGGGAAATGTGCATATACTGTATTTTATGGACTATAAGACTCACTTTTTTCCTTGAAAAATATCCGCCAAAATTCAGGTGCGCCTTGTATGTTTTAACAGTTTAATGTGTTAAAACTCTGAAAAACTGGATTAAAATTAAGGTGCGTCTTATAGTCCGTAGCGTCTTATAGTCCATAAAATATGGTAGTACTTCACCACTGGTCCATATTCAGGTTTCAAATGGTTTCAAATGGTAGTGACAAGGAATGGCTGGAAGAGTTGCTTTTGTAATATAATTGCCATACTATACAGTTGAACATTTTCCTATACATCTTTGCTCTAATTCTTCTGTGCACACAAGTAGCAACCCAATCTGCACGTGCCTAGACTACTTTGGAATCAATTTATGAGCCCTCATTACCAAAAATAATGAGTCCTCATTACCAAAAAAATTAAAACCAGTGTGGTGTGGTGGTTAGAGTGCTGGACTAAGACTGGGGAGACCTGAGTTCAAATCCCCATTCAGCCATGATACTTGTTGGGTGACTCTGGGCCAGTCACTTCTCTCTCAGCCTAACCCACATCACAGGGTTGTTGTGAGGTGAAACCTAAGTATGTAGTACACCACTCTGGGCTCCTTGGAGAAAGAGCGGGATATAAATGTTAAAAAATAAAATAAAATAAAATAAAAAGGATAGAAATTATCATTGTATCCAGCTCAGAATATATTCTCTTCAGCCATTAGGGCAGGCCTGCTCAACCTAGGCCCCCGAGCTGTTTTTGAACTACAACTCCCATAATCCCCAGCCAGAGTGGCCAATAGCCAGGGATTATGGGAATTGTAGGCCAGCATCTGCAGGAGGCCCAAAGTTGAGCAGCCCTGCATTAGAGGAAATGCTGCCAGATGTGTGAGTGATTCATGAATCTGGGCCATGGTGCTTCTGTAACATACAAAAAGGAGACATTCAGAATGTAACATTCTGTAACATACAAAAAGGAGACATGCAGAGAAAATGCACTAGAGACAGCATACATATGTTCCCCATGCCCATTTCCCTTCAGGAATTATTACAAAGACACACAAATGGCCCTGCACATATTTATCTCAATATTTGTAGTTATATCTATATCCCACTCTTCCTCCAAAGAGCTCAGGGCAGGGCACAGACTTCTTGTGAGCATCTTATCAACCTTGTGAGATAGATTAGGTTGAGAGCTAAGTGACTGACCCAAAATCACTTAATTGGGTACTTCTGGGTCACTTATTCAAAGGGATTTGAATTCAGGTCATTCTAGTCCTGGCACTCTAATCACTACACTTCATCCATAGCTGGTGCCTCCTGTAACATCTGAACCTGCATTCAAACCCCTGCTAGGTGATCTAAGAGGCACCTTTTAAAGTAGTGATTCTCTTTTATTTAGCAGGGGGAGAATAACTGTCCCCAACCAACTCCAGCTCAGCATCCCTCCAGTGGTTGTTGCTGGTGTCTACTTTGTGTTTCGTTTGAGATTGTGAGACCTTTTGGGACAGGGAACCCTCCTTTTTATTTTATTTATTTATTTATTCTAGTATATAAATATTTGTAGTAGTTGTAGTAGGTGTTTTTTGTGAACACTAGAGTCCTAGGGAAACTATGCCAGAATTAAATTCCTTAGTGGATGGAAACAACCTTCTATTCACCATGCTAAATTTGTTAAGAGACTGTTATCAAGCCACCTAATGGTGCAGCAGGGAAATGACTTGATTAGCAAGCCAGAGGTTGCTGGTTTGAATCCCCGCTGGTATGTTTCCCAGACCATAGGAGACTCCTATATCGGGCAGCAGCAATATAGGAAGATGCTGAAAGGCATCATCATAACCGCCCTGAGCCTTTTGGAAGGGAGGTATAAAATTTTTAATAATAAATAAATAAATAAATAAATAAATAAATATCTCATACTGTGTGGGAGGAGGCAATGGTAACCCCCTCCTGTATTCTACCAAAGACAACCACAGGGCTCCGTGGTCACCAGGAATTGACACTGACTCGACAGCACACTTTTATCAATAGATCATTGAATGTTTTAATTTGTAAATATATCTCAGTAGATTTCTTCTCACTCATTTCATACACTATCAGTTGTTCTTTCATGCATGGGAATAATTTTTCACCAGACTCTGACCTCTCCTGCCTTTCCAGTGATCTTGATAATTTTATTTCCAGTCTCTTAATGTAAACAGCTTTTTGGTTGAAATGCAAACCGTTTGACCTATATTGCCGATCATCACTTTAATGGTCTCCCCATTTCCTTTCTTAATAGAGACATAGATTTTGTGGTACTTTGGACAGCTAGTCTTCTTCACTTATCCTCTGAACCATTAGTGTTCCCATCTTACCTCTCTGGGCAGCGTAGATTGGTTTGTTTAATTTAAGATGGTTATCTGTCAGAAATTACATCTCGAGGTAGCAGTAAGCTGGAAAAATATGTCAGAAAATAACAACTCCTGCTGTGAAAAACAAATGTTCAGGAAATGCATATTTCTGTTGAATCTGGAGCCAGTGCAAATCAGGATAGGCTGACATCTCCTCCCTTCCTGCAATGCATTTAGCAAGTCTTCCCTGGGTGTTCTTGACGGCTATAACATCCTATTGCACGAGCTGAACAGACCTTCTGTTTCTAGATTAATGGAGCAAAACCAGCAAGATGTCTCCAGATAAATCACTTTGGATGGCTAAGCATTAGCTACAAACTAACTGCTCCTCTCTTAAAGACTGAAGAATGCTAGTTGGAAACAGGAAACCACTGACCAACATCCAGATCAACACTGTGGTTGTGCAATGAACTTTCATTTTTAACTTTATTGCAGTCTGCAACCCGTGTTAACAGTGTCCTTTAACTGTGCAACATTGTCTGCACACAGGCAGGTCACGTAGCTGTTCTGATGCTCACAGTTGCACAGTCCCTTGTGCTCTCAATCAGCTTGTACAAGAGTTGCATTTGTGCAACAAAGAGAGCAGAGCATGACGCAGGTAGCTATTTCTGCACCTTGCTGCACAAGCACACCCTCTTGTGCTTGCACAACATTAGTCTGGAACACAAGCTCCTGACTTAATGCAACTAGCTAGTGCAGCAGTCTTGCATTAGTGCAGTGGTTCCCAACCTGGGGTCCTCCTCCAGATGTTGCTGAACTACAACTCCCATCACCCCAAGCTACAATTAATTGTGGCTGGGGATTATGGGAATTGTAGTTCAGCAACATCTGGAGGACCCCAAGTTGGGAACCACTGCACTAGGGCAACCTGTTTGCACAAGCACTGCATTCACCTGGATGTCAGCAGATGCTTAGTAACTGGTGGCACAACACTTTTCATTTCTGTTTTTTTGGAAGGTTCCACACAGAGATGCAAGGAAGGAAATTTGTTTTCCCTGAAGAGCTGTGAATAATCTGGGAGTTACTTTCCATGACCATCTGTTTCTCATATTAGCCTCCTGCCCTTCGCCTCTGCATGGCAGGTTCGGCCGAGAAGTAGTAATTTGACCAAAGCAACCCAGTAAGCTCAGGACATGGATTTGGAGCCATGCATCACATGATGACAGTGGCTTTTTAAATCCCTATTTGCATATGTATTCATATAGCACTGTTATCCTTGGGGCGGAGAGCTGGTCTTGTGGTAGCGAACCTGAATGGTCCCTTTTGCTAAACCAAGTGGCCAAGTTGTTCTTCTTAGAGGATGGGAGCATAGTTCAGTGGAAGAACACCTGCATGTTTCATACAGAAGGCCCAGGTCCAATCCCTGGCATCTCCAAGTAGGGCAGGGAGAGACCACTGCCTGAAACCTTGGAGAGCCACAGCCAGTCAAGACAGAGCTAGATGCCATACTGCTGACAATACTGAGCTAGATGGGCTAATGGTCTGACTCAGTATAAGGCAACTTCCTATGTTCCTATGTACATTATACAGCACCATGATGAAGAAAATGAACCATATCTGGGTTGCTAGACAGGTTGCTTTTATTTCCATTTGATATCTAGCATCACTACAAACTGTCATTTCTGTCGAGTGAAAGAACTCTAATAAAATTCTATTATTTATTATTATTTTTATTATTTTACTTATATATTGCTTTTCAACAGAAGGGTTCTCAAAGCGGTTTATAAAGAAACAAGAAAAATAGGATGAGGATGCTTCCCTTTCCCCAAAGGGCTCACAATTTTAAAATAAACACAACATATGTCCTGTGCGCATGCGTGGCAGCCCAAAAAATGGTCACTGCATGCATCAGCAGGGTCAAAATGGCCCCCAAATGGGCTGAATTGGTCCATGGAGACTTGGCGGGAGGCCAGCAGGGGGGAGCCACCAGAGAGACCTCACCCGTGGCCTCAGCAGCACTCCCCACATGGCTGCCGAAGCCCTCAACAGAGGTAAGTCAAACATTTTTAAAACAAAATTTAATGGCACTCAGTACCCACAAATAGAGCCCGAATTGGGCCTAAACTGGTACGAACCAAACTGGGCAAACCGTTTTTGTGCACATACCTAATTACAGGCCAAGAAGTGAACCCTTCTACTGAAAAACTGTTCCCCAGTATTGTCTGCAGGGAACTACTGGCAAATTACAAGATATATATTAGAACTAGGACTCATAGACCATAAAAAGTCAAGCATTTCTGCTGCTACTTCAGTCCACTGCCTTCTAAATATCACCCTGCTGTTTTTATTCCCACCTACTGCTGTTTTGAATTAAATGCTCAGACATGTGCACACATTTAATTTAAAATGGCAGCGGTGGCTGAAAATTAGGGGAAAGAGGCAATTGTAGTGAGTGGCTGAATCCACACAATCACAAGGATCCTGGTTAAAAGGTTAATCAGGATTAGTGAGCCTAGTGGAACTGATTGTGAGAAGCCAGAATCTCTGTTCAAACTGCTTGGGTTAACCAGCATTTAACGAGGACAGATAACCAGGACTTAATGTGTTAAATGGTGGTTAAGCAGAGGCATTTAACCAGGTTTGCCCAGAAATTCACTACTAACTCCACAGGGTTCACTAATCCCGATTAACATTTGAAGCAGGATCCTTGTGGTTGTGTGAATAAATAAATGATTATTTATTTAATAATAAATAAATGTATCATTGCTTTCAATGGTGTAGATACCAGGCATGTGCTGGGGGATCCAGATCTCCAAACCAACTTGTTATCTACAGTCTACTGCCACCCACTTGAATACAGTGTGAATGCACATTTAATTCAGAATAGCTGCAGTGTGTGCAGTGATAGTGATATTTTGCACTGTTTGGAGCCATTGGCCATCAAGAACAACAGGGAGCAGCGGATCATAGCGAGAAGTAATGCGTTGGGTGGGTGGGCAATCATTGGCTTTAAAAGAAAGTTCATAGGTCCTAGCCAAAACCCCAGAGATTCAAGCTAGTTTCAATAGTACTCAAAGGTGTTCACACATCTCTAGTTCCATGTTTAGCAATGTTGTTTGCACTAATGACATCTCTAATATATTATTATTTATTTGAATTGTATACTGCCCTTCCAAAATGGCTCAGGACGTGTTTGTTTTAGCCAGACATCAAGTCCTTCCCAAGGACCTGGAATGGCTGAATTGTATTATCAGTATTGTTACTGTTATTATTATAGATATCGTCGCAGAATATAGGCTGTTCCCAGTAAAGTTGCTTTTTGTAATTGGCTGATGGTGATTTCTGTAGCCCCTATGATGTTGAGGTGCTTTATTTATTATTATTTCTTGTTTACACAGTCAGACAGGTGTTATTGACTGGTTTGTTTTATCCAGACATCGAGTCGTTCCCAAAGACCTGGGATGGCTGAATTGTACCATCAATGTTGTTGCTGTTGTTATAGCTATCGTCGCAGAATATAGGCTGTTCCCAGTAAAGTTGCTTTTTGTAATTGGCTGGTGGTGATTTCTGTGGCCCCTATGGTGTTGAGGTGCTCTTCAAGTTGTTTTGGAATTACACCTAGGGCGCCAATTACCACTGGGATGATTTTGGTCTTTTTCTGCCACAGCCTTTCAATTTCAATTTGTAGATCTTTGTATTTGGTGGGTTTTTCCCCATTTCTTTTTCTTCTATTCTGCTATCCACTGGTATTGCTATGTCGATTATTTTAACTTGTTTTTCTTTCTTCTCGACTACAGTTATATCTGGTGTTTTGTGTGGCAGATGTTTGTCTGTTTGTAGTCAGAAGTCCCATAATATTTTTGCATCTTCATTTTCTACCACTTTTTTAATTTTATGGTCCCACCAATTTTTGGCTACAGGTAGCTTGTATTTTTTGCAGATGTTCCAGTGTATCATCCCTGCTACCTTGTCATGCCTTTGTTTGTAGTCAGTCTGAATGATCTTTTTACAACAGCTGATTAGGTGGCCCACGGTTTCATCTGCTTCTTTACAAAGGCGGCACTTGCTGTTTGTTGTTGATTTTTCAACTTTTGCACTTATTGCATTTGTTCTTGGTGCCTGTCCTTGCACAGCCGATATTAGACCCTCTGTTTCTTTCTTCAAGTTGCCATTCTTAAGCCATTGCCAGGTCCTGGTGATGTCTGATTTTCCACTTATATTGTGCAAATATTGACCATGCAGGGGCTTATTTTTCCATTTTTCTGCTCGGTTCTTGACTTGTTCTTTCTTGTAGGCCTGCTTTGTTTCATTGGTGTTGAATAGTTTCTCGTTATTGGCCATTTGAAGTGCATCTTCTTCACTGTCCTTGATATATTCTTCAAGGCCTCTTTTCTCCTCCTCTACTGTTTGATGGACTTGCAGCATTCCTCTTCCACCTGAGCTGCGAGGGAGGTATTGCCTATCTACATCACTGCAGGGGTGCAGAGCATGATTGATGGTCATGGTTTTCCTGGTCTTACAATCTAGAGTCTGTAGCTCTGCCTGGGTCCAGTCTATTATTCCTGCAGTGTATCTGATAATAGGTATAGCCCAGGTGTTTATGGCTTGTATAGTGTTCCCGCCATTGGGTTTGGACTTTAGGATTTTTCTAACTCTCCTGATGTATTCACTTCCAATTTTTCTTTTAACTTCAGCGTGTGCGATGTTATCAGCCTGGAGAATGCCCAAGTATTTGTAATTTTTTTTCCTGCCAGGTTCTTGATATTGCTTCCATTGGGCAGTTCTATTCCTTCTGTTTTTGTTATTTTTCCTCTGTTCATTATTAATGCAGCACACTTGTCTAGTCCAAACTCCATTGCTATATTGCTACTGAATATACGGACAGTGTTTAGCAGTGATTCGATTTCTGACTGGGACTTTCCATACAACTTCAGATCATCCATGTAGAGCAGATGGTTTATTTTACTTGATGTTTTAGATGTTTGGTATCCGAGGCTTGTTTTGTTTAGTATTTGTGAAAGTGGGGTCATGGCGATTACAAACAACAGAGGGGATAGTGAGTCCCCTTGGAAAATACCTCTTCTAATGCTAACCTGTCCAAGTGTCTCACCATTGATTGTTAACTGTTTACTCCACATGCTCATTGCTCTTTTTAAATAAATATTTGAATGTTTTTGCTGACACCGGTTGTTTCTAAACATTTTAGTATCCATGTGTGAGGCAATGAGTCGAAAGCTTTCTTGTAGTCAATCCATGCAATACTTAGATTTGTTTTTCTTCTCTTGCAATTTTCTAAAATCATTTTGTCAATTAGCAGCTGGTCTTTTGCGCCTCTGGTGTTCGGGCAATTTCCTTTCTGTTCAACTGGACGCTGCTTATTAGTTAATAACTGTTGCATTACTTCATCTGCTATTATTCCAGTTAATAATTTGAACATGGTTGGCAGGCAGGTTATCGGTCTATAATTACTTGCAACTGCACCTTATTCATTATGAGATGAGTTTTCCCAGTTGTTAGCCATTGTTCTATATCGCCTCCTTGCAAAATGTGATTGAACTGTTTTGATAGTTGTTTATGAAGGCTTGTTAGGTGTTTAAGCCAAAAGCCATGCAGTTCACCGTCGCCTGGTGCAGTCCAATTTTTAATTTTCTTTGCTCTTTCACTTATTAATTCTGGTGTTATTATTAGATCTTGCATTTGTTGGTAACATTTTTCGACCTCTTTTACCCAGCCTGCTTTTTTATTATATTCTATTGGATTGTCCCATAATTTCCCCCAGAATTGCACTGTTTCTTCTTTATTTGGTGTTTCTAAGTTTCTTGTAGTTTCTCCTTCTATGCTTTGGTAGAAACGTCTCTGATTCGACTGGAATTGGAGATTCTGCCTGTGTTGTGTAATTCTGGCTTCGTATCTGCTAATCTTCTTTGACACTGCTGTTATTTGCTGCTTTATTATTTCCAGGACTTCTCTAATTTTCCTTGAATCTAGGTGGTATTTTTGGATCAGATACTGTTTGGTGTTTTCATTCTTCAGCTTCTTGTCTTTCATATCTTTCCATTTACTAGCATCTGATCTAAGCCTGGAGATTTTATTTTCTAATCTAATCTTCCATTTAGGTGATGTACTACTTTCTTTTTTTTTTACAGGGTTAGGGTTAGGGTACAGTTGCACTGTACATGAGTTGGTTTGTTTCTTGCAAATTCTTGGTTGTTATTTCTGCAAGTGCAGCATTGACATCTTTTAATGCCTGAGCAAGTTGTTTTTGGCTACTACTTTTAGAGCTGGAAGTCGAACCCTAGTGGTTGTTTGGTTCATGTGCTTAGTTATTTTTTGCTTTAATTCTTGTTGTTTTTCTGTTAAACGGCCTTCAGGATTTTGAGGTGAAGGCAAAGGGGAGGTTGCCTGGTTTTGATTGTGAAACAGTTCAGCAACAGTGGCATCCTCTATTTCCAACACCTCCTCCACCTGCACCTGAGCACCTTCTTCAGTTGATGGTAATTCTTCTTCCATATCTTGAGCCTGTGTTGCTCTTTGCAGTTCTTCCAGCTTAACTTCTGTGCAGTGGCGTAACTACTATTAGGCAAGGGGAGGAGGCTGCCTGGGGGGCCCCACGCCTCGAGGGGGCGTGGGGCAAGTCACATGACTATATATTGTGACGTGTGTGTGTGTGTGTGTGTGTGTGTGTGTGTGTGTGTGTGTTTATCAGCGAGGGGCCCATTTTAAAATTTTGTCTCTGGGCCCACTCCAGCCTTGTTACGCCCCTGCTTCTGTGAATACTTTATTTCTTATTATGAATCTTCTCTGGTCTGCTAGCCTTTGTTCTGTTATTTCTGTATCTGGATGCTTCTCTTTCCAAATTTGGTACATTCTTTTTAAATAACCTCTTCTAGTTGGACTAGACTTGTAATAGCAGATCATTATTTCCTTGTTCACATTTTTCATATATTTTTTCTGGTTAAGTGATGTTTCTTCCAGTAACCCTGTAGTCTCCAGTCCTGGGTGCTCAACTGAAGATCCTGAGTCCTGTAGCCCACTTGCCACCAGATGTCCAGGGACTCCAGCACCTGGCACAGTCCTTGTTGACCCGGGTGATGACCAATAGATTTATTAAAGTTACATCTCACCATATTGTTGATGGTAGAGGCACTCTTCGTCTGGCTCCTCTGGTGAGACCTTTCCAGTATGGTTGGACCTCTGGCATAGCTCTCACCTTCCTCAGAGCACACAAGCCCCACAACCATGCCAAGGTAGTGCCTCACTGCGGGATGATGATGATGATGATGATGATTTTATTCGATTTCTATACCACCCTTCCAAAAATGGCTGAGGGTGGTTTACACAGAGAAATAACAAATAAATAAGATGGATCCCTGTCCCCAAAGGGCTCACAATCCAAAAGAAACATAAGATAAACACTATCAACAGTCACTGGAGGTACTGTGCTGGGGGTGGATATGGCCAGTTATTCTCCCCTTGCTAAATAAAGAGAATCACCACTTTGAAAATGTACCTCTTTGCTCAGTTAGCATATAACCCAAAATATGTGTTAAGTTTTCCCATCCTACAAATTGATAGGCCAGAGACTGCTGCCAGAACTTGGGCTCAATGACATCTGGCAAATCGGCTAATACTGCATATGTCTACATGGAAAGATTAATCGACTGGTCTATATCCTGAGCTGACCCTGGAAGCTACTCAGTTTTTGAAAATATATTTTGCCAAGGCATATCTCAGCCTAATGTAATTCCCATTAAAGCTGATCTTAAGCAGTCTTTATAATTCCACTTTCACATTTACTGTTTGTTTTTGAATGCCCCTCCATCTATTTTTCATCTAAGTCTTGCCCACTGGAATCAAGTCTGCAAAAGCCCCACCCCCGGCAAAAAGAATGATTTTTTAGAATCTGGAGAAGTGTTTCATAATCTAGGGGCTACAGCTGAGAAGATCCCCCCTCCCTCAAGCCCACTCCTGGTGTCAAAGGGACATGTAGTAGGGCTGCCGAAGTTCAGAGAGCAGGTTCTTCCACAGAATCCCTGCCCAGGGCTAAATTGCGCCTGTTAAATCAAGGCAGCTTATGGCAAATTGCAAACATGGATTCCAAACATAGCCACATTTTAAATTCACTGCAAGAGATATTTTGAAAATAGACATGGTGTGAACATTGATCCACCTTTATGCACGATTAATTATCAGAGTAAGGCTCGGCTGAGCCCTCTTACCTCCCTCCTTCCCGACAATTCTTCCCCCCCGCCAGGCCAGCTGCTCTTCAGTTTCTTTCCCCTGAAGAAACTATATCACACCTGTTTTGAAAGAACAACACTGGCTGCCAATAAGTTTCTGGGCAAAATATGAAGTGCTGGTAATTACTTATAAAGCCCTTAACTGCTTGGGCCCAAGGTACAGTGGTAGATTAACAGAGAGGCAGAGTAGGCATTTGCCTACAGTGGCAAAATTTGAGGAGCAGCAAATTTTGCCCCTCCTCAGATTTTGCCACCCCTCTCTGTGGGCAGCGGCAGCTGTAGCAAGGGTGGAGTGGGCAAGCAGAAAGTCCCCCACTTTCTCAAAAAAGGCAAACCTTTTTTGTTTAAGGTAAAAGGCGGCAAAAGCTTTTTTGCTTATGGGAGGCAAAAAGCTTAATCCGCCCCCGCCAAGGTATTTAAGTCCTCTATTATTATTATATTGCAGCACCTATGATGACCTATGTTTTGGCCGCCTTCATTATGAACCCTACCACCTATGAAGATCATCAGGGGAGGTTTGTCTTAGGGTGTCACCGGCTCGTCTGGTGGCGACTCAAAGATGAGCCTTCTCTGTAGTTGCCCCGGGGCTATGAAACACACTTCCATGCTTCATCCCTGATGGCTTTTAGGAAACAACTGAAGACATATCTCTTCAACCAAGCTTTTTAGTTGATGTTTGTTAGTTGAATTTTATTGATTGTTTTAACGCTAAATGTGTTAATCTTTTTGGTTTGGTTTGTTATTGTAAACTGCCTAGAGACTTTGGCAGTGGGCAATATATAAATATGTTAAATAAATAATAAATAAATGTATCATTACTTTCAATGGGATACCCATCCTTGCTCCCATAAAAGCATACGGCCATCCCTTTTCTCTCCTCAGGGCCCTTTCCCACAAGTTATTCATGTCTCAGACTTGCAGGGTGAATTCTTGGGAAAGATATGCTGCCTTTGTTTTTTTTAAGATAAACCAAGAACATTTGAGCCACCTTAGATTGCTTAGATTACTACTGGGGGAAACCGTAGCTCAGTGGACAATCTCTGCTTGGCTTGCAGAAGGTCCCAAGTTTATTCCTTGGCATCTCTAGGCAGGGCTGGGAAACACCCATCTGGAAGCCTGGAGGGCTGCTGCCTGTCATTCTAGAGTAGATGGACCAATGGACTACCTAGTATACAATAATGTGATGAATTTAAAATAAATAGTGGGTTGCACGAAATTTGTGGAGTGGAAAGAAGAAAGCTGAAAAGCTGAAAGGTGTAAAGAATAAGGTGAGGGAACGGGCCGCAGATATGTACACCATGGTGGGGTTTTGCCTCTGCTCATACAAGACCGGACAAGGGAAGATACCCATCAAGGTTCCTTCTCTTTGCTGGAGAAAATTCCCATTGGCATCAGTACTGGGAGGGGAGAGCATCAGGGGTATCACTGAGCAGGGGGGGCAGGGGGCACAGGCCCCCAGTGAATGGCTCCGAGCCCCGAATCTCATCAGCCACCTCCCTCCACCTTGACCTCTTCCCGGAAAAGAAGTGCAGCAGTGGAGGCACCTGCACAGAGCAGGGGAGAGCTCTCCTGGTCTCACCTAGTTCTCAGCTGCTTCCATCATCATAGGTGCTGTATTATAATAATAGAAGACTGAAAAATATATATGTAATTATTGGGGGAGGGGCATGGTTGAGTTTAATTATCAAAAGGGCGCTGTGGACTGAGGATCTGGATCTTTGAAGCATTTCACATTTTAATCCCTGGGGAGCATAAAAGGCACTCATGACCTTCCTCCTGCATGTGACCTGCTTCTGTTGCAATACCTGGACCTCAGACTGTGCCCTGCTTAGCTTTTTCTCCCCCACTTTTGAATTGCATGTGCCCAGCTACACAGGTATCCTTCTGACTTGATATCTCCTGTGAGACATTGAAGTAATCGTAAGGAAGATGCAGTGGCACTTTGCCTGAGCAGCCAGCGAGACAAGTTCTTCTCTGCCCCATTCAGCCCCCTTGGTGGTATCTGCCACATTGCTACAGCAACTGCCAATTGGCAGGCAGGTGTGGGGGATTCTCTGGGTTCTCCCACATTGTTGGGAGTCCCGGCTGGCTTGGAAGAAAGAGGATGCTGGCTGTAGCAGGATCTGGGTGTAGCAGGATCTCTCTTCAAGAGTGGGCTGAAATGTCTCCCTATTTTACCATCCTATGCCCAGGCGACAAAATTCGGAAGGCCAGATGTTCAGGGGTGAAGGGGGCAAACTTGAAGGCAACATCTGTGTTTCTCCTGCTGCCTGGTGGGCAGAAACCACCAATTTTTTGTACAGCAGCCCTCTAGAACGAAGCAACATGATTATGTAGTGTTGCTCTGATAGGGGCTTCTGGCCATCCTCTCCCCCAGTGCGTTAGACATCTTTCACTCCATCACCACCACCCCACCATATCCATCCAGCTTCACGGAAATAGTCCCCCACATTGCTGAAATACTTTTATTGGGAGAAAAATTGAGTTCAGAGAAGGTACTCCTGAAGGTGCATAATTAGTCTATGGAATTTGTTGTTGTGGGATGTGGAGATCATGACCACGGTTTGGATGGTTTTAAAGGAGGCTTAGTTAAGATCCCATCATCCCCAGCCACAATGGCCAAAGGCTGAGGATGATAGGAGTTATAGTCCAACCTCATTTAGGGACCCAAAGTTGGGATCCTCTGATTTAGAACGATTGTGACCATGAGCAGTCCAGTAGCTGGAATGGGAAGAGGTTTAATTGCTCCTTCAGCTCCTCCTTGGAAGCTCCACCTGGGGAGTAGAGACAGTGAGGTTGCAGTCCCATTGCTAAATGGGACAGAGAAATGATCAAATGGTTGTCAGTGTATAGCAAAGTCAGTGCTGCCACCAAAGCCTGAGCCCTCTGTCTTTGCATCTGGCTCCTGCACATTCCAGCAAAAGCACCCTTTCTTCTTGCTGGCTAGTTAAGCCTGACTTCCTGGTTCTCTTATGTTTTACAAAGGCAGAGAAACCCTGCTCCAAATTCTCCCCTTAGGGTAATTCTCTTTTATGTTGTACATGTTAACCTCTGAAAGCAGAGTCGAAGCAAATTGAACTCTATAATGTATCCCTTTATTCGCTGTCTCACGCACCAAAAGAGATAAAGGCTAGTGTAGACGCTTTCTCCCTTGTTGCCACTAAATTAACACGATAGTCATTTCCTTGCCGAACACTAGTGGGAAGGGTGGTTTTTTGTTTTTTTGTTTTTTACTTCCAACTCAAAAATATTCAGTTCATATATCTGAAGCATTGTTTCTGCATTATTACAAGCTTGGTTCTGCTATTCCAAAGAGTAGGAAGGCCAGCTGAGCAATTACAGTAAGCCTTGCAATAATACACATTCCTTCATAGAACGATATGTGCATGCTGCATATTGCCCAGCTTAAACAGGTGCAGACAGACTTGTCAAGAGAGTCTCAAAAACTGTCCAAAAATGTTCCTCAGGACAATTTAGTGTTGGCTATTCACCATATCATTTCTGACTTCGTCAAAGCTCCTTCTTTGACAGTGTAGCACCTTCTTTGTCATGAATGCTGCCACTTACTGAGAACAGATGGGGAGGTTCGGTAATGGCTGCCAGCGGCTTATTTGGTAGCTGTGCGGGACTGGGCCCTCTCTGTGGCTGCTCCAGAGTTTTGGAATGTGCTCCCTGTCAAAGTTAGATCTTCTCCATCTCTGGCTACCCTTAAAAAGCACTTGACAAACCTGTTTTCTCAGGCCTTTGCCTAAAACTATTTTGTTTTTGTTGAAGCTATTTTAAAGTTTTTTGAGTTCTAAAATTGTTTTAGTCAGTCAATCAATCAATCAATCAATCAGTTAATATAGCACCCTTGCTAAAGTGGCTCGGGGCAGTTTACAAACAAACAAACAAACAAACAAACAAACAAACCCAACAACAATTAAAATCATAAAACATAAAATCATTTAAACCATAAAACCATAAAACCATAAAATCATAAATCATAAAATCATAAATCATTTCATAAATCATAAAATCATTTAAACCAGATTAAAACTCATTAAAATTAAAATTCAAACTAGATATTACAAGCCAGGCTAAAAAGATAGGTCTAAGTCTCTCCTGAAGGCCTCCAAGGAAGATAATCCTCTTATATTCATGGAGAGCACATTCCACAACCTAAGAACAACAATCGAGAAGGCCAGGTACCAGGTCGCCACCAGATGAACCGGTGACACCCAAAGATGACCCCTCCTGATGATCTCAATGAGCAGTGGGGATCTTGTAGAGAAATGTGCTCTCTCAGTAACCTAGATCTAAGCCATTCAGGGTTTTAAAGGTAATAACTAGCACTTTGTACTTTGCCTGGAAACATATTGACAGCCAGTGAAACTCTTTAATGTGGTCTCTCTAGGATACTCAAGAGATCAATCTGGCTTCCACATTTTGAACTAAATGAAACTTCCAAACTACATACGAAGGCAGCCCTACAAAGAGCACATTGCAGTAGTCCAACCTGGAGGTTACCAGCTGGTGTACCACTGGTTCCAGTCCATTCTCAAGGAATGGGTGATGTTGTCAAAGCTGGTAAAAAGTGTTCCTGGCCGCAGCCTCAAGCTGAGACACCAGTGTGAGAATCGGGGCCAAGAGTACTCACAAGCTCTTGAACCTGCTCTCTCTGGGGGAGTGTAACCTTGTTACACTTATCTATCCCATCTTGCAGAGTAGGAACATAGGAAGCTGCCATATACTGAGTCAGACCATTGGTCTATCTAGCTCAGTATTGCCTTCACAGACTGGCAGAGGCTTCTCCAAGGTTGCAGGCAGGAATCTCTCTCAGCCCTATCCTGGCGAAGGGAGGGAACTTGAAACCTTCTGCTCTTCCCAGAGCAGCTCCATCCCCTGAGAGGAATATCTTGCAGTTTTCACACATCAAGTCTCCCATTTAAATGCAACCAGGGCAGACCCAGCTTAGCTAAGGGAACAAGTCATGCTTGCTACCACAAGACCAGCTCTCCTCTACAACCACCAACGAGTAAATCCATCTTGCTTGGATTAAGCTTTAGTTTATTATCCCTCATTCAGCCCATTACTGCCTGTAGTCAGGCTTTTAAGGGGCTAATTCCATTTCCTGATATTGATGTCAAGGAGAAATAGATTTGGGTGTCATCACGATATTGATAACACCCAGCACCAAATCCCTTGATGACCTCACTCAGCGGTTTCATGTAGATGTTAAAAAGCATTGGTGACAGAATGGAGCCCTGGGGGATTCCATATAGAAGCTCCTACTTTGAAGAGCAACTGTCACCAAGCGCAACCATCTGAAATCTACCTGAGACATAGGAGCGGAACCACTGTAAAACAGTGCATTCTATCCCCAGATCCCTCAGGTGATCCAGAAGGATACCATGATCGATGGTATCGAAAGCTGCTGAGAGATCCAAAAGAGTCAATTCCCTAGCAAAAGTCATCTATCAGGCTAACCAAGGCTGTCAAACCCCACAGCCTACCCTAAAGTGAGTTGAATGGGTCTGGATAATCATCCTCCAATGCTGCTTGGAGCTGGTCAGCCACCACCCACTCAATCATCTTACCAAACCATCTATTATTATCCATCACCAGGGGATTCAGAGTGGGCTTCTTAAGAAGGGGTCCAACCATTGCCTCCTTCAAACAAAGTGGCATCCTGCCTTCCCTCAGTGAGGTTGTGTATACAGTAGGACATCCACAGTTTCATGTATCCACGGTCAGGTAATTGCACCCAACCTTGGTATGCGTGAGGAAAATAATGACTTAAAGGGGGTTAAATATGCATATCCACAGACCGGGGATGGCTGGAAATGACCTGTGAGGTCATTTCCAGTCACCATTTTGTGTCCAGGAGCCATTGTATGGCTACTTTTAAAATGAATTAAACCCAATTTTTCTTCTTTTTTTTAAATGGCAGATTTAAATCTCTTGGGAGGCATTGCTGGACTGCTGGGGACCCGTGGAGCACAGTAGGGCACTTTATTTGCGGGGTGTGTGTGTGTGGGTTTTGCCCAGTTTTTGCAATTTTCTGTCCCCTTCAGAACCTAATTCCCACAATCCCATTGACTCAATTCCTCGGTATTTGCAGTTTCGGTTTCCTCAGCAGTCGCTCAGAACGGAACTCCCGTGAATACCAAGGTCCTCCTATACCACCTTGAGATTTTGCTGTTAGGTGGTTTATAAATAAAATTAATAGTTACTGGATATTTGCTACCTCTATTTGACATCTGATGCTATTTGATTCCAGTATTTGGCATTTAATAATTGTTAGAACTGAGCTCTTTCTAGATCAGTTTCCCCTTATGTTTCACTTAAAACACTGTGGTCAGGCTGTCAGCTAACACCAGGGTTTGGTAGTAGGTTACAAATGCTTCACTGGTTGCCAGTCTACTACTTGTCATAGTCCAATCTATCATAGCCTCCACTTACTGTAGCAACTCAGAGTTGGACTTGAGTAGGCAGACCAACACTGGCCCCAGCTCTAGATTATGACACAAGACTGGAACGTGAGAGAGCCCTAGGCTAGGGTTTGCCAAGGAAGCTCCCTCAAGTCCTGGACTCCCTGGGGGCAGCACTTCTGGAATCCAAGCCCACTACAGAGCTGGACTCTTCCATACCATCATGCCTTTCCCATGTCTGCACACCAACACCAATAAGCTTGGCAGGAACAGGTAGAGCTGGAGAAAGCCAAACTCCAGAAGGCTGTCTTTAAAGTTTCCCTTCTCCAGGCACAGAGGCAGAGCCTAGGAGGGGTGATCTGGCCTCAGAGATACTTAAGGGCTCAGTCTGCCTCAGAACAATGTTGAGACAGCTTGTTCCCTTGGATCTGTTGAAGCTCCTTCCACCTTGCTTCTGCTTCACCTTGTGAACAACCAGGCCTGGACATTCTGAGTCCAAATCAAGGTGCTTGTTTTAACTTTTACAGTCCTAAATGTCTTAAATTTTGGTTTACAGTTTTGCCTCAGTCCGACCTGGCCATGGTATCCATGACTGCACACATCTTGACCAGATTACTGCAAAGTTCTCTCCATGGGGCTGCCCTTGAGGACCCTTTGGAAACTTCAGCTGGTCAAGAATGCAGCCATCAAGAATGCAGCTATTCTTGACTTATACAAGGCCCTCAACACATTTAACGTCTGTTTTTCTTCAGCTGCCAGGTTGCTGATTTATTTCTGGGTGTGATTCAGAGCACTGGTCTTGACCGGTAAAGCTCTAAGCTTTGGTTGGGCAGAGGGGTGGGGGCTGAGGTACCAGAAGGATGCATTCTCTCACTTGAATCTGCTTGCCCCTTGAGACCTTGTGGAGAGGTCCTCCTGTTTATTCCCCCTCCTTGTGGAACTTCCTTTCCCAGCAGATCCTTTTGGCTCCATCTTTGTTGGCATTTCACTAGCTTATTTCAGATGTCCTTTTTCCTCTCCCCTTAGTTGTGGTTGCTGCTGTTATGTAGGCCTTGGTTTTATAATGTTTTGTTTTGTTTTAACATTTTTATAAGCCATTTTTTTAAAATGAAAGGTAAGATATATTTTTAAAAAAATAAAAATAAAAATGTATTGATTTGGGACCAGTATACCTGAAGACCACCTTCTCCCATATGAAGCTGCCCACATGTTAAGATTTGATGAACAGGCCCTTCTCCACATCCCATGAGCCTCTGAAGTCTGTTTGATGGAGACATAAAAAGTTCTCTGTGGCTTCTCTGGACCTTCTCCATAATAGCAGTGGGCTGATCTCTCCTTTTCCAGTCTGTCCAAACTTCACTTACCTTCCACTGACTTCCATTCCAATCTTTCCTCCACTAAAAATCCCTGGATGTTTTTTTAAATCAGTGGGGGTGGGGGAAAGCATATTTAAATATGGATTTATATTTGTTTTTCTAAGTATATTCACATATTTTCTACCCCAACAGCTGATGCAGTGATACATTGCAAAGTATACATTTGCAAAATATGTACTTTTCCACAAAAGTACAAAATGCATAGAATCCATAGACATGCCAGTATTTTAAATGTGGGGATTTTATATGCTGAGAAGCATTAGATATCTAGAACTGTCTGTTCCATCATGAATTTCTCTGAGAGAGGAATTCAATAACATTCCCATTCCCTCCAGCTCTGAAATTCCCTTTCCAGAGAGCATTGTCTTGATCCTTCCCTGATGGCTATTCACCATTTCATGAACACATTTTATTTAGCCAAGCTTTTAACCTGCCAGTCAGATGAAATCTGATCAGTCATATTTGCTGCCGACTGTTTTTTTAATCATATTGTTCCTTTCATTGTTTTATTATTGCTTTGTTTTTCTATCAGGGCTTTATTGTTGTTGTTGTTTTACTATTGTAAGCTGTCTTTGGCATTCTCTTAATAATGGAAAGGCAGGGTAGAAATATTTCTCTGAATTAAAAATGTTGTTTAAAAATCCAGTTTTTCAGCATAGTATTGACTGTAAACCCTCCAACATTCATGAAAATGCAAAAAAGAAAACACCCCACAAACAAACCAGACTTGCTTGTAGGAATTCAGTCCCCATAGCAAGGATCCCTTTGTGAGCCTCACCTTCTCTAGTATTACTCAATGCTCTGGGCTTTACTCTTCCTGCTGCATGCTGTATTCAATGTCTCTGCACAGTCTGCCCTCCACCAATAGAAAAGCCAAGCGAGTGATTGTTCTGTTGCTTAAAGATGTCCTACAATATGTTATCCACAGTTCAAAATATATCTTAGGAGCAATGTAGCATTTGAACTGGCAAGCCGTGCACTGCATGGTGCCTTGGTTTCATGGGCATGGCATTTCCAGGTATGTCGAGTGAGACAAGGTGCATCCATTCCCTGCTCAGATTTAATTTCTATGCAACCAAGGGAAGGAGCTGAACCTTGAAGAATGACAACGTTGGCAAATCACACTAATCAACCACCAGGGGCAGAACTATAATTGTGTGAGTGCATGCCTTGAACACAGGCCACCTGGGGCCCCATGATCACTGCTGCTGGGTCCCACTGCTGCCGCCACTGCCCAGGAATGCCAACACCAACACCACTGCCACAGCTCCCGCCGACCTCCTGGGCCCTCTCTTAAACCACCCATGCTAGATGGTAACATCATTATTACGGTTGTTGTTGTTTATGCTGATTTTGTTCTAATTGTAAACTGCCCCGAGCCATTCTGGAAGGGCGGTATAAAAATTGAATAAATTAATGAAATAAATTATGCCATGTTGGCCAGCAATGGAAAGCCAGTTGGCTGTCATAGGTGGCCCAAGGTGAGCAGAGCCAGTGGTGGGTGGGCAGGTGGTGAATTGTAGGGGCTGCCAGTGGCAGGTGGGTGGGGACAAATGGCAGGGGTTGCCATGACAGGGGCTGCTGCTGTGGTGGGTAGGTGAATGGGTTCCTACAAAAATTTTGGCGCCACCTATGGTGCTGCAAAAGAGAGAGAGGAGTGGGAGGAGGGCATATCTCTGCCTTTGAACATGGGGCCCTTGAAATATTGTTATGCCACTGTAAAACACTAACAAGACATCCCCTCCCCGCAAAAGCAAAAATAGAAATGATCCAGCTCTCTCTTTTTACTGGGGACAGGGACCAGAAAGCAGGAACTATCCCTGCTAATTAGAGGTAGGTGGCGTATATATTACTTGACATTTCATCTGTGTTACTCTCCAAGTCCTGAACACTTGAAAGATGTGTGAGAAGGATGTGCAAAATACCCCTACGAAGGCTGATTTTTAAGGCTTAATGAGGGAGAATATTTCATTGAACAGCTAATCAAACTGCATGAAAAGTTAACATTTTATCTAAATTCTAGACACTAATTGCAGCTCAAACATAACAAAAAAAAACACCCCCAAATACTGGTTTTTAAGGTTCCAGAGAACTGTGCATTCCTTAAATTATCCCATGGCCAGGGAAGCTCCAGGACTTGGGATCAAAGGAGTTACGTAAACTCTCAGTAAATATGGGTAAGCACCCACTTGCTCCAACCAAAGATCTGAACGTTCAAAACAAACACTCAGAAACATGTTTTATTATTTATTTATTTATTATTTTATTTGCTGCACTTTTATCTCACCTTCCTGCCAATACACTCATGGGGGTTTACAATATGTAATAGTAAATCAATGAAAAAAGAGATACCCAAGACAAAGCAACAAAATTTCCTTAGAGTGCTAGCAGTCTCTCCAGGAGCTGATGGTACATTATATGCTTGGTGGAGTGCAGGGAGATGGAGGTAAACCTGCTCCTTTGCCACAGGAAGGCGGCTGTTGGCCAGATGAGCAGGTGACCTCCCCCCCACCAACATCCCCATCTGCCGTTCTCAATCTGTTCATTGACCCTGATAATAATGATGGGGCATGGAGGAGGGTCTCTTTGCCTTGCAATTCTCACAGTTCCTAGATGACCCCCAATTCCAACACATTACCAAAAGCAAAACTATTGGCAGCATCTACATGGCAGCTTCTGGAGTGACCCCAGATGTCAACATGAATGGTTACAACAGCGCTGTTAATGTAAGCAGAGCAAGAATGGAATGGAACAGTTAATGTTGCTGTCGGGATCAGAGGATATCCACAAACAAATCTACTGCTCAGGGCTTGCTGCACTTCTTTCCTCTTTGGCTCAAGCTTGGATCCACCAACTCTGCTCTCACAATGCAACAGATGCATAGTCCGGTGAACAGGATGCTGCTTCAGAATTCAGTTCATGCTTAGTATGGACTTCAGCTTTGAACATCAAAAAATATTGTGCGCCCCATGTATATTTATTCAGCTGAATACACTTTCACCCTCTGTTCTGGAGTACTCTGAGCGATGTCCCTTGCTCGGTTGTCTAGAGAGAAGGCAGAGACTGAGAGGCAAGTGAAACTGACTCAGGTTTGCTGTTGAGTCTGTGATGGAGCAGAAGGCCTCATGAAGGGGCTTCTTGCTAAACACGGCCAAATGAGCTGCAGCAATTTCTGATACAGCAGCCAAAGCATTGTCCATTTCTTTACATGTAACTATTTGCTCCTGCCTCTGTTGGCATGATGTGCACTGGGTCTCCATACACTAGCTTTGCTGTGAACAGAAACGTTCTGCCATCTCCTTCCAGATTGTAATTAAACTCCAGCAGGTTGTAAAAGGAATTTCCTTGCCAGGGAATTATTCAAATATGGCTTCATGCTGAGGGGTAAATGCTGAGCGAAGCCACTTCAAATTACACTCGTGGCATTGAGGGAAGCAGCCCCTCCCCACTGCTCTTGGGTTTTATTTTGGTGCAGGTTCACATCACATGCCTCCGTGTTTTCCTTCTGGCCAATTGCGGGGGGGGGGGGGGCAATTTCTAAAACCTATATCTGCATTCCTAAAGATGGTATCACTCTTATTGTATTAATGATTCTACACCAGCACCTCTCCCTATTTGCTCCGGTATCTTCAGAAAAACTCGCTTAAAACCAGCATTTTAAAAACCCAGAAATACATCGAGATAAGCTAGAATTTGGAAGACAAAGCCCAATTTGTGTGTGGAGTGCTTCCAAGGATTTTGAATGGACTTAGGGGTAAATTTGCCTGGTGTGTGAATGCACACACTCTCTTCCGGAGAAGATTTGGGGTAAAAGCCATGTCTGTAAAGCATCCAGGGTCCTTCAAGGAAAGTAGCAAAACCCTCCTGTAAAAATGCTTGATGTCTGCCTGCAAATACTTCTGAGCTATTAGATCCGCCTTGGGGTTATCTTTTAAACAAAAGGTGGTATATAAATGCAAAAATAAATAAATAAATAAATAATTCCAAGGGGATTAAGGCTGGGACTGAGTGCCACTGAATCTGGACTGACTGCTACAAGAGGAGATCCAGGTAGGTGCTTTCAAACAAGCATCTTGAAGACAGGCTCCCTGCTTGGTCAGGTTCCCTCTGAGGCCTGTCAGATGAAATGCAGGCAGCGACCTTTATACACAGCAGGCTTTACTGGGAGGCTTTATTGCGAAATTGAAGTTGTACCAAAAAACTGATGCAAAGAGTGGATTTTTTTACCCCGGATATAAATCAGGCTACACTTTAACATGCAGTGAAAAACCTGAATTGTGTATGAACTGCTCCCCGATAATTCGCAGGGACTTGGGGGAAATCTGTCTGATATGTGAATGAACCCCCTCCATTCTGAAGGAGATGTGAGTTAAAGGGCTTTAAAAGCCTAGTGTGAAAAATTTCTAGCAGGCTCTTGATATTCTCCATCTTCCATTCCAAGAGGGCTGGCTTGCTGGTCTCTGTAGCCTGGGAAGTCTGTGGGCCACTTTTGATGGTGTCTTTGTTCCTGGCGAGTTGAGAATGGCACACATTCAGTTTGGCCATCCATTCATCTCTCTGCCATCTCAGCTCCTAGATTCTCATTTTCAGCTTGACTGCATTCTCCTGATACTCTCTGGTTTCCCCTTGTTTAAACTTTGCTTTGTGGGCATAAGCTTCCAGAATTTCCAGGTGGGATAGGACACCTTTCCTTGCGGAAGCTGTAGAGTCTTCCATTTTCAGTTCAAGGAGCCCAATTCCTTCTCACCCAGGCCAATTCCAGGGGGTGGGGCATGGGTGGGTAAGAGCCCTCCCCCCAGGTAGTCCCCCCACACTTGCCCCTCCATTTATGAACTCAAGAGGATTTATTTCAGTGAAAATAAGTTCAGAATGAGAATATTAATGTGAAATATACTATTATTTCTGTTTCAAAAACTAACCTGTGGGTCGCAGCTTGCCCACCCAAAAAATGCATTTTGCCCCTTCTGTGCCCCTCCCTTAATTTTTTCTGGGGCTGCCTCTGACCCCACCCCTCCACTTTGCTACCCTCCTTGCCAGTCCCACCTCTTTCCCTTGGAGAAGGTGGGGTAACAGGCAACAGGGGGCAAAAAGGTGAGGGAGGAAGCAGATGTTTTATTTGCTGCTTATTTCTGGTAGGTTCTTTAGTTTTTATAGTTCTCAGCTTTTACCTAAGTTGAAAGATTTTTTAAATGTAATTTTAAATGTGGTTTTAGCTTGGTCTTTTAACTTGTTTAATTTTGTTGGTCTTTTATTTTACATTGTCTCTATTTATTAATGTTATGAGCTGCCCTGAGCAGTCGTATACTGGAGGGGCAGGGTATAAATATCTTGAATGAATGAATGAATATCATTTGCAGCCTGAGATCATGAAGTTTACAAGCCTCCACCATTTCTAGATGCTAATGATAGCCAGCTCCATGCAGCCTAGGAGAGGCACTATGGGGTTCTGAGAAGCTTATTTGCAACCAGAGTGTCATGACCCAGGATCCAGACCCCTCCAATTGAGAGATCAGGTGGATGGTTCAGGGGATGGATGAGAAAGGATGGGAAGACCCTATGACTCAGACTTGGACAAACTCATTCTGCCTGGACTCCCACCAGAACCAGAGGACACAGCCCTGCCTTCATCCTTTGACTCAGAGGAGTTCCTCAAGGGCCTACTATTCCAGCAGTAGAGGTCCCCCAGTGCTGCTGAAGCCAGAAGAAAATGGGCAAGCCCCCTTTAAACCTCTGTCCGACTGAAGTGGTGGTGGAGCCAATCTGTTCTACCTGAGCAGCTACCATATGAACTGGCAATCGGCTCCAAGCATCTGCTAGAAGAGCAACTACAGATGCATTCATATTTAATGAGGAATCGGAGTTGAAGGGCCCAGAGTTTACCAGACCCGACCATTACTTCCATATGCAGGCCTGGCCCCCCAGAACTCTGGTTGCATTCCTAGAGCGATCTAAGGTTTCCCTGTCCAAAGCGCAATTTGTACCCTTGAATTATAATGAGTTTTGCCACTACAACCTGAGGTTTAATGCAGCCTGCGTTAATGTGGAAATGCAGGCTGTGTTAACTCCAACCAGAGTCGAGGAAGGAAGCTCCTCCTTCAACCCAACTGTCATTGGCTGTGAGGGCTGTCCTTCATGAAAGAAAGACAGCCAGTTTCCCCTCCTATCTGCAATCTCGCTGGCTGCAGAGAGGGTTCGCTCTGTTATATCCAAATTCGGGCACGAGAGTGGGGGCAGGGGAACGGAACCACAGTCCCATTTCCCCTGCTACATATGAATGCAGGCACCTTTTCAGTGTTGGATGCAGCTTTCTTACTTGGAGCTATCCAAGGTCCTGACCCCTTTTCCTGCTGTGCAGATATCTTGGAGCTATATGAGGTCTGTTTCTTTCCTGCATCTGCATCACTGTCTCAGTGGAGGGGCACACACACACACCCCTCTGGAAGAGGATACAGAGATATGGTAAGGGCTTACAAGCCCCATGATGTCTGGTTGCAAACAACATACACACCCCACGCTCCTGCTCTTTGCTGGCTGTCATTTGCTCTTTGCTGGCTTTGCTGGCTGTCATTGGCTGGTGCGCCAGCTGCGTCCCTTTCTCGAGAAGGCAGATCTGGCCACAGTTACTCACGCCTTAGTCACGTCACGGTTGGATTACTGTAACGCGCTCTACGTGGGGCTGCCCTTGAAGAATATCCGGAAACTGCAGCTAGTGCAAAATGCGGCAGCGAGGGTGTTATCTGGAGCTGCCCGTTGGGAACATATCACCCCCATTTTGAAAGAGCTGCACTGGCTGCCGGTTCGTTTCCAGGTCCAATTCAAGGTGCTGGTTTTGACCTTTAAAGCCCTAAACGGTTTGGGCCCGGGGTATTTGAGGGACCGCCTGCTCCCAAGGGTTGCTGCCCGCTTGACAAGGACATCTGAGGGGGCCCTGCTCCGGGTGCCGACAATGAGGGAGGCCCGGCTTTCATGCACTCGGGACAGGGCCTTCTCTGTTGCTGCCCCTAGACTCTGGAATGCTCTCCCGGTGGCCATTCGTTCCTCAGACTCCATCACGGCTTTTAGAAAGCTTTTAAAGACTTGGCTTTTTACCCAGGCTTTTACATGATCGTTTTTACTGCGGCTTCTCTGTTTTTATCTGTTATCTGTTGTCCTGTTGTTGTTGTCATGTTTTTATGCTTGTTTATATGTTTTTAGCTTGATGTTTTTATTGCTTGATGTTTTTACTGCTTTTATTGTATGTTTTAATTTTTGTAAACCACCTTGGGGTTTTCTTTTAACGAAAGGTGGTATAGAAATGTAAAAATAAAAATAAATAAATAAATAAATTTTAAGTCAGAGATGTCTACATGTGACCATAGGGAGTGCTGGGTGTGGGAGAGTGTGGGCTGGGGGCAAATGTTTACAGAGAATACCTAAAGGGGGTGTATAAAGGGGCTTAATATGGTTGGAGAGAGATTCCAAGGCATTGAGCAGCTCTCTTGCTTTTGATATGGGGAAGATCCATTCATTTTGAACTGTTACAAGCCTCAGATGTATGTACCACATTATTCTGCTGACTGCATGCATTAGCCCTAACAATTTTTAAACCATTTTTTTTAAAATCAAGAATATGCAAACAAACATGTTGAACATCATATAAAATCAAGGGAACATATGAGAATGCTACAGAGGAAAAACATCCACTGTAGTGCTTTAGTACTGAAGCAGCAAGCCTGGAGCAAGCAGGAGGGATATGATGCACCCAGATTATACACACTGCCTCTCCATTATATAGCCCTGGGATTGCCCTGATCGCAGGTGCATTGATTGAAACCCCTAAAATGCCCCACACATATGAATCCAAAGCTCCTGCATAAGAATGTGATTTGCTTCCAGAGCTTCAGGCAAAGTTGAGTCAAGGACTGCTAAGCTCTCACAGAATTCTTAAGTGAGCAAATGAGAGAAGCACAAGTTAGATGAAAACAACATGATATGGTTACATAGATATCTAATGCATGATGTGAGTACCGTAATGCCTCCTCAGGCTTCTCAGTGAGCCCCTTCGCATTTTAAGTATGAGCATGACCCCTGTTGACCAGTATAGAGAAATGGACCAAAAGTCTACAAAAACCAGAGCTAGGAAATTTGAGGAATGCAACTGGGGTTTAAACACAAAATCTGCCTGGCACTTGCCTTTTAAAAAACATAGATCAATAACAAAAATTAAGATAATTATTACAATCAAATCAAACAATTGACAAATAAATAAAGCAGCATGCTGCAACAAAAATGCAGCATATATTAAATGACAAATTTAAAGCACAATGAAAAGTCTTTAAAGGACAAATATGTCCAAAGATGGGACCAGGTGGAACTTCATAGGGTTCGGGTTTTGCATAATTTTGGTACCACCACCTAGAAGGTCCTCCTGTCTCATGAAACCCCACCTCTCAGTCTGATACCTCTGTTGCTGATCTTAAGCTTTGGACAAGTTTATGTGGGAGCAGCCAGATCCCGAGGTATCCTAGTCCCAATATGCTTAGGGCTTTAAAGTCTAAAACCAGCACTCAACAGTGAGCCTGTAAACAAAGAGATGGACAGTGAAGGTGGTAGGAGCTATGAGCTTCACTCATGGAGCCCCAGACAAAAGTCTAGGAGCCACATTTTGGACCACTTGAAGATTCCAGAAGGCAGCCCCACGCAGAAAACACTGCAGTAATCAAGCCTGGAGTAACTATAGCCAAATTTGTTTTTTTCAGGAATAGCTTCACCTGGCAAATCAACCAAAGTTGGTAAAAAGCACATTCATCACCAGGAGGCTTTACAGTCAGGGCTTCTACCCCGAATCTCCTTTGGGAGAGAAAGTGTGTGTTCACACACCAGCCAAACTTCAACCAAACATACACCAAGGTCCCTTCGACAGAGGCGTAACCAGGGTGGGGCAGGCAGGGCATGTGCCCAAGGCACCAGTTGCAGGGGCGCCAAGTGCCTGCCATGCCCCACCCCGCCCAAAACCACCACAGTTGATTTTTTTAAAATTGAAAATCGCCCGCCCCCCTGGCGCCCGCTGCCATCCTCTCTGAGTTGGGGGACAGGGCACATGCCACCCAGGAGCATCCCAGAGCACTGACTTTCCCATTAGTTTCAGGGAGCGTTTGCTGCCTGAAAGCATCTATTCCGCTTTCTCTCCCTCCAGTTATCTGAAAGATGGGTGTCAGATATTTGGGGGGTGGGGGGCGCAATTTCAGTGCTTGCCCTAGGTGCTGTTTTCCCTAGATACGCCTCTGCCCTTCGAGACCCTTGGACCCACTCCACACACAAGCCGGGCTTCGTCTTGTGAATTCTAGCATATCTTGAAGTATTTCCGGGTTTTTAAAATGCTGCTTTTAAGCTACTTTTTCTGAAAACACCGGAGTAAATAGGGAGAGGCATTGACGCAGAATCATTAGCATGATAAGAAGGATACTCTCTTTACACCAGGGCCAGATCACCAGGGCCGGATGGCATCCATCCAAGAGTCCTCAAAGAACTCAAATGTGAAATTGCCGACCTCCTTGCTCAAGTATATAACTTATCCCTACAATCAGGTTCTGTACCAGAGGACTGGAGAGTAGCAAATGTAACACCGATTTTCAAGAAGGGATCCAGGGGTGATCCGGGAAATTACAGGCCAGTTAGCCTAACGTCCGATCCAGGCAAATTGATGGAAAGCATCCTCAAGGATAAAATTGTAAAGCACATAGAAGAACAGGCCCTGCTGGGAGCGAACCAGCATGGCTTCCGCAAAGGTAAATCTTGCCTCACCAACCTTTTGGACTTCTTTGAGAGTGTCAACAAATATGTGGATCAAGGTGATCCAGTTGACATAGTCTACCTGGACTTCCAAAAAGCTTTTGGCAAAGTTCCTCATCAACGACTCTTGAGGAAACTTAGCGGTCATTGGATAAAGGGACAAGTACATGTGTGGATTGCTAACTGGTTGAAAGACAGGAAACAGAGGGTAGGTATAAATGGAGAGTTTTCACAATAGAGGGAAGTAAGAAGTGGGGTCCCCCAGGGATCTGTACTGGGACCAGTGCTTTTTAATTTATTCATAAATGATCTAGAAGTAGGCTCAGACTGGCTCACCGAGCAGCAGGGCATTTTCCCGGTGTACCCTCGCCTGGTGCGCCCTGCTGCGCTCGCTGGGCTCTCCCCACACCAGCTGCCCGGCTCCCCTTTCCTACTCCCCCTTTCCAGAGATCCCCACCTCCTCTCCTTCTGATGGGTCATTGGAAGTAGGCTCAGACTGCCCTTAGGGCAACAGGGCATATTCCTGGTGTGGTCCACCCGCCCCACCCCACCTGCTGCACCCCACCCCACCTGGTATGCCCCACTCCACCCCTGTACCCCAACTCCCACCCTTAATTACCCATTCTGATCAAAACCTGGCCCCTCCCCACACACATTCCACCACCCTCTCAGTGCCCCCAGTCCGGCCCTGTCCTCCCCCCCACACCATTTGCTAGAAGTAAAACATGAAGCAAAACACATGAACTTGCATCAAAGCAAACCCAAGAGTAGAGGGGAGGGGCTGCTTCCCTCAATGCCACAAGTGTACTTCGAAGTAGCTTCGCTCAACATTTACCCCGCAGCATGAAGCCATGTGCGAATAACTCCCTAGATATCCAGGAAAAGCATTGGATCAAAGAATACCCTCAAGAAGAATTACTCCAACTCATGCACTGGCAGGGGAAGGGAAGCCTCCTGAAACTCTGAAACCAACAGAAATCCAGTTGATGGGGACCAGAGCCAGGGCCTTTTTGTTTGTGACCCTTCATCTTTGGAATGTCCTCCCTGAAAAGCTTCACCATCCTCCCTCCTGTATTGTTTTTTAAAAAAAACAACTGAAAACAGAACCATCCTGAGCAATAGTGTACTGGAGGGGCGGGATATAATAATAATTATTTTACTCAGAAATGTCACACAGAACCAAGACTTGATTGAGGTTCCACTTGAAGTTGACATTTGAATCAGTTCACTGCTAATGTGGGGCACTGATGAGGTATATTGGACCTCATCAGCACTTCTTATGAACTGAGTGAACAGCCTGAAATTTACTCAATGCTTGCTAGCACGCATGCACTGCAGGGGAAAATTCATACTGGTGGGCAAGTTGTGAGCCAGTGAACTGTCCTCAGCCTCTGATCTTTTCACTAAGGAATCCCTGATAAATTTCCAGGGTAACGCGGGGTCCTCAGATACTGATTTGAAACCCCCCACAAGCAATGATCAAAGCTGACTATTCTAGTTTAAACATTTCTGCCACATTCAAAGGGGTGGAGCCTGAGCAAGGCAGGATACCAAACAATAACAAAAACTCTCTGCTTATCTAATGACATGTGCTAATGTTACACTTTATATCATGTATCAAGAAGAAGAGGCCACATAAAGGGTGCAAAGCCAACGCACAGCTTTAACACAAAAGATTGAAAACTCCTGCAACCAGCTGCTGGAAACACTGAACTGAACTGGAAACTGAAAGTAGTACAGTGCCTCAGGCAGTTCCTCGTATGGCAAGGCAGGAGGGCCAATATACTACACTTTACACAACCACCCACCAATCATCAAGCAGTGCTACCCACAGATGGCACATTGTAAATGAATTAAATATGTATGTTTGAAATAAATGATCTCAGACTTGAGTGGATGATAAAATGTACATGATTACACACTATCAGGTAATAATCAATTCAAAATAAAAAACTTGCAAAAATCTAAAACATGCAGTTAAACGAGATAATCATACTGCATCCCTGCTCATAGCCTACCCCACTAAAAACTGAACTACAATCTTTATGTGATGTATTAATAAAACACAGTCATAGTTAGGAGTCGTGCTTCAGCAATATTTCTATCATTTCTGCATCCCTATTTCTCCACATAGGAACATAGGAAGCTGCCATATACTGAGTCAGACCATTGGTCCATCTAGCTCAGTTTTGTCTATACAGACTGGCAGTGGCTTCTCCAAGGTTTCAGGCAGGAGTCTCTCCTAGCCCTATCTGGAGATGCCTGGGAGGGAACATAAGAACATAAGAACAGCCCTGCTGGATCAGGCCCAAGGCCCATCTAATCCAGCATCCTGTTTCACACAATGGCCCACCAGAGGCTCCTGGAAGCCACAGGCAGGAGCTGAGGGCATTCCCTCTCTCCTGCTGTTACTCCCCTGCAACTAGTACTCAGAGGCATCCTGCCTTTGAGGCTGGAGGTGGCCTATAGCCCTCCCACGAGTAGCCGATGATAGACCCCTCCTCCATGAAGTTATCCAAACCCCTCTTAAAGCCATCCAGGTTGTTGGCTGTCACCTCATCTTGTGGCAGAGAATTCCACAAGTTGATTATACATTGTGGAAAAAAGTACTTCCATTTGTTGGTCCTAGTAGATTTCCCAGCAATCAATTTCATGGGATGACCCCTGGTTCTAGTGTTATGTGAGAGGGAGAAGAATTTCTCTCTATCCACTTTCTCCATACCATGCATGATTTTATAGAAGAAACTTGGAACCTTCTGCCAAGTTCTTAAAGTTTTCGCCATGGTAGATGATTTTTTGTGTGGGATACATTCACATTTTGCTTTGGAATTCAGGATGCACTATTGAGGCTTTCTGCCTTTTATTACTATTAGGAATGGCTGTCAGTATCTATTATAAAGCTTTCCTAAAAGCTAGGTGCAAGACTGCTTGACCATATATAGCAATGATTTTTGCCTACATTTTATTTCAAAGGTACTCTATTCTGAAAACCTGTTCATAGTATAATGGGTCACTGTTATTTTCACTTCCCTAAATTAGTGAGTGAGCTGCCTGTTATATGTAAAACTGAGTTTCTGAAACTTTTAAAGCTTGGATTGGGGAGGTGGGACTTGCGGGGAGGCAAAAAGCTTTCTTAAAATTGCAGTGCCCCCACTCACACTTCTGCTGCCATGGCAGCCTAGTCAGTTGCTCTCACCACTATTGCTGAGTGCCATTTTTCAAAGTCCCTTCCCTTCCCTCTTCAGACAGGTCATACTCCAGACAGCATAGGCCCTAAAGCCAAGTTGGAGTGAGAGTAGGAACATCTACCCTCACTCTGATTTGGCTTCAGGATGGATGCCATCAGAATGAGGAAGGAATCCTAACTGCTTGGAGAGAAAGTAAAGAAGGAACTTTGGGGAAATGGTGCCCAGCAACAGTAGGTTGGGGTGTGCATGAAACCAACTGGTCTGGTTTTGTTTGAGTCCGAACTGGCCCCAGACCTGACCAGGCCAGTTTGGTCTGGCACCCCCTCAAACACCCCGGGGGGGGAGGGTTCGCAGTTTAAATTTTTTTTATTACACTTACCCCCTCCAAGGGAGTTGTTTTGAGGTGATGGGGAGTCCGCAGAGGTTCCCCCTCTCCCCCACCGGCCTCCCTTATGCCATAATTCAGCCATTCAGCTGCTCGTCAGCCTTCCCCCCTCTGCACAATGACCATTTTGGAGGCCACCACACCTGCACAATGGGCCTCTGTGTTGCCTGGGTCACACAGAGGCCCATTGTGCAGGCATGGGAGCCTCCAAAATGGCCACCGCACTGAAGGGGAAAGGCCAAAGAGTGGTCAAATGGCTGAATTATGGCATAAGGGAGGCCAACAAGGAGTGGGGAACCTCCATGGGCACATACACCCCGCCGCCTCGAACAATTCCCCCGGAGGGGGTTACTGTAATAATAATAAAAAATTGAAACCACGAACCCCTAAGGGGGTTCGGTCCAGGGTCAGACCGAACAGGGGGTGGTTCATTTCATCAAACCTGTTCGCACATTCCTAACAGTAGGGAGAATATGCTGCAGTCAGTAAGCAAGGTAAAAATTTGGCCATATTGTCATCTCTTCTCCAAAGTCATCAAAATGTCTCCACAACTTCTGTGAATAGAGTAATAAATAGTGGGATGAGGAAGAGGGGTAGCTTGCCACAACTTCTGTGGCTAGCATTTAATACCACCACTGTCCAATGGTCTGTAAATCATACATTTGATGCTAAATCGATTACAGACCAAACCTTGATTTCAAATACAAGGCTATCGTCTTTCTGCATTCATCTCAGGAGTAGAGAAAATATGGTCTCATATTCTCTGAATGGTGGGTTGCATTCTCTCTTGAGAGAAGGTCACCAAGCATAGCTGCTGAAATTATCTCTTCTCTAATCTGACACTTGTATACCTCTGCCAGAGAGGATATTATGGCTCATCAAATGAAATCTAAGAATCATTTTTTTAAAGTGCAGAGTAATTTATGCAAATTGTTATGTAAAGCTTTTAAACTACTAGATGGATTTTAAAAAAAATAACCTTGCACATTTCTTTGATGAAATTAAACATATCTGGATCTGCCTATGATTGGGGAAATGGGAGCAGGGAGATCACCTGCACTCCTCATTTTCCAAAATCTTGTTTACAAATAAATGAGAGTATTGATTTGAAAGCCAGCAGCTGTCCAATGATAAATCCTGGAAGAAAATCAGGTATTGGTGGAGAGCAAGGTTCCATTACAATACAGTACATCTGTTGTTTTTTTAAGAGAAGTCATTTCCAAAGTTATTTAAATGAAGAAATTGTAACTTGCAAATACATTGTCTATTTTGCTAATGGTAACAGTATGGTTCAGTTACAGGAAGTTTTCCACAGAGAAGCCAGTTCAATTTATCGTTATCAAAGGGGATTATAACTGAAGAGCACTAAGAGCCACAAGAGCTTTTGCCTTATTAAGTAAGCTCAGTGGTGTCTTTTTCCACCTTTCTCCTCTCTGTTTGGAAACACAGACCAAAATATACACATATAATGCTCAAAGGGACATCATCTCATTTCTTGAAGCACTATGGCACTGCAATATTACATTGTGTTTATTTACCCATGCAGAACTGGTAAAAACATCGGGGTAATTTTCCCCAGCATGTTGAAGATGTCACATTCTGACTCCTTCCTTGACAATGAGCTCTTCTGGTAAACAAGAAGAAGGCCAAGCAAATCCTTTATAAGTGATTAACTATCTGTAAGTAATGTCTGTCACCTTAAGGGCACAGCGTGGGAAATGCTTGACTAACAAGCAGAAGGTTTCCAGTTCAAATCCCTGCTGGTATGTTTCCCAGACTATGAGAAAACACTTATATCGGGCAGCAGCGATGTAGAAAGATGCTGAAAGGCATCATCTCATACTGCGCAGGAGGAGGCAATAGTAAACCCCTCCTGTGTTCTACCAAAGAAAACCACAGGGCTCTGTGGGCACCAGGAGTCAACACCGACTTGACGGCACAATGTAATGTCAAAACCAGCTGATCCCTCATAGTTACAAGGAGAACATCATTAGGACAAAGGAGGGTTTTTTATTGTACTTGTAAGCAAAATGATGAGCTACCCCAAGAAGAACGTATAAAACTGCCTATTTTGAATCAGAACATTGGTCTGTTAAGTTCAGTATTGCCTCAGGGAGTGGCAGCAGTTTCAGAAAGGAATCTTTCCCTTTCTTACCTGGAAATGCCAGGGATTGAACATAGGACCTTCTCTATGTGAAGCATGTGCTCTGTCACTGATATATGGCCTCATCTCAAAAGGTACAGCCACTCTATCCCCCTGGACAGGACTAGTTTGGGATGCTCTAGTCCAGGGCTGGACAACTTTGTCCCTGTAGTGGTTGTTGGACTACAATTACCATCATCCCTGTGGCAGGGCACAATGGGAGCTGTAGTCCAACAGTAGCTTGAGGGACAATGTTTTCTAGCCCTGTTCTACACCAGAGGAAAGTTTATAGCTTATACAAAGTATATGCTTTCACACACACAAAAAACCACACACAAATTGAATTTTTCCTCAGAAACAATCACTGACAAAACATCAGATGTGGTGTGGACTTCATCAGCTTTGTATGTGGCAATCAGCAGATAACACAGGTCCACTGGTCTAGAGATTCTGGGACACACTTTTAAATGCAAGTATAATAAAATGCTAATATGAGTACAGATTTATTTTTCTATTTATCTATCTATCTTTCCTTTCATGTATATTTTGCTAATTTGATAATAAAAGAAAAACAAATACAAATGCAGGGTACATTTGACATCTGCAATCAATATTATTATGTTACAACTAAGGGGGCATAGCATTTTTTTTCAGGTGTTCCCCCTCTATTTCCCACTCCAACTGTTCAATTAAAGCCAATTATTTACTATGTAACCTGAAGTGAAATAATTGGAAATTACTAGCTAACATCCAGACTAACGAAGCAGGTGCTACATATAATTTTCATCAATCGTCCCATTCCTCTGAAACCAACTATGACTCCTGAAAATATGTCACTGAGGGCTATGTGGCCCTCTGGGGCATATGTTTGGAGTTGCAGTTGATTTCAGAGAGAAGGGGAGAGTGACTAGAATGGCCCCTCCCCTGGGTGTTGACTGTTGAAGACTTCTCCCTTGCATTTCCTCTGACTGATGGCACACATTTATTGCAATTACTGTAGATATCATATGGGACACATGCTCTATATTTTAAAAAGTCCACCTAATAGGGCCATCTTTCTGTCATCGTAACAATACTATTAAAAGGAAAAGCCATGCCAATGAAAAGGTAACTGCCAGTGTGGAATAACCTGCCCCCACTGGCAATGAATTTTGCATTTTCTTCCAAATAAGGCAGATGAGTTGCCACCAATTAGAGTTGAATTTCACCTAAAGAAAATGTCAATGTGAATTTAGAAGTTCTTGCTCAAGTGAAACTCGCAAAGAATTTTAAGAGACGCAAAAGCAATTCCAATAAGCACAGAATTTCTCAGAGTTCTGCACTTCCCTACCTGGAAGTTTATCACATGGGGCTTTTAAAGCCCTTTAACTTGCATCTCCTCTGAAATGGAGGGGGTGTGTTTATATATCTGCTAGGTTTACCCCCGAAACCCCTGCAAGTTATCAGGAAGCCATTCACACACAATTCAGGTTTTTCACTGCATGTTAGCGTGTAGACCAATTTATATCTGGGGTAAAAAAAATCCACTATGTGCATTAGTTTTTGAGGACAACTTCAAGTTGGCAGTAAAGCCTCCCAGTAAACTCGCGGAAAAGCCACCTGTGTATAAAAGTCCCTGGGATACAAGCTACGAACATAAGAACAGCCCTGCTGGAACCGGCCCAAAGCCCATCTAGTCCAGCATCTTGTTTCACACAGTGGCCCACCAGATGCCACCGGAAGCCACAGGTAGGAGTTGAGGGCATGCCTTCCCTCCTGCTGTTACTCCCCTGCAGCTGGTACTCAGAGGCATCCTGCCTTTGATGCTGGAGGTGGTCTATAGCCCTCCAACTAGTAGCTGTTGATAGACCTCTCCTCCATGAATTATCCAAACCCTTCTTAAAGCCATCCAGGTTGTTGGCCATCACCAAATCTTGTGGCAGAGAATTCCACAAGTGGATTATGCATTGTGTAAAAAAGTACTTCTCTTTGTTGATCCTAGATTTCCCAGCAATCAATTTCATGGGATGACCCCTGGTTCTAGTGTTATGTGAGAGGGAGAAGAATTTCTCTCTATCCACTTTCTCCACACCATGCATGATTTTATAGACCTTTATGTCTCCCAAAAGTCATCTTTTTACTAAACTAGAAAGCCCCAAGTGTTGTAGTCTTGCCTCATAAGAAAGGTGCTCTAGGCCCCTGATCATCTTGGTTGCCCTCTTCTGCACCTTTTCCAGTTCTACAATGTCCTTTTTTAGATGTGGTGACCAGAATTGTACGCAATACTCCAAGTGTGGAGGCACCATAGTTTTGTATGAGGGCATTATAATGTTAGCCGTTTTATTTTCAACCCCCTTCCTAATGATCCCTAGCATGGAATTGGCCTTTTTCACAACTACCGCACATTGAGTCGACACTTTCAACAAGCTGTCCACCACGACCCCAAGATCTCTCTCCTGGTCAGTCACTGACAGCTCAGATCCCATCAGCGTATACTTGAAGTTGGGGTTTTTCGTCCCAATGTGCATCACTTTACACTTGGCAACACTGGACCACATTTGCCACTTTGTCGCCCACTCACCCAGTTTGGAGAGATCCCTTTGGAGCTGCTCACAATCTGTTGTGGATTTCACTACCAGAAATAGTTTGGTATCATCTGCAGATTTGGCCACCTCAATGGTTACCCCTGCTTCTAGATCATTTATGAATAAATTAAAAAGCACCGGTCCCAGTACAGATCCCTGGGGGATCCCACTTCTTACTTCTCTCCATTGTGAAAACTCTCCATTTATACCTACCCTCTGTTTCCTGTCTTTCAACCAGTTAGCAATCCACACATGTACTTGTCCCCTTATTCCATGACCGTTAAGTTGCCTCAGGAGTCTTTGATGAGGAACTTTGTCAAAGGTTTTTAGGACGTCCAGGTATACTATGTCAACTTGATCCACACACTTGTTGACACTCTCAAAGAAGTCCAAAAGGTTGGTGAGGCAAGATTTACCTTTGTGGAAGCCATGCTGGTTCACTCCCAGCAGGGCCTGTTCTTCTATGTGCTTTACAATTTTATCCTTGAGGATGCTTTCCATCAATTTGCCTAGAACAGACATTAGGCTAACTGGCCTGTAATTTCCCGGATCACCCCTGGATCCCTTTTTGAAAATCGGTGTTACATTTGCTACTCTCCAGTCCTCTGGTACAGAGCCCGATTTCAGGGTAAGTTATATATTTTAGCAAGCAGGTCGGCAATTTCACATTTGACTTCTTTGAGGACTCTTGGATGGATGCCATCCGGCCCTGGCGATTTGTCAGTTTTTCCAGATGGTTTAGAACATCATCTCTTGTCACTTCTGTCTGACTCAGTTCTTTAGCCTCCATCCCTAAAAAGCCTGGTTCAGAAACAGGTATATGCTCAGTATCCTCTGCTGTGAAGATGGATGCAAAAAACTCATTTAGCTTCTCTGCAACCTCCATATCCTCCTTAATAATCCCTTTCAATCCCTCATTGTCTAATGGTCCAACCACCTCCCTGGCAGGTTTCCTGCTTCTGATGTTTTTAAAGAGGTTTTTGTTACTTTTGGCTAAATGTTCCTCAAACTCTCTTTTTGCCTCCCTTATTGTCACCTTGCATTTCTTTTTCCAGAGTTTGTGTTCCTTTCTGTTCTCTTCATTTGGACAGGCCTTCCAATTTTGGAAGGAAGTCTTCTTCCCTTTTATGGCTTCCTTGACAGTACCCGTTAGCCATGCTGGCATCTTCCTGGACCTAGTGGTACCTTTCCTCTTTTGGGGTATACAAACTAACTGGGCTTCTAGTATTGTGGTTTTGAGTAAACTCCATGCACTCTGGAGCGAAGTGACTCTCCTGATTTTCCCTTTCAGCTTTCCTTTCACCATACTCCTCATTTTGGAGAAGTTTCCTCTTCTGAAATACAAAACGTCTGTGTTAGACTTCCTTGGTGATTCTCTCCCCACATGTATGCTGAATTTAATGGCACTATGATCACTGTTCCCTAAAGGGTCGATGACACTGACATTATGCACCAGGTCCTGGATGCCATTCAGAATTAAGTCCAAGGTCGCCTTCCCTCTGGTTGGTTCCAAGACCAACTGTTCTAGGGCACAGTCATTCAGCGTATCTAGAAATCTGACCTCTTTGTCATGACCTGACTGTGAATTTACCCAGTCTATGTGTGGGTAATTGAAGTCATCCATGATCACAGCCGTGCCTCTCCTTGACACCTCCCTGATTTCCTGCTGCAACTCCCAGTCACTGTCAGCGTTTTGATCCGGAGGGTGATAGCACATCCCCAGTAGCACATTCCCTTTCAGGCCTTGTATTGTCACTCACAGGGTTTCTGTGGAGGATTCCAGTCCACCTAGGTTTTCAAGCTTGTTAGATTCTATCCCTTCTTTAACATACAGTGCTACTCCACCTCCAAGGCGCCCCTCCCTGTCCTTTCTATAGAGTTTATATCCAGGGATAACAGTGTCCCACTGGTTCTCACAGTCCCACCATGTTTCTGTTATGCCCACTATATCTATTTCTGCATTAGCAACCAAGCACTCCAGCTCACCCATCTTGGCTCGGAGGCTTCTGGCATTGGCATATAGGCACCTATACGCTGAATCTCTCACCTGATGTGTGCTATCTTTCTTTGGACTCTTTGACCAGCGGGCACCGGCTCCCGTCTGCTCTTTATGTGGTTCTGCTCTGTCCCCTTCTGTTTTATCTGAATCCTTTGCACCCGCACACTTTAAAGGATGGCTTTTGCCGAACAGGATACTGCCCAGCTCCCATCCGCTGTTCCCCAGGTGTCATTTTAAAAGCTGCTCTGTAACCTTTTTGATTTTAAGTGCCAGCAGTCTGGTTCCATCTTGGTTCAAGTGCAGCCCATCCCTTTTGTACAGGCCTTGCTTGCCCCAAAATGTATCCCAGTGCCCAACAAATCTAAACCTCTCCTCCCGGCACCAACGTCTCATCCACGCATTGAAAGCCCTCAGCTCTGCCTGTCTCACTGTACCTGCACGTGGAACAGGTAGAATTTCTGAGAATGCTATCTTGGGGGTCCTGGACTTCAATATACTACCTATCAGCCTAAATTTGGCTTCCAGGACCTCCTGACTACATTTCCCCACATCGTTGGGTAGGCTGGACTTTGGAACTGCTTCTGATAGGTGTTAATCTGCCTTCTACCTGCATTGTATGTGCTGTTAATTGTGTGTGCTTCCTGGTCTGGCCAGGAAGCTATTTACATATCAGGGAAAGTTGGAAAAGCCTGTGACTAGAGTTGCATCCCTGATTCATACGCTTCAAAATCGCACTGCTGTAGCCATGTACAGTAGCCCAAAGGGGGAAGACGTCTTGCCCCTGCTGTGTCAATTACCCTGCTTCTCATGCTTACAGCAGGGCTCGTCTGAAGAGGGAAGAGCCCTACCCATGATGGTGGGTGCTTCTGTGATTGTGAGGCTGGATTGATCCAGTCTCACAATCATGGAAGCACCCACCATCTCGCTTTCAGCTTTTCCCTCTACGGACAAACGCCACTGTAAGTGTGAGTGGTGGGACTTGCTGCTGATTAACATGGTGGACTTTCTCTCTCTTCACCCCACTGTACATGGCTACCGCAGGGCGATTTTATAATGTCTGGATGAGGCTCCTATTTCTCCTTTACGTTAAATTTGGAGGTTCCTGCTCAACAGAAACATCTGAAAAGTTCTGAAAGAAATCAATAGTTTTGATATTTCTCAGGGCAATTTCTCACACCTCTAATTAAAATGGGAGACAGAGTGGCTCAATGAGTAAGACACTGGGGCATATGTTTCAGCAGGATGGTGACTGACAATGTTAGGATGTACTGCTTCAGTACATTCAATCCTTGCAAGGCTTCCAAGAGAGGGCATGCCCTCACCGATTGCCTGTGGGCTTCCCGGAAGCATCTGGTGGGCCATTGTGTGAAACAGGATGCTGGACTAGATAGGCCTTGGGCCTGATCCAGCAGGGCTCTTCTTATGTTCTCACAGCATCTGTCATGATCCTATTGGGTGTAAGGGTCTTGAACCGGTACTTCCAGTATGGTGCATGCATCACCATAGCTCTGGCATTTCAAACCAGACAGAGTAGATGATGAAGCAAGAAAGCAGTCACCAGCCCCATCTTGTGAGCATCTAATCTCGCCTTTCTCCAGATGTAATGCTTTACAATGGAGTCCATTTATCAGTTGTCAGTTGTCCAGCATGAGAAGTGTAGAGAAATCAAGTGATATATGTGTGAATGGAAATCAAGCCCTTGTGCTCAGCTAATTTACTTATCAATAGACATTATGATATTGAAAATCTATTGATTTGCTTATCAATGGATATTATGCAGCTACACTTAGAGCTCATTTGGGCTGGCAGAGATCTTGAATTCATATACTACTATCACTGCCATTGATATATGATTGGCAAAACTAAACCCCAAACACACAAGTAATGCCTCCGAACAGGTTCAAACACTGGCCGGTTCAAAGAGTTCAGTAGTGGGGGTGGGATAACTTTAAGGGTGGGGGAGGGTGCACTTACCCTTCCCTCCACTTTCCCCCTCTGGGGCTCACGCTCCCTCCACTTCCCCCCACTGCACGTGCAAGAGCTACTTCCGCCTACTTCCAGTCCGAAGATCAGATGGGGTGGTAGGGAAGTATGCTGCCACCCTGCTGGACCGGTTTTCCAGTGAGAGCAAGTGCGGGGGGTGGGGAAGCGGAGGGAGAGGTAAGTGCACCCTCCCCCATCCTTAAAGTTATCCCTCCCATCATTAAAGTTATCCCAGCCAGCCATCGAACTGGCCCTTGCTGATTCCATGCACATCCCTACACACAAGTGCAAAATGAAACATTTTCTTTTGCCTAACTGGCATCTGAATCAGGCCCTATATTCTTTTTAACATAACAATGGTTATTATTATAACTTTCACTGAGATTCCACTTCAGGAGCTAAGTTGATTTAAAAAAAAAATCCTTGTATCAACTTCCATGCAATCTCAAATATTGTCATGTATCCTACCTTTGGCATTATTGTGTCCCTGGATTTATTCCATTTTCACAGCTGACAAATATTATACAAATAACATTTCCCATCTCCTATAGAAATGCATCGGAACCCTACATGGGAAGATGTAATATCCTAAATTACCCTTAATACCATGAAACTGAGCAGGTACACACAGCCTTTCATTATGACTCATCCAAGCACAAGCATTTCCATTTACTGCAGAACTACTGTCTATAGATTAGCTCAAACGCATAAAAAGTAAATCATGTCAGATATTATAGCCAGCATTAGCGAAAGGGGGGAAATAAGGACAGCAAGTTATTGTGTTGATGTTTTGTTTGTCTTTGCAAGCTCACTGAGGCCTTGTCCATTTATATTCCCCAAGCCCTTGCTAACTTGATCATATTGTTCCACTAGCTGGTCCAAAGTGAATTGTTAGGCTCTAAAATCTTAAGGAGGCACAAAGACTATTGATTGGACACGTTGTCACATTGACCTTCTCACTGAAATGCATGGCGTCCCCTGGCCATTGTTTTCCTTTTACTCAGTTAGAATAGAAGTAGGCTGTAAAGAGCCATCATCATGACTATCACAGTAAAAAGTGCGGGGGGGGGGGGGCTTTATGTGCATTGGAAAGCACAACAATGCAACTTGGTTTGTTAGACCATTGGTATCTATGAAGACAGGGGCATAGGAAGGTGGAATTGGGTCCTGGAACAAGATGTGGAAGGGGACCCCAGGGCTCCCTGCCTTCTTCTTTTTCTCCCCTCCACCCCATGTTTTTGCTGCAAAACTATATGGACATGGTGAAAAAAAAGCCGTTCTCAGTGCGGTGTTATTGGTCAATCCATTCCTTGATCCAGGCCAGTTTTTGAATGGAGCTTTAGTTACTTGTATTCCAGTCCTGGTGTTGAGGCGGGGCTAACAAACAGCCAGCAGCAAGAGCACTGAAAAGCACTTGCATTTGCCTCTATGTAAAGGTAAAGTGTGCTGTCAAGACGGTGTCGACTCCTGGTGACCACACATAAGAACATAAGAACAGCCCTGCTGGATCAGGCCCAAGGCCTATCTAGTCCAGCATCCTGTTTCGCACAGTGGCCCACCAGATGCCACTGGAAGCCACAGGCAGGAGTAGAGGGCATGCCTTCTCTCCTGCCATAACTCCCCTGCAACTGGTTCTCAGAGCCATCCTGCCTTTGAGACTGGAGGTGGCCCACAGCCCTCTGACTAGTAGCCATTGAGAGAGCCCTGTGGTTGTCTTTGGTAGAATAGAGGAGGGGTTTACCATTGTACATAATATTTATTTCATTAAACTATTCATATTCCTGACTCCACTCCACTGCCCGGTCCTTTCATACCATAGCCCTTTCCCTTGGTTTGTACACACAGAATACCCTTTCCTGTGCAAATAATATCACACACTCTCCACACTCGAGTCAGCAGACAGCAGCTTGTGTCCCTGTGTCCTGGATTTATTCTCTTTTCACCCAGTGAGTCAGGGAGGTGAGAGGGGAGTGAAGAGCAGGCTATTTTCCAGTCAATGGGATCCCCTCCCTCATGGGCCCGGGGACATTTCACACACACACACACACACACACACACACACACACACACACACACCCATTCAATTGCAGCTATGCCACTGTATAAGGCCCAGTTCAGGTTTTCTAAAACCAAACACACAAAAGAATGCTAAACAAAACTACCATGTCTCTTTACAGATTCATCCTTAATGTGTTCTGGTCATTTTTAATTTCAGTGTGATTTCTGTGCTTCCTAGATAATACATAGAGCCGGTGTGGTTTAGTGGTTAGAATGTTGGACTAGGACTGGGGAGATTCAAGTTCAAATCCCCATTCAGTGATGATACTCACTGAGTGACTCTGGGCCAGTCACTTGTCTCTCAACCTAACCTACCTCACAGGATTGTTGTGATGATAAACATAACCATGTATACCACTCTGGGCTCCTTGGAGAGATATAAAATGTAAAAACAAACAAACAAATGATAAAGGGCCAGTTTGGACAATAGCATCCATGAGCTCTGCCCACCACAACATGAGGGACATGCATGCACATGCCCTGGCCCTCTTCCCAGTGTGATCATCTGATCCTCTTATACCACTTAAATTCTACTTCAATAGCATATTTAAATCACATGTGAGGGATGGTTCCAGACACTGGTCTTGTGGTAGCAAGCATGACTTGTCCCCTTAGCTAAGCAGGGTCTGCCTTGGTTGCATATGAATGGGAGACTAGAAGTGTGAGCACTTGTATGATATTCCCCTTAGGGGATGGAGCTGCTCTGGGAAGAGCATCTAGGCTCCAAGTTCCTTCCCAAGATAGGGCTGAGAGAGATCCCTGCCTGCAGCCTTGGAGAAGCCACTGCCAGTCTGTGAAGACAATACTGAGCTAGATGGACCAATGGTCTGACTCAGTATATGGCAGCTTCCTGTGTTCCTATGACAGTGCCTCCTCCCCACCCACCACAGTTTTGCCAAAGTGGAAAGGCACATCAAGAATGGGAGCAGGGCGTGCATTCTTGTACCCCTCATCACATAGTCAATGGGGCTGGCAGAGGTACTGTTTGAACCTGCCCCAAAGTAGCATACTATGTAAATTGTCAAGGAGCTCAATTCATTTGCAAACTAATTATTGTAAGAAATCACGATAAAACTAGTTGCTAGACAGTTACGGTTTAGCAAAGATTCTTAACGCCTAATTAGCTCCTTTGCCAGCAAAGTACACAAAGGAGAATATAAAAAAATACTGAGGAGAATATAAAAAGAAGGGGAACATAAAAGGAGAATAGAGGATATTAAAAATACAGTAAAATAGCACTTCAATCTACTGTTCTGTCTTAAAACATAGCATGTGAAGGAGCTTAATATTTTGCCTTTAAGCACATATTTCAGAATATAATTTTAATTAGAACTGGTTTGAAATGTTGCACAAATTTTAGGAGCCTCTGGGGAGGGACTGTCGCTCAGTAAACATGCTTTGCATATTGATTCTCCTGGGTTCAGTCTCCGGAAAGACCCTTCTCTGAAACCCTGGGGAGAGCAGCTTCCAGTCAGTGTGGACAATACTGAGCTAGATGGGCCAATGCCTTCACTTGGTATAAGGAAACATCCTATGTCCCAACATTCAACATCTGAATGAATTTCTGAATTCAATTTTGATTTTTTTAAAAAATCTTTCAAATGCTGGGTCACCCAGACAGCTGCGTCATGAGCATAGCCTCAGTGATTGGTCCAAGGTCACTCCAATGAGTTTCTCAACTGAGTGGGATTTTGAACCCTAGCCTCCCTGGTGTTAGTTTGACTCTGAAGCTCAGTGATCTTCATGATTTTTCTAGCAAGGACCATTTTGGGTAGGGGGGACTTCAATGTAAGAGCCAATTCCCACTGTGCTGACAATACTACACTTTTCTACATGCTGGGAAGTCCCTTTAAGACAGATGGAATCCTCTCTTAAGAGTTCTAGGAGTAATCACATGGGAAAGGGCTGCACTTCCTAGCTCTCCCTGAACACCTTCCAAAATGGTATGGGGGGGGGCTCCATTTCTCTTAAATGAGCCCCACCAGCACTAGGCAAATTGCAGTACTCATGTGCACGGACTGGTTCGGAGGCCATTCTAAAGGCCTCCAGACCGGTCCGGCACGGGGTGGTTTTGGTTCGGGTGGGGGGTTCTAAAAAGAATAGGGGGGGCTTTACTCACCCCTTCCAAGAAAGTCTGTATTCTATGTAGTAATCGGGCGGCAGGGTGCCGCCCACTTCAATCTCCGGCGCGGGCTCCTTTTTGTAAACATAATCGGGCGGCAGGGTCGCTCCCAGTCCCTGCCGCCCGCCCTCCTCAACTTTAAACTTCAAGCCGAGCAGGCCTCCCTCGGCTGGCGGCCACCCCCTGTAGGTATCAGGGGGTTCCCCCCTCCCCGCCGCCCCCTTCTTGAAAGATGGTCCCCCATTACCAGGGGACGGCAGGAGAACTCCCTGCCGTCCCCTTCCCCCTTGCCGGCTGGGCTGCAACTGGCTTCTAGGAAGCCTTTCGCGCGCCTGCGCGAAAGGCTTCCTAGAAGCCAGTTGCAGCCCAGCCGGCAAGGCAAGCGGACGGCAGGGAGCTCTCCCGCCGCCCGCCCGCTAGCTAAAGTAAAGTAAAGTAGCGAGCGGGCGGCGGGAGAGCTCCCTGCCGTCCGCTTGCCTTGCCGGCTGGGCTGCAACTAGCTTCTAGGAAGCCTTTCGCGCAGGCGCGCGAAAGGCTTCCTAGAAGCCAGTTGCAGCCCAGCCGGCAAGGGGGAAGGGGACGGCAGGGAGTTCTCCTGCCGTCCCCTGGTAATGGGGGACCATCTTTCAAGAAGGGGGCGGCGGGGAGGGGGGAACCCCCTGATACCCACAGGGGGCGGCCGCCAGCCAAGGGAGGCCTGCTCGGCTTGAAGTTTAAAGTTGAGGAGGGCGGGCGGCAGGGACTGGGAGCGACCCTGCCGCCCGATTATGTTTACAAAAAGGAGCCCGCGCCGGAGGTTGAAGCGGGCGGCACCCTGCCGCCCGATTACTACATAGAATACGGACTTTCTTGGAAGGGGTGAGTAAAGCCCCCCCCCCTATTCTTTTTAGAACCCCCCACCCCAGTGCCGGACCAGTTCCGTGCACACCCCTAAATTGCAGCACAGTGGGAATGGTTGCCTCCACATAGTGCCAGGGAACAGTGCAGAGTATTCCGCTTTGGCTGAAGCTTCACATAAGCCCTGTAAACAATTCATCAGGAAGCTGTAATTAAGGTTGATAAGGCAGCCCCTGGCCCCTGGGCATTACAATGAAGAACACTGCTGTAACTCCTTCATCACTCTGGCTCAGATCTCATTTATTTGTTTGTTTCTTTGTTTGTCTGTTTATTTTATTCATTCATTTTATATACCACCTGACTCCAAAGTCTTTAGGCGGTTCACGAAAATAAACACAACACAAACAAATAAAGCAAACTAAGAACGTAAGAACAGCCCTGCTGGATCAGGCCCAAGATCCATCTAGTCCAGCATCCTGTTTCACACAGTGGCCCACCAGATGCCACTGGAAGCCTACAGAGAAGAGTTGAGGGCATGCCTTCTCTCCTGCTGTCACTCCCCTGCCAGTGGTACTCAGAGGCATCCTGCCTTTGAGGCTGGAGGTGGATTATAGCCCTCCGACTAGTAGCCGTTGATAGTCCCCTCCTCCATGAAGTTATCCAAGCCCCTCTTAAGGTCTTCCAGGCTGAACTGTTTAAACTGTTAAAACAGTTTAAAACAATTTTTAAAATCCAAAGATTGGCTTTAAAAAATGTCTCAAGAGCTCTTTTAAACACTGGCAAAGATGTTAAACCATGAACATCTTTAGGGAGCACATTCCATAGCCCAAGAGCAACCACAGAGAAGGTCCATTCCCAAGTCACTGCCAGACAAGCTGGTGACATCCAGAAACAGACCTCTCTTGATGGCCTTAATGTGAGGTGGAGATCATGCAGAAGACAGAGCTCTCCTAGGTAACCCAGTCCTAAGCCATTTAGGACTTTAAAGGTGTAATTACCACCTATTTTGCCTGGAAGCCAAAGCAATTGTTTTAAGACAGGCATAATATGGTCTCTCTGAGAAACCCCAGAGGCCAATCTAGCTGCTGCATTTTGGACCAACTGAATTTTCTGAACTACATACAAAGGCAGCCCCACATAGAGCGCATTGCAGTAGTCAAGCCTAGAAGTTACCAGAGAGTGCACCACAGTTCTGAGATCATTATTTTCAATGGACGGATAAATGGATGAGCAAGGCAAAAATATGATGGATCACCTCGCCATATTCAATAGTCACAGACACTTTAAAAAAAAAAAAAAGGCTTAGGAGGTTTTGAAAGGTTTAATGCATCTGAGCCCCTGGTGGTGCAGTGGTAAAACTGCCGCCCTGTAACCAGAAGGTTACAAGTTCAATCCTGACCAGGGGCTCAAGGTTGACTCAGCCTTCCATCCTTCTGAGGTCGGTAAAATGAGTACCCAGAATGTTGGGAGCAATATGCTAAATCATTGTAAACCGCTTAGAGAGCTTCCAGCTATAGAGCGGTATATAAATGTAAGTGCTATTGCTAAATGGAGCTTGAGGCTGCTCAATGGAGTTTGAGGCAGCTTGAGTATGGCTCTATGGTTAAAGTGCTCAAATGAGCATGAGGACATCAGCTGAACAGCTGTGATGCCTAACACACATTTTCATGCTCCTGCCCAGTGCATATTGTTTTACTTTGCTACAAGGCTAGGGTAGAAAGTGCATTGTTCCTTAGCCTTCTTCACTGGCTCTCCAGCCGCCTGATGCACTGGACATAAAGGTTTCTGACCAGCATTAGTATTTATGGTGTCCCTGATGGTGGCATCTGAGAAAGGGAAGCTATTTACGATGTCAGTGATTTGAGGCCATTGTCAGAGAGTACACCATTTTACCACCTGCAGTAAAAGGAATTTAGAGATAAGAAGGATAAATCACTCTAAGGATTAGATTTATTCAATTGAAACTGGATTCTGAAGGGCTTCTGAAAGGTTAGATTTAGCAATAGTTAGTCCAAGGTTGCTGCAAGGAAGTGGTGTGAGAAACTCCAGATTCCTGTTTAGAGTGACCCCAGTGCCCTTCTGCACAATATCTAAATGTCCCCTAGCCTTCAAGAGTTTGGCATCAATATGCAGCCTCACTCTCTGCTTCTAAAAGGCCCCCAAATCCTTCTGTGCAATGGCTTTCTCAATGATGTAAGTAGAAATGATATTCAGTTTTGCAGGCTTTGAGTACTGCGCATTGGTAGTGGTGGGAAATCTTTGATGGGGTGAAGCAGCTGTGCAGGATCTGGGCCCCTCTCTGGTTTTCTGTTAGCCCAAGGATACCTGCTGTTCCATTAGGTGTGGGATACTGACAAATATTGGATGCTGCTGCATGTCAGCTTTCACATGCTGAGGCTGTTCTCACGCACAGGGGAAACTGGGCTAGGGAAGGTTCTCACAGCCCAGTTCCCCCTGTGCCTGAGAACCGCCAGGAGTCGCTCAGCTCCCCGAGGCACCATGGCGGCAAGCCTGCCTCTGGAGCCCACCTGCAAAATGAGGGTAAGGGAGCAAATTCTCCCTTAGCCTCATTTTTAGGACCGTCTGCCGGCCCCAGTTGCTTGTAGCTAAGGCTGGAAGACTGTGTGGCTCCCAGCTGGGGTCGGGGGGGTCCCCATAATGCGCCACACACTCATGTGGTGCATACCCATGTGGTTCATAATGAGAGTTTGGGGGGAAGAGGGCCAGGGTCCTAGCTCCCAACTCTCTGTGATGACTGAGGGGGCAGCTGCACATCTGGGTGCGCAATTATCATGCCCAGACCAGCAGCCCGGACCATCTGCAGGGAGGTAAGCATTTCAAGGCTTCCTCCTCGCTCACCCTGTAGCCCTTTCTCACCAGTCACTCAAAAGGGCTCGCTATCTCATTAATAATAATAATAATAATAATAATTCGATTTCTATACCGCCCTTCCAAAAATGGCTCAGGGTGGTTTACACAGAGAAATAACAAACAAATAAGATGGAACCCTGTCCCCCAAGGGCTCACGATCTAAAAAGAAACATAAGATAGACACCAGCAATTAGTCACTGGAGCTGCTGTGCTGGGGGTGGATAGGGCCAGTTACTCTCCCCCTGCTCAATAAAGAGAATCACCACATCAAAAGGTACCTCTTTGCCAAGTTAGCAGGGGTCCTATTTTGACTCCTATTTGTTAGATACCAGGGTTGTTCAATATTAAGTCAAGTGTCCTACCCAGCTTCAGGAGCTGTGTGTGCTCCCGATGGTTGGTTGTGTGTGAGCAAAAACCTAGGCAAGAGGTGGGGAGCATAGTTGTCTGTGAGGCATCCCCTGAGTAGGACAGTTTTTCCTCCTACCTCATTCAAATGCTGGGGACGGAATCTGGGTAGAGTGCACTTATCCTACCCAGTTGACGCCTCACAGATGATCGTGCTTCCCACCTCTTACCTAGGTTTTTGCTCACACAGAATGAAAATCGGGAGCTCACACAGCTCCTGAAGCTGGGTAGGACTCTTGTCCTACCCAGTTTACAACCATCTGAATTGTAATCTCTTGTTCAGCTGACTACTATTCATCAGATATTATCAGTATCGACTTTGCTGCATGCCAACTCTCGGATACTTTCAAATTATGGCTGCTGCTGAAGAATCTTTCAGTATCAACTAGTGATGATTAATAGCCAATATTAAGTAAAATATTCATGCAATCAGCAATTTTTGCAGAGGAGAATTTAGAAAATCATTGTTTATTGTACACCGTTCAGACACATGAGTTTGGAGCAGGGAAATGCTTGCCAGTTTGAATCACCGCTGGTATGTTTCCCAGACTATGGGGAACCCCTATATCAGACAGCAGTGATACAGGAAGATGCAGAATGGCATCATTTCATACTGTGCAGGAGGAGACAATGGTAAACTCCTCCTGTATTCTACCAAAGAATACCACGGGGCTCTGTGGGTGCCAGGAGTTGGAATCAACTCGACGACACACTTTACTTACAAATACACTAGATAAATAAATAAAATAAATTGGCGGGGGGCAGCGGTATATTTCAGCTCTACCTTTCATCCAGTTGAATTTACAGTTGCTCTTGTCCTTCAAGGTCAGACAAGATTATTGTCCTTGTTCACTTGCAACTGAACATCATGGCAAAATGTGCCTTTGGTTTTCTAAGCAGAAGAGGTATAAAAAGCATGAAAAGGCATAGAGGCTATTCACACAAGCAGTCCAACCCAGCCTTGGGCAGCCCAGCCTGGGTTGGGCTGCTCATGTGGAGTGCTGGGATCACTCCCGATTCTGTGCTTCTGCCTCTGCTAGCCAAACCTTAAACCCCAGCCCTTAACCAGGGTTAACTGCCCTCAACCCCAGGTCCAGGTTCATGTTGTTGGAAATTCTCTGTGGTGAGAGAATCCCTTTCTCATTATAGCAGAGTGCACAGAGGCACAACACAGCGGTAGTTTAGTTAGGCATGCGTGTATGCTGAGAGTAAAGTAACTTGGAGCCAATTCATAGCTTCAAATCAATATAAAAGGCATTTATTAAGGAACTCCACTCTAGATAGGAAAGTGAGGAGTTAGGATCTCTAATCTATCTATCTAGCTGGATGCAGATGGATTCTGCATCCTCTCTGCACATATGGTGCAGGGAGAGAAGCTTGCCATGTTGCAAGGTAGGCAGGCAGGTAGAGAGAGAGAGAGGAGGAGGAAGGAAGTTGAATCCCCTAAGATTAGCAATCTACATTTCAAAGGGATAGCATCAGAGCAGTGGAGAAGGGATGACAAATGTCTTGACCCTCTAGCCCTCTGACTTACTAGTCTGTCCTCCACTGTCTGAGGCAAAGAGACAGCGCAAAGTCCTTTAACTTCCAACACATGCGTGTCAGGCACATAGAATGATATTCACAGAGATATCCCCTGATGCATTGTGCTGCTCACGCAGTGCCTTTGGGGATTCCTGGAGGCCGAGACTCATTTCCCTGATGTCCAGTGATCTGTCTGGGGGAAAACTAGTACTCGAGAATTGCTCAAGGAAACCAGTGATCGTCTGAGGGGAAGCTAGGTTCAACCCTGCCTCCCCCTCCCACATCCCCTCCCTGCCTCCGTTATGGTAGTGTGAATGACCTTATAGACTTGATGACTGAATTAAGGGAAGGAACTCCACCAAGTTCTTCTTGATGTTTAGGTCAGTGCCCTGGAAAAGAGGGTTTTTTGTTTGTATTTCCTAACTAAAGGTACAGTGTGCCGTCGAGTCGGTGTCGACTCCTGGCAACCACAGAGCCCTTTGGTTGCCTTTGGTAGAATACAGGAGGGGTTTACTATTGCCGTCTCCTGAGCAGTATGAGATTATGCCTTTCAGCATCTTCCTATACATATATTTCCCATAGTCTGGGAAACATACCCACGGGGAGAGACCAGTTATTTAGAGACCATCCAGGCTAATGCTAAGTTGCCACTACAGGGGAGGATCCATTTTCACAGACCTCCTCTCCCTTCAGGACAGCCTCAGGGCCATATTTTCAGGAGGCACAGTGGGTTTCACAGGGAAGAGGTGACTGGGGAAACTGCTCCTCCCCCATAGTGCCAGTGCAGTGGTAGTTGAGATGTCAGCCAACTAGTATAACAGGATGCTCTTCTGAATTGCAAAAGTCTATTCCAATAGTGGTGTAGGAGAGCCAGCATGGTGAAGTGGTTAGAGTATTGGACTAGGACTGGAAAGAGCTGAGATCAAATCCCTCTCCATGCATTAAACTCACTGAAGTGTTTTTCACGATCGCTGCAGAAGGTTACCCCTCTTCTGCGGGGAGGAAGCCCAAAAATGCTTACCTCCCTGCAGATGATCACTGCCTCCTCTCCGAGCAGCCAAATCGGCCACCCACACGATTACCAGTTCCATCATGGAGCCAGTAGGGGTGGTGGGGACCGGGGAGCAGGATGCCCCGTGTGAGTTTGCAGGGCATTCTGGGGAGACCCCTGAGGCTGGTAGGCTGGTTTTAGCCTCCTGGTCAGGGGTCTACTCGCATGTTTCTGTGGCGCGGAGGTGCGCCACGGCGGCACACGATCAACAAAACCAAGTTATTGGAGCACTCACTCCGTTAACCTCATTTAAAGGGAGAGGTTGGTAGGCAGGCTAGCTGCCGGGGAACCGAGACCAGTGGTTCATACAATGGGAGGAAACCAGGCTGCGCTCCTTTAACCCGGTTTCCCCCCATTTGTGAGAATAGCCTCACTGGGTGATTCTGGACTAGTTACTTCTCTCTCAGCCTTACAGTGTTACAGTGTTAACCTTACAGTGTTATTGTGGTGACATAAACACATACGCCACTCTCAGCTGCTTGGAAGAAGAGCAGGATATAAATGTAAAAACAAAAAAGAAAGAATGAATGAATAAGTGGCGCTGCTCCTATATTGAAATCTATGGACTATAGGCAGATTCCCAGTTACAACACTTGTAATGCAAGCAGCTGGGGAGAATTCGGGGGCTGCCAGCAAACTCACCCATTTGGAGGTGATGTGTGTATGAATGAACCAGTGCTTCACATGAGGGCTAGATAGGAGGCTTCTACTTGTGTGGTTGCAACATGCTGAAAAAGAATGACCATCATTGTGCAAACTGTGGCAGCCTCACATGTAGAAACAAATTCTGAAAAGTAGTGCACGTGTTCTCACGACCATATGTGGTTGGGCTGGAGGGAGGGCATGCTCCTACTTTGTGCCTCCCAGATGACGAGAGCCTCCTTTTGACTCTGCAGCTCATGCGCTCACACAAGCATTGCAGCAGCCATCACCATTGTTGATAACAGGAGCTGGGGCCTCCAGCTATCCCACAATGCATTGTGTGAGCAATGGAGAGGCAGCCCTCAGTACTACAGCAGCTCCCCTCTCCCTGGCCCCACAAACCGCAGGACTCTTTGGTAAACATGGCTGCCCAGAAACAGTTTAAAACAGTGCAGCAGTACAAACAAACAAAACAAAAAGTAGGGCAGGCTCTATTTTTGTCCTACCTCACTTTTAACCTGGGTAGTGGATCTGGGCTACCCAGGTTCAGAGCTGCTGCATTGGGAGAACTCCCAGTGCCCAGGTGACCTCAGATTCTTGGGTTAACTTCTCCTACCCAGGAATCTCTAGTCATTACAATAGGCTCAGTGTTTCCATGTTAGGCTACCCAGTTGTGAGCAAGGCAGCAGCATTCCCAAGGGCCTCTCTTGGGCAACCTCACAAATGAGAACTTAACTTAAGGCGGCAATCCCACAATGTGGTTTTGTGACTATGGCTGGGTTCATATATGCACTGACTTGGAAGCATGTTTGATTGAAGGCAGTGGGCCTGGCTTCTAACTAAATATGCTGAGGATTGCACTGCCAGAATGCTCAGGTGAAACACCAAGGATGTAAGGAGACAGTAGTCACGCTCCCAGATGGGATGCTCATTCAAAGACATAGTGAGCATCTGCATGAATTACAGAATGTCCTGGAATGGGAACAGTATCAAGCTTCATGCTTTAAGGATTAGTCTAAACATTGGCTATTATATATTGATGATCCTGTGGATAAATGGAGCAGATGGCTGAACATCTGCCTACCATGGATTTTCTTGCACCTTCCCCTGAACCATCTGCTGCTGAAAGTAGGATGATCAGCTAGATGCAGCAATCACATGTCCACATCCAGCCTGGCTGAGTGTGGCAGCTCCTCAGACTACATAAAACACCCAGACTTCCTCTCAAATTTTGGGTGGATTAAGACATTTTGTCCTGCCATGGCATGGCTGTCTACATATCTAAGCAACTGTGATAATATGGAGAGCTGGTCATTTGTATCACCCATAGCATGGAGTGCTGTGCATTTTGCCTCCATAACTGATAGTGGGCAAGTTCAGATGAACAAGGCCCCCATTGGCCCCCTACACATGTTAACCTTGGGGAAGCACCAAGAACGCACCTGCCCCAACATCACTCAAGGACATGCCGACATGTTATCAGCACATACTTTTCGTGTAAGGGGTGATCATCCCTATTTAAACAAGGCTTTTGTAACACATCTGGAGGCGATTTAGATGATTCTCTTTTACACATGAGTAAAAAATGTGCTGAGAATGTGTTGGCACATCCTTTAGTGACATCGGGGCAGGTGTGTGCAACTCCAACGTTAACCTGTGTAGGAGGCCATGTTCATTTGAATTGGCCTAGTGTTAAGAAGGTAAAATTAAACTCAGTTATGCAACATTTTGCACACCTTGCAATGTTGCATTCTCACAGTTGACGAACACAAATATAGCATGCTCAGAATTGTGCAACACATTATTTTCAGTGGCCATATCATTGCACAATTTCAGGAGCACTATTTTTGTCTTAGTACAAGTGCACTCTTGTGCAACTGCAAGAATGCAGCATTACAAGGTACATGTAATGTTATGCGCTATGTCAGTCATTGAGGCTATTCCCACAATCAACAGGAAGCAGGCGAAGGGAGCTTAGCCCACTTTCTGTTGATCGTGAGAACTACCGGGCTTGCTGGTGGTTCCAAGGTGACTAGCCCATCTACATCACTCTCCCCTTAAATGAGGTTAACGGAGCAAGCACTCCATTAACCTCATTTTGTTGCTCGTGTGTCACCGTGGCACATGGCGACACATGAGTAGACCCCCAGCCGGGAGGCTGCAAGCAGCCTCCCAGGCTTGGGGGTCTCTCCAGGATGCCCCGTACATCCTGGGACTTACTTCCAGAGGCTGCGCGGCCCCTGATCCCCACAGCCCCCCGCCCCAGTTCTGTGATGGAGCCAGCAGTCGTGTGGGCGGCCAATCCAACTGCCCAGGGCTAAGCCCGCTCTCCCCGCTGACCTCATTGAGGCGCTTCACAGCAATCGTGTGAAGCACCTCATTGTATTTCCAGAGGCTGCAAACAACTACCTCACCATTTAATTGTATTTACCACATTGTGGCTGACATTTACACTAACACTACATTAGCACAATGAACAAAATTGCACACATACAAGAAGAATACTGAGCTGTGCACAATCATGGAAATGCTCAAAGTTGCACCATTTCTTCGGCTGTCATTGCACTTTCACATGCATCACAGAACAGGATGTGGGTGATTCAGTGCAGGAGGCATACCACAGGTTGTGTGTCTTGTTGCACAATTGCACCTATTTGAGCTAAGACAACAATGGTCTAGAATGAAAGGTTCTGAGTTAGCAGAACGTACTGCCAAAACATCCTTGCGCCAGGACATGTTTGCACTAGTGCAGCATTAGCCAGGATGTCAGCCATTGTGTTTTAAAGAGACTATCAATGAACAGTCATCCTGGTGTCTACATATGTACATATGATATCAAGGAATAGCAGTACTGTATGTAACACAGTTGATGTAAATTAGCACCTATTTCTGTTAATGACGATGAGTGATTTTGGGTGACACCATCTAAATTTCAATAGAGTTTATACATTCATATAAACTAGAATCCCTCACAGAGGATTAGGCGCATAGGATGCTGCCTGGATCCCCAAGGATGGGAAGGTGATTTTGTGCTGGCCACTACTGGATAGTGTGGCAATGGACAATTAACATTGTTTACCCAGCATTGTGTCGAGGGTGGAGGAAGAGCACACCCTGTGCTGTGCTACCCAGATTGTGACTAGTGCATAATCACTTTCCTGTTGTCCTACCTTGATTGGATTTTGGCTGTCATGGCTGGGGATGATGGGAGTTGTAGAACAACAACAATTGGAAGCCAGGTTTGAGAGCCCTTATTTCAACCCTTCACTTGGACTTGGCTTCTATGGACCAATCCATCTGAATAACAGCCCATTGCACCCCTACACATGACAATGCATTTGCAACAGCGGCCTTGCCATGTAGAGCTGCAGCAGGCCATTGTTCATACGAACTGACCCTGTGAGAAACTTGAGCACTTCCTTCTTGATAGCTACATTTCATTCCAGTCTTAGGAATAACTACAAATGATGTAAATGTATCATTGACCATAACATGCTTAATTTTTCTTGGCTAAATAACAGCCTCTGGGAGGGGCAATCTGGATCAAGACTATGGCATGGGAAGGAAGTTTCAAACTACCATAGTCCCCCCAAGTTCGGATCACATAGTTGCATGCGTGGGACCTGTTTTCCACATGAGGAAGCTCCCTTTAGTGCCAATTGGAATTTCTCTCCTGGGACAAATAAATAGTGGCCAAGGGAGGCTTGGGACCATGGTGAAACAAAGGGATGAAAATGCCCCTCCCCTTGGCCTCATGCAGAGGAGAGGGCGATTTGTCCCAGCCTCTCTGCACGAGGCCCAAAAGAGAGCCAACTGGTTGAGGGAGAGTCGGGGGCGGGGCTTGCGGCAGTTCGGAGGCCAGCTCCCGCCCCGAGTCTTCAGTTCGGGCCAGGCATCCCCTCCCTCCCATCCCTTTTGCAGAGCGGGTTTAGCAACTAGTTGCCCTCGGAGGCTGAGTACGAATTTTTTGCTCCCAACAGATTGGCCACAGTTGGGGTTTTGTTTTTTTTTTTTGCATACTCCGTTCTGCATGAGGGGAAAGTAGTGAGTTAGGCAGGTCACAACAAGTCAGGAACAGTGTGGGCTGGGGGGTATCTTCAGGTAAGAAACATCGGTGAGCACCTTTGGACATTTAAAAGGTGGAATGGTCAATCGCTGCCTTGTGGTGAGAATTGGTTGGCCACGAAATTGGTTGGCCATTCTCCTCAACCAGGGAGAATTGGTTGGCCACGAAACTGGCATCAGGGCTTCGCTAACCCTTGGGCTGAGCAGTCCAGGTTGGGCGAAGGCCTAGAAGTGTCCAGGCCCTCTTACGAAAGGGGGTTGGCTTTGAAAGCGAGGGGTAGGTTCCTCCTGCCCATTTCCTGAGCCAGGGTGTGTTGCCCTGAAAGGCACGGGTAGGATAGTGGATTCCTTACCCGGCCTTAGTAGGCCAGTACTGTTGTTTGGTGGTGATTAATCACCCTGTTTTTTACAGTTCGCTATGCATTGTTTGCTTAAATAAAGTTGTGGCCCTTTTCACCCAAGAAATTGTGCCTCTTTTGGGTTGGGGTCTGGGGAAAAAGTTCATCCACCCGCTACACACACCACAGGTCCAATCCATATTAGGCTCCACGCAGCCATTTAGCAAAGGAAAATGAAGGACATCAAGGCTATTGATGTGTGTAGATTATCAAGTAGATTAACTCTTGGTATCACCATTGCTGGGTATGTGTAGTTTTCCCATCCTCAATTCCAATTCCCACCCCACCCCACCCAACAGATCCCACATTTACCAAGGACCCAAGTTGTCATTTGTTATCATTAGGTTCCACTTCTCCATGGGGAAAACGATGGGAGTCAAACCATTTATCCATCTAACTCAGTGCTGTCTGCACTGTTGAGCAGCAGCTCTCTACAATTTGGGCTCCAAGGTCTTTCCTGAGCCCCAAACCCTAGAGAGCTGCTGCTTGACAGTGCAGATGGTACTGAGCTAGATGGATAAATCTAGCTCAGTACCCTATCCATACCCAGCACAGCATCCCTCCAATGACTGCTGCTGGTGTTTCTTATTTTTCCTTTTTAGACTGTGAGCACTTTGGGGACAGGAGGCTGTGTGTGTGTGTGTGTAAACTGCTTTGGGAACTTTTGTTGAAAAGTGATATATACAACTATTCATCGTATCTGTATTATTTCCCTGCCCAACCTGGAGATGCCAGGGATTGAAGCGGAGACCTTCTGTGTGCAAAGCAGTTCCTCTTCCTATGAGCCACAGCCCTTCCCTGCTGCCAGGACTAGTGATTCCAGATCTCTAAATTCAAAGATCTGCTACAGACAGTCTCATGTGCCCTGCTCTTGATCTTCGAGGAGCTGGCAATGTACTCAGATATCTTGGAAGATATTTAGGAGACAACAGAGGGAACTAAGTGGAAAACATTTTTCATTCCTGATGTAATATAAGTGCTTTCATTTTGTTTTGTTTTTTAAAAAATGAGCCTAACTTTAGAAAGAAGAGATGGATGCAGTCCAGGATTATTCAAATATCTTGCTTTGGGGAAATATACTTCACTGCACTTTTAACTTTAATATCACATTACAAACTGTTTTCTGGGAGGGTGGATATAGTTTTATGAATACTTTATCACCAGACTCTGGGAGCCAGTGAAGTGTTTTGGATAACAGGAATGAATAATGCATCACATTTTCACTGCCTACCAAATGGATTTGTTTACTAATAATTTGGTTTAAAGTACATTATTGTTTTACTGCTCACCCATTGATTTACTCCCAAATAGTTGCTGATCGGATATTGTTAGAGCAAAGCAAGTCTTCTCAAAGAAATAGATTGTTTGCTGAATCCCTTCCAAATTAGAGATTTAGTTCCCAGTTGCCTACTTTTTTTAAAATGGTTGTGCAGTGCTCAGAGAGTACTGCTAAATAACCCGTCAAATCTACTTGGTGGATCCCACTGTTCATTCTCAAGGCTATCAGCCCAGTTCATATTCACCTGTGTTGAAGATGGGCTTCCAGTCTTCACCATGCAGAAAGCATCATCTGAGCTAGCTGCTCCATAAGACCTGCCTTGCCCCAGGAAGGCTGCCTTGGGTAGGGATGTGCAAAATGTTTCGGGTACGAACTGTTTTGTACTCGAAACAGGCCATTTTGGGTGTTTTGTAGACAAAACAAAACACCCATTTTCCAAATGTGAAAGCTTTGTACACAAAACTAAACGTCCCTGTTTTGGCTACAAAATGTTTTGTTGTTTCGGACCTCCATTTTGTGGCAATCTCTGAGTCAGTCCCCATTTTGTGTTTGACATCTCTTTGAATTTCCCACCCTTCCAGCCTTCTGATTGGTGACGTAAAGCATGGGCTGACCTGCTGACAATTCCCTCCTTGTTCCCCATTGGCTCTTTTGCCTCTTGCCACTCTATACTGACCCCACATTGCCCAGGGGAAGGGTCGAAGAAGGGACAAGGGTGGGGGGGAGTTCAAGGAGGGGTTTTCAATTCATTCAACAAGTTAGTTACTCATTCGCCATTCTGCCTTTCTGTCTCATTGAAGAGAGAGAGCGAGAGAACTAGTTTGCATTGCATGGCATGCCTCAAGTTGCCATGATGATGCCATGCCATTGCCTATGCCTGTCTGCCTTGTTGCCAGCCTGAGCCCATCCTGTAGATTCTCTGGTAGCATATGAGATTTTTAGCAACAAACCATGAATCCACTCTCATATGCTACCAGAGAATCTACACTCAAAACATCTCAAAAACAACAGAACCCAGTACCCCATGGGTTAGCAACCCATGGGGGTGGTTTGCACCCTATGTTCTCTACACCACAACTCGCTCTGGGCCACCCCGGTGCCCCCAAGTTCAGTTACGGGGCTGCTGAAACCTCCATCATTCCCTATGTGGAAGAACCTTAAAGATGCATTATCTCCATTTATTCTTTAAAAACCAGCCCTCTGCCCAATTCCTTTGAAATAATTCTGGCAGCTTCCTTGTCCCCACTGGGCACTACCACCCACCCTACTCTCCTCTGGGCCACCCCCTTTCCGCCCAATGTGAAGCTATACTATTGCTGAAACCTCCATTATTCCCTATGGGAAAATTCTTAAACTTCAAAAATTCACCAAAAATCAGCACTTTGCCCAATTCCTCTGAAATTTGGGTGGTAGCTTTCACCCATTGGGCACTACCACCCCGACCCACTAATTTTTCCCCAGGGCCATTTTTTAAAATCCAAAACATTTTGGATTGGGATTTTGCAATTTCAAACAAAGAACAAAATGGGGGTGTTTCAGATTGGCTGCTTTCGAACAAAGAACAAAATGGGGGTGTTTCAGATATGGGCCAAAAACAAAACAGAAAAAACAAAACGCACAACCCTAACCTTGAGCACTTCACTTTATCTGAGCCCAGCACACAAGTGATGTAAATAAAGATGTAAATCGCTTGCACAACCCTCCTACAACAGGAAAATACAGCTATTTGTTTGCAATGCACATGCAACATTGTAGGACTAAAATACAAGAATGAAATCTGAAAGGAGGCATTGGAAATGTGAATGGCACCTTGCTGACAGTGCAGGGACTGTGGTGTCGAAACACAGGCAGTACAGAAGCACACTTAGTGGACAGTAGTGACACTGTTGTAGCCTGTAATCTGGGAAGCACCCTGGTTCCTATCGCTGCATTTTTAAAACCATCCTGCCAAGCCGAAGCATTTTACTGCTGCACAGTGTGCAATCTGGAAAGTGCCCAGCAGTAATCTCTAAACAGCCACTTGAGCAACATGCAACCTTACCCTGTTATATAGACATAGAGCTCACTTGATCAGAGCTATCCAAGGTCCTGATCCCTTTACCCCACTGTACTTTCCTTGGAACTTTCCGAAGTCTGCATCCCTCCTAGAATCCCTACCAGCATTTGGATCCCTTCCATGGCGATGGCCCTGTCTCAGTCACTGACCCTGCCTGGGAGGGTCAGGAAGGATCAGTGCCTTCAGTGCATCTACACATCCTTCTGGCTACTAAAGCCCCACCCCTCTTTATTTATGTGTGGAGCACTTCTATGGCATTTGCCAATGTTATGTCTAGTCTGGTCTTGTGAGTGCAGTACACCAGAGATTGGCCAATCTGAGGCTCGCTAGCTGTTGTTGAACTAAGTAAAGCATGCCATCGAGTCGGTTTCGACTCCTGGCAGCCACAGAGCCCTGTGGTTTCCTTTGGTAGAATACAGGAGGGGTTTACCATTGCCTCCTCCCATGCAGTATGAGATGATGCCTTTCAGCATCTTCCTATATCGCGGCTGCCTGATATAGGTGTACCAGCGGGGATTCAAAGTGGCAACCTCTTGCTTGATGGTCAAGCATTTCTCCTTAGGTGGCTCTCTAGGAGATGTTGTTGAACTACAACTTCCATACAATCCCCATAATTCCCAGGCACAATGAATTAGTGCTGGGGATGATGGCAGCTGTAGTCCAGCAACAGGCAGAGAACTTTAACTTGTTCACTCCTGCAATCCACTATCAAATGGGAGGAGCTAGTGTGAAACTCACATGGAACTCTTCAAGCCCTGAAAAAACAAGGCATGTGTCTGTTAGGGAACTTTACATGCTCCCAGCATTATGCATAGCTTCACATAAGAACCTAAGAACAGCCCTGCTGGATCAGGCCCAAGGCCCATCTAGTCCAGCATCTTGTTTCGCACAGTGGCCCATCAGATGCCGCTGGAAGCCACAGGCAGGAGTCAAGAGCATGCCCCCTCTCCTGCCACTACTCCCCTGCAACTGGTACTCAGAGGCATCCTGCCTTTGAGGCTGGAGGTGGCCCACATGCCTGCATCCTCTGCGGACTGCCCTATTCATGCTGAGATCTGTTTTTAAATGAAGGTTATCAGCTCAGCTTGGTCCTGAAGGTTTTCTCTTCCCACAGAATGGAGGGAGGGAAGGATGGATGGGTGTAGCTGCTACTGGTACTCTGGAGTAGACTCAGGATTACAGGGGGAGAAGACAGGTGGGTGGGTGGGATGCCTGCTTCTGCTTGGGTTGGATGCGGGGGAGACCTAAAGGGGGAGGAGTTACTGCTCACCAGTGGAGGGGCTACCTGCTTCTGCTTGAGGGCTGCCTGCTTCTGCACACACACACACACACACACACACACACACACACACACACACACACTTATGTGCTGGTCATATTACAGTGTTTACAAGTAGAGGGAGGAACATGAGTATAGTCTAGTAGTGTTAGTGTTAGACACAGACTGTCTGGAGAGACTGACAAATTCCCCCATTGGTGTTTATTCCCATTTCCTCCCATTTCTTCAAAGTGCCTATTCATTCTTTGTATCAAGATTTGAAGGACGGGCATGCAGCTGATTAAGTAATTTTCAACAGGTTGTGTTTTCATAGCTTGGACTGAACTATTGAAATCCCTGTTTGTTCATTATGGTTTGCTTTTCTTGATGCAATAAAATCTAAACGTTTATGTTGATGTATAAAGATAGCAACATTGATTTTTTTTCCCCTTTCTGCAATTGATTTGATTACTACCAAGCAGCCAAAGCCTTGCTGAGATCTTTTCATTTTACCACAGCACCTTATCATACTTGCAGCTTTTCTTAATTGCATTTTCTGCTGAGAGAAGCAAGAGGAAGAATTTTGAGAGGATGCAGGTGAGCTCCCAAGAGGCTCTTTGCAGCTCATTAAAACCTGGTAACTCACAATTATTGTGATTTCAGATAGATTGCTCCTCTCCACGTGCACGGACCCGTGACTTTCTGCCGAATAAAACAAAGTTATAAACACAAATTTCATATTTCCGGAGCTTGTTAGAATACTTTTAGGTTTGCGCTTCATGTTGCAGTGCTGATTTCAGGACACCTTTCTGTAATGACCACCATTCTCAAGCAGCACATTAGGCTAACTGAAGAGGTTCCATTAGAACGGGAAGACCCCCACACACACATAATTCCCATTCACATCCTCAGATTGTAAAGATCCACACCACCAAGTTGCATAAAGTAAGCATGGATGCACACAGATAAGAGCTGTTCATAACTTCCACTTCCCTCCTTTTTCCTACATCAGGGGCTCCCAACAGGGGGTACTTGAAGGGCTTCCAGGGCTTTCTCAGAGCCCATAGGAACATAGGAAGCTGCCATATACTGAGTCAGACCATTGGTCTATCTAGCTCAGTACTGGCTACACAGACTGGCAGTAGCTTCTCCAAGGTTTCAGGCAGGAATCTCTCTCAGCCCTGTCTTGGAGATGCCAGGGAGGGAACTTGGAACCTTCTGCTCTTCCCAGAGCAGCTCCATCTCCTAAGGGAAATATCTTACAGTGCTCACACATGTAGTCTCCCATCCATATGCAACCAGGGCAGACCCTGCTTAGCTAAGGGGACAAATCATGCTTGCTACCGCAAGACCAGATCTTCTCCTACTGCTTTCTGCCTGCCCATGCTGCAGACATACAGTACTATTTGTTCCCCATTTAATGATTGCCAGCTTGTAACCAAGGCGTACACAGCAATGTGTTTGCTTCAGAAGACAAGGGAGGAGGATGAAGACTCTCCTCCTCTACTCCTGATTGGCTGCCTCAGAACTGACTGACAGGTTTCAGAAAATTAGCACCAAGAACTCCCATTGCAATTAATGAGAATTTAATTAATGGGAAATCAATAAGACTGCTTATGAGTAACTTAGTGTGGATGTGAGCCAGTAGCCTGCTAGTAGCCTTTTTGCAGTACCAATGGGACGGTGCAGAGTATTCACCTTTGACCAAAGCTTCACACAGCCTAATATACAATTAGTCAGGGACCCACACTTAGAATAGATGGGAGCTACCATTGACTTCCAGTTACAATGAAGAACGCTGTTCTAAGTTGTCACCTTCCTTTCTTTTGCAAGAATTTTGACTATGGTAATCTAGCCATGGTTGCTACCTGAGAAGCTCTTGTTATGGTCACTTACTGAAACTCTTAACATAAGACCTATTGTGGTTCAGGAAAAAAAGATGTGCTACCCTCCTGTGATGGTGGGTGCGTCTGTAATTAGGCGCCTGGAGCACCCCAGCCTCCCAATAATAGAAATGCCCACCCTCATGTGTATGTAATTCACCTCTTCAGATGAATTATGCAGTAAGCATGAGCAGTGCAACAGAAAAGCTGACCGACAGACTGGGGCAGGATGTCTGGACCCGCTGTAGACGCTCTACTCATGCAGAGCATCCATTTTCCTGGATGAATGGAGAAGGCTATAATCACCCATTGTGATCAATGTAAGTTGGGGAACTGATTGGGAAAGGCAAACAAAACTGTCCCCTAATGCTCATCCTAGCATTTGGCCTATGTTATCTGTCACCAACAGCACTTCCATGAGCTGCTGGACAACCATCATACCTAAACAACATTGTGCTGCTGCTGGCAGGCTATGCTCAAGAAATATTACCCAGTTCCTAAGGCCTGTCATCTCCTAGTTAACACTTATAAGTGTTTGATCTATTCGGCAGCATGGTAATCACCTGTCACGTCCTCGATCTCGGACAGCGAGGAGGAAGGGGAAGCTGTCAACTTTCCAGGCGATGCAGGAGTGTCTGAGGGGCAGAGCCCGGCTGTCAGTGTTCATGAAACAGCTGTGGCTAATGATTCAGAACAGGCACAACAACCTGAGGCAGCAGAAATCATGAAAGACCAATCTGAAGAAGAGCTATGCAACCAGCCCCCACTGACTCCACAACAGCGGCGTGTCACGAGACGCAGGGATCAATTGGAGACTGTTAGGAGAAGCAAACGCCTATTGCAGAGGACTGATAAGCCTTGAATTCCTGCCAGCTGGGAACTCTCGGCTTGCACTATAAATCACGTCACCAGTCTTCTACTCACTGCTGAAAAGCAACATTCGTCAACCCTTGTGTCGACAGCGTGCAGCCAAGTCCAGTCAAGACGAACTTCCCAAGCCATATCCAGTGTCAGCAGCTTCGCTTTGTCTCATGATCTTCCCTGGCAGTTGGCTAGACCTTGACATCACCTTTGAATCCATGGGAAAGGAGGGAAAGGGAAGATGACTTCCTTCAGAAAATGGAAGTCCTGCCCAAATAAAGAGAACAGGAAGGAACATAAATTCTGGCAAAAGAAATGCAAGGAGACAATAAGGGATGCAAAAAGAGAGTTTGAGGAGCATATAGCTAGAAGTGTCAAGGAGAATAACAAAAACTTCTTTAAATATATCAGAAGCAGAAAACCTGCCAGGGAGGCGGTCAGACCCTTACATGATAAGGGTGTGAAAGGGATTAATAATTAAGGAGTGTAGGGAGATTGCAGAGAAGTTGAATGAGTTCTTTGCATCTGTCTTCACAGTGAAGGATACCATACTCTGGAATTGAGCTTCTCAGGCTTGGAGGCTGAAGAGCTGGGCCATTTTGAGATGATGAGAGAGGAAGTTGTAAACTTTCTTGAAAAATGAAAAATTAACAAATCACCAGGGCCAGATGGCATCCACCCAAGAGTTCTGAAGGGACTCAAATGGGAAATTGCTGATCTCCTAGCAAAAAGATGTAACTTGTCTCTACAACCAGCCTCTGTACAGTTAATGTAATTCCAATTTTCAAGGGGGAGGGGATTCAGGAAACTACAGACCAGTTAGCTTAACTTCGGTGCCAGGTAAATTGATGGAAAGCATGCTTAAGGATAAAATAATTAAACATATAAAAGAACAGGCCCTGCAGAAGGAGAACAAATATGGCTTCTGCAAGGGAAGGTCTTACCTCATTAACCTTTTTGAATTCTTTGAGAGTGTCAACAGGCATGTGGATAAAGGTGATCCAGTTGACACAGTATACTTGGACTTCCAAAAAGCTTTTGACAATGTTCCCCACCAAAGGCTCTTGAGTAAACTTAGCAGTCATGGGATAAAGCGGACAGGTTCATGTGTGGATTGGTAACTGGTTGAAGGACAGAAAACAGGGTGCAAATAAATGGACAGTTTTCACAACAGAGGGAAGTAAGAAATGGGCTCCTAAAAAATATGAATTGCAGGGGAACTGGTTTAGGGCAAGATGCCTCTAAATACCAGTTGCAGGGGAGCAACAAGAAGAGGAGGTATGCCCTCACCTGTATGCTTCTCAGAGCCACCTGGTGGTCCATTGTGTGAAACAGGATGCTGGACTAGATGGGCCTTGGGCCTGATCAGCAGGACTGTTCTTATGGAATCCTTGATTTAGTTTTTAAGGAACTGTGTTCATTAATTAAGCTTATCACTGGGCAGCACATAAATGTGGGGGGAAATATCCTAACTTGCAAGGAAATAGATTTTTCTGCTTCTGCTGTGTATATAGTTCAAACCAGCTTTGGCAACTTCTGCTAGGTAACAACAACCACTACCAATTTATTGAAAATTGAACTTTCCCCCACCCCCTAGAAAAGAGCAGTGTGGGAATTTTTAAAAATTCAGCTTAAAATGTTTGAGTACTGATGGGTGAGCTGTCCTCCAATCATGCTTGGAATTGAACTCAGAAAAAGTAAACAATTTCCCCCAACTCAGTAAATAGCTCATCCCCCACACTGCCCACAAATTCAGTTCCAAGACTAGTTTGTACCCTATTGTGCCCTCAACCCCTGCTAACTTGGCAAAGAGGCACCTTTTAAACATTGTGATTATCTTTATTTAGCAGGGGGAGAGTAACTGGCCCTATCCACCCCCAGCACAGTACTTCCAGTGACTGTTGCTGGTGTCTATCTTATGTTTCATTTAGATTGTGAGGCCTTTGGGGACAGGGATCCATCTTATTTATTTGTTATTTCTCTGTGTAAACCACCCTGAGCCATTTTTGGAAGGGCGGTATAGAAATTGAATAAATATAATATATAAATGATGCAATTGGGAGCACAGCAAGTCTGATCCTTCTCATAACCTCCCGTGCCATTCCTTCACCTTCTCTTACATGTCTGCCTTTCCCAAGCCCCCCACAATATACATTTTTTGTTGCTCTGATGCTGACTCAAAAGAATGGAGGTCTCTCTCTCCCTCCCTCTTCTGATGCCTGGGGAACTGTGATTTTAAACAGTAATAATAATAATAATAATCACAGTACACCATGGAATCAGGATGGGTAGCGGGGAGGGGGCTCAGCAGTTAAGGTAGCTGGAAGGATGTGGGACCCCCTTCTTCAAAAACATTCTGGAAGCTCCTCAAAGGTCCTGAAAGATCAGTTCTGGAAGTTAAAAGGGATATTTGGGAGGTTTCTGTAAATGCCCTTTTCTTTTAATTCATGAACTAAAATCCAGTTACCACCGGTACGTCTGGTGGCAACTCGGAACCAGGCCTTTTCTGTAGCTGCTCCTGGTCTATGGAATGAACTCCCGGCAGATATCCGCAGTTTAGGCTCGCTGTCAGCCTTTAAGAGAGCCCTAAAAACCTATTTATTTGGCCTGGCCTTCCAAGGCTTGTAAAGTATTGTTGTTTTTTAAAAGTATTTTAATCGGTTTTAAATGGTTTTAATTGTTTGTGAATTGCTTTTATATTGTTTTTAGCACTGTGTTTTGAATTGTGTGTTTTTATGTCTTTTTAAAAGTTGTTGTACATTGCCCAGAGCCTCTGGATGGGGCGGTTTATAAATGTAATACATAAATAAATAACTTAAATGTGGATTTTCTTTTTCAGGCTCACTCAGGAGGGATCGTGATCTGAGTCTTTGTGACAGACTGTCAGGAACCCTCCCTGATACCCCTCCCAAGTCCAGGGAGGTGATTTGTTTTATATGATTTTTATATCAATAAGTTAGTACTTTCTTTCGCTCCACCATATGATCTTTTATTACCCTGCTCGAAGTAATTAACCCCTTAATCACCTAGCCTCACTAGCGCAGGACAGGCGTTTATGTTCAGTGCATAAAAAGAAACAAAGTTTAAAGTGCAGAAAGAAATAAGAACAAGTTTATTATTTACAAAAGATTAAAATAAAGATTTCTGCAAAGCCAGGCACATCAACTTCACTAGAATATTGCTAAATAAGCCAGCTGTTGAACTCTTTCAGAGTGTCTTAACCTTCTTTACAAATGTAGCTTTTAGGGATGGTAAAGAACTTGGGATAGTTGTGTTTTAACCTTGTTTGTGTTACTTGGCATATTTACGTAGACCTTTTCAGTCTGTTTGACCAGGAGTATTTGCCTCTGGGTACCTTTCACCCCCAGGATTCCCTGTCAGGCTTATTACTCCAGACTCCCAGAACACTGCACCAGTACTCCACTGGCCATTCACTCTGTTCATCCACTGACCAAGCACTCTCACAAATCCTGAATAATTTCCTTTGTTCAGTCCACAAAACCACTCGCTCTCTTAGATCTGTCCTAGCCACCTCCCAACTCCCAGCTCTCTCCAACTGTCTTCACCTGTCCTTATCTAAATCCCTCCCTGAACATTCTATGTGTGGTTGCAATGACAACTCTCCCTCCCTCCCTCTCTCTCCAGCCTCTGCATGTATGTTTCTCCACACACATATTATCTTCCAAATACAGCCGTCCTTCATCAATCGCAGTTTCCACAATTGCAGATTTGAGTATGTGCAACTGGGAAATTGTGACTGTCCTTGCCAACCATGACCCAAGTATCTGAATTTTGGTGAGTCCTTAAAAATTGTTTGGGGGGGGCAGGGGGTAATTTCCTGGGGTTCAGGGAGCAATTTTGGGGGTTTGGGGTCATTTATGAGGATCAGGGGGCCATTTGGGGGGGGGCAGGGGATTTTTCTGTTTTTAACTTGTTTTTCGGTCTTTTCGTGACCGCGATTCCCCTAACCTGCTTTTGCAATGATTCCCTATTGCCTCTCAACCATGAATTCTCCAACCACAAGGGTTTCCCAGCATAGAATCCTTGCAGTTGGTGAGGGACAACTATATCTCACTTTCTGACAGGTTTGGCAGGGTGCTTTGAGGAGATATTGGGTAACTTACGAAGTTTAGTAGGTATTTCTGTTGTCATTTATCCAGACATAAGTTTTGGGAGGTATAAAAATACATTAAATAAATAAATTGTTTGGGTGATGATGACTTAAACAATCTACAATTAGTCAAGAAGAATCCCAGGTGGGCAGAACTGGGTGGATGGAATAGGGCACTACTTCTTTTGAAACGGTACCAGTTACCACTGATTTTTAAAAATGAAATAACTTCCTGTTAGCTCACATCCTGTTAGCTCACACCAAGCTCACATTCTTTAGATGGAAGCTGCCATGTCTCAAATGACAAAACCTGTTTTCCAAAAAGTATTGGGTGGACCAGACCAGTGCTCCAGACAGGGTAGTGCACCATTGGCTCCATTCTGGCAAAAGCCCTAGAAAGCAGAGATATTAACAGAGGCTATAAATGAGGAGGAAAAAGCTTTTACTGCTCATCCCCCATCCCTTAGATCTTGTAGCATGTTTCAAGCCATACCTCTAAATTACATGGGATGTAAAAATTGACCATTCTCACTGCTTCATTTCACAGCTTTTGAGGGATAATGTGCATATTTCTTGCAGAATTAATAACGGCTAATAGACTGGATAATAGCTCCATCAAGACAGCCGCCTTCTCAGAATATCACTTGGCTATTTGAAAACATTCACAATAGTTACTAAGACATATGGGGGTTTGATGATATTTACTGTCTCCCAAGGCCAATCTGAGGAGGTACCAAATTTAATTGCAGTTATCTTAAGTCTACCACTGTTGTGAAAGGGACCACAGCAAAAATATGCATAACAAAGATATACTTGCAGATTAAACAGATTCTGTATTGGGAGCTGGGGAATTACTTATTTAAAATGTATATTATGTAATTATTAAATTAACATAGCAAAGGCTTCTCAGAGAGCTCAAATAGTCTTGCACTTTGTACAATGTAACCCAGGGCAAATCAAGATGACATTCATTTACAAGACGAGCAGAGCCCCAGCCAAACCTTCAAACATTGCTGCATTTGAAGTCAATCTGGATTGTTTTCGGCTCCTCTGTAGTTTCTTTGCAGTCACTTTATCATCGGAACAATAAGCAGGGATGCAAGCTTTAATCAATTAATTGGTGTAATTCATCAACCAAAGGTTTAATAGCGCTTTTAAAATTTGCCCTCCTGCCACTGTAATCATTGGCATGACTAACCAGCAGGCAACAACAATCACTCCTCAGCCCCATCCTGTCTGCAGGATACAAGCAAGCACGTCTCAAACTACTCGAGATTTGGCTCCAGGCTTGCTGCATCCCCTATAAAAGAACGCAGGAAGGTGCCCATGCTGGGCTGATGAGCTCTTCCTGTTTAGAGCAGTGCTTGTGTAACCCACTTTGCCTTAAGTTGTGGGTGGGTTCAATCTGGCTTGACAGTGGAATTTCCACCCATGATTGCACTACCCCTACACCAAGTTAAATCAATACAGAAATAATGCAACAAACATGACCACAGTTCATTGCCTTTGAAATTCAGTTCTTTATAACTAACTCCAAGCATGGCATCACCCTGAAAAACTCACAGTCTGCATCATTGTAATCTGATTGCTATTGATTGCTATGACTTAATAAGAAATGACATTCATATGCTGATGATACTCAGCTTTATATCTCTACGCCTGGCCAAACAGGTGATGCCGTCCATGTGCTGGCTCAGTGCCTAGAGGCTGTCAGGATCTGGATGGGCCAAAACAAGCTCAGGCTCAATCCCTCCAAGACCGAGTTGCTCTTGTTCAGTTTGTGATCTGGCCAGTTGCCGTGTGTGAGTTTATCTCTTGACGGGGTTGTACTTCCCTTGAGAGAGACAGTACATGATCTGGGGGTCCTTCTGGACTTGTGCCTCCTGCTTGAACAGCAGGTGGAGGCCGTGGCCAGGGGTGCCTTTGCCCAGCTTTGGCTAGTTTGCCAGTTACGGCCTTTACCTGGCAACAGTAACTCATGCCTTAACATAAGAACAGCCCTGCTGGATCAGGCCCAAGGCCCATCTAGTCCAGCATCCTGTTTCTCACAGCGGCCCATCAGATGCTGCTGGAAGCCACAGGCAGGAGTTGAGGGCGTGCGATCTCTCCTGCCATTACTCCCCTGCAACAAGAGGCCTTTGTTACCTCTGTTTGGATTACTGTAATGCGCTCTACCTAGGGTTGCCTTTGAAAATGATTCAGAAGCTTCAAGTAGTCCAGAATGCAGCAGCCTGCCTCCTCATGGGTGGCTGTAGATTGGATAGTGTCACACCTCTTTTACGGTCACTGCACTGGTTGCCTGTTCGCTTCCGGGTCCAATTCAAGGTGCTGGTTCTCACCTACAAAACCCTTATGGGCCTAGCACCTGTATAACTCCAGGATCGCCTCTCTCGGCCAGTTGTATCCCGTCCTGTGAGGTCTTCTCAGCTGGCCTTCCTTAGTGTCCCAGGCCCTGGTGTAGTGTGTGGTGTCTGCTCCTGTAGGAGGGCCTTCTCTGTGGCTGCCCCTCTTCTCTGGAACACTCTTTCCACCCAGATTCATTCAGCCCCCTCCCTGGCTGCTTTTAAGGCCCTTCTTAAGACCCACATGTTTCGCCAGGCATTTGCCCTTTATTATTTTTAATTAATTGTTATTGGTACTGTTGTTGTTCACTGCTTAGAGTCTTTGGAGGAGGCGGTATATAAGAATTAATTAATTAATTAATTAATTAATTAATTAATTAATTAGATTTCTTATTACGTCTTCAGCACCAATGGGGATGCACACAACTCTTCAGCTCCCAAAGGGATGCACACCACAATATAACTTGAATACAAGCAATAGTATAGGCCTGGTGATCAAGGTAAGCTCACAATTCCTTTGGATTGCAAGTAAGCTTGTGTGGCCTTTTCCAGTGCAAATCCACATTGTCCATATGCACAGCAGGGTCCTAGCATGATTTTCCCAGCCCCACTTGCTTGCCAGCTCTTGTTTCCAGTGCATTGGCACTGCCAGCGATGCTGCACTGCTGGACTGGGAACAGGAGGAAGAGAGGATGGACCTGCACTGCTGTTGGGTGTGGATGGAATGCACACTAGTAGGCATGCCAGCATCTGGTTCCTGAGTTCCTGGTTCCTGAGTTCCTGATTCCTGAACCTCCTCTGCTCTTCCTCTCTAACTTGCTCAACCAAGAGGTCCCTCCACCTGTGCAGGTCATCTGCACAGACAACATTGTCCTTCATAGTTGGGTCACACAGGCAGGCCAAAACATGGTCTTCTGAGTCATGTTTCTTGCAGAGCCTCTCCACTATCCCAGTCCTCAGCAGGTGGGGCAGGCAAGGCCTGGCTGAGAGTCATTGCCTTGGACACAAGCTTTTTGTGGCAAACAGGAAGGTATCAAAAGCTGAAACTGTCTCAGACAAAACTTCAAGTTGAAGAGGTCACACATGTTCAAGCCAGTATTCCTCACCAAGCCATGAAGGGCCACAACCTGGCCCTTCACAGGCCAGGCACTGGAGCAAGAGGAAGGTGAGGAAGCAAGAGAAGGGTGCAGTTTCATCGGTTCTCAACATCCCCAGGGATGAGCTGTCAAGATGTCGATATCCCCATCACTGTTCCCTCTAACAGGGATTCCCAGATGTTGTTAACTACAACTCCCAGCATTCCTAGCTGCAGTAGCCTTTGGCTGGGGATTCTGGGAGTTAGGGACATAGGAAGCTGCCATATACTGAGTCAGACCATTGGTCTATCTAGCTCAATTCTTTACAGACTGGCAGTAGCTTCTCCAAGGTTGCAGGCAGGAATCTCTCTCAGTCCTATCTTGAAGAAGCCAGGGAGGGAACTTGAAACCTTCTGTTCTTCCCAGAGTGGCTCTATCCCCTGAGGGAAATATCTTACAGTGCTCACACTTCTAGTCTCCCATTCATATGAAACCAGGGTGGACTCTGCTTAGCTATGGGGACAAGTCATGCTTGCTACCACAAGACCAGCTCTCCTCTGGTCAGTGTCATGAGCACGTGGACGGACTCCGAGAAGGAGGAGGAAGAGACAGATGGGATGGCAGAAGAGGTGGGAGTGCAAGGTCCAGAACTTGCAGAGGAGAGTGGGACCAGCCCACAGGAGGCTGGAGGAGAGTTAGAGCCTGTTGTAGCAGCTCCTATGGAAGAAGGATAGCTAGTCTCAGCAGTGGAGAGGCATTGCTCAGAGACAGCAGGAGATAAAAGACCGCATGTGCAGAATGGCTAGACTAACAAGCAAGGCTGCTGAGTCAGGGAGCCATGATTAACGGTACATGGTTTCAGCCTATATTAGCCAGCTTTGCCACAGCTGCAGTGCTGGTGTCAACGTTGTTCTTACTGAGATACTTGGCTGTGTTCCTGTTTGCCGTGCCTGTGTTTTGACCTTGGACCACTTTGAACTCTTTTTGTGGATTACGATTTGGACTGACTGGTGATATTACAACCTGGACTTGTCTATGGTTTGAATAAACTGCTTACTGCCTGGCTTTGTTGCTTGACTTACGACAGCCAACATCTGGGAATCCCTGCTAGAGGGAACGCTGATCACCAGGGATGTTGAGGTGTCATTTCGAGGTGTTCATTATTTACTTACTTACTTACTTACTTATTTGATTTCTATACCGCCCTCCCAAAAATGGTTCAGGGCAGTTCACACAGAGAAATAATAAATAAGATGTATCCCTGTCCCCAAAGGGCTCACACTCTAAAAAGAAACATAAGATAGACATCAGCAACAGTCACTGGAGATACTCTGCTGGGGGTGGATAGGGCCAGTTACTCTCCCCCTGCTAAATAAAGAGAATCACCAAGGTTAAAGGTGCCTCTTTTTTAGAGGTGTTGTGCTCACACAGCCGCTCACAGAGCATGTTCCTGCCCTTATTGCTTTGATGGCAAGGCAATAGGCTGCGATCTTGCAGCACTTCTCCACAAGCATAGCCATAGCAGCAGCAGGACCTACAGGCAGGCTGCCCTGATCTCTGGATGCCTTGGCCTCCTTGAGGCCAAAGGCATCTGACATAGCACGGTGCAGTGTGGGGGCCATACTGTGTATGGGCATACACTCCATCTGCTCTTCCACCTTGAGCACGTTGGCTCCATTGTCAGTGACAGTGAAGTTCCACCTGAGGTTCGGCTTCCTGGTTAACAAATGCACCAATATATGGAATGCATAGAATCCATAGAGAGTGGCATATTTTATAACATGCAATCTATATTAATAAATAGGGGTCCAGAATCATGCATTCCTTGCAAGGATTTCAGCAAGAGAGGAATTTACCAACATCTCTAGAAGGTCATTCACATGACCAAAGTGGGGAGGATTGGGGGGAAGGCAGGATCCTACCTGTCTTCCTCCAGACAATCCAAGCCTCTTCTGGGCTCTGATGCTCCCACATGATTGGTGGAGATCGGGCATGGGGGGGAGGAAAGTGGGTCTCCAGGTATCCCACAATGCACCGTGCAAGCAGTGTAGTGCATTGGGAAACCTTCCTGCTTCTGGCTCACTCCTTCCCCCTGGCTCTATTGCCAAAATGGCTGCTCAGCTTGGGAGCAGTTGCCAGCAGCATGAGCACTCAAAAGACCAGAGAGTGAGATACAAGGTGTGTGCTGGTCCTCCTACCTCACATTCTTCCCGGGTTTAGGATCAGGGCTACCCAGGGGAAGATTGGTGAGATTGGGAGCAATCCTGACACTTCTCACGACCAGCCTTACCTGGGCTAGCCCTGTCCTACCCTGGCAGGGATAGTAGTGAGAACGACCTCTAAGTGCCTCTCTTTATAAATCTGATGTGAGGTCATGTGCACATCCTTCCTGTCTCAATTTATGCTCTATTCGTATGCTTGTAAATAAAGCAATTACTACTAAAATGCTGCATGTATCCAGGGCTCTCTACTCCAAAGGAAACCAAAACCCAGGTAGTGCTTTCTGCACCACTCAGAAAAATAGGGAGCTCAGAACAATGTTAAATCCTCTCTGCCTCTGCTGCTTTAGGCTGCAGACGTTATTGTTTCTGCCCAGCTGTTTTAGTACTGTCGATTTTGTTCTTTTACATGGTTGTGAATTGTCATTTGTATTTGTAAGCCGTTTTGGAAAGTTCTTTGAAAAAACAAAAAGCAGGGTAATGTTTACATAAACCAATAAAATATTGAGTTGTTGCGCTTCATAGCCTGTCATGAGGATATAGCTGCCACCCACAGCAACTGATAGCACCTCCGCATGGTGATCCAAAGGAAACAGAAGCACAGTTCAGCATAAAGAATGGACTGAAAAGGAGAACAGAGTCTGCTATCACCCCCCCCCCCCGCCGACTGCTGAGAGACTCTGCATGTAGATCTGCTCATGGATTCAGCCTGATGCACAACCTAAAAGAAACAGCAATTGCTTCTCTCCCAGTCAAAGGCCCTTTTCATTTCAGGCGACACTGTCACAATAAGAATTCATTTCAGTACAAGCAGCCTGTGCCAGCTGGTTGGTTGACAAGCAGCATGGTAGTTTGGTCAATTATCCCGAAACCGACAACGTCGCTGACACAGCCGAGAGTCATATGCGAGAAATCATCACTTAAGAGTTGTTTAAGCCACTTGTGCCCCCGTACATCCCTAACAATGAGAAATGAACTCTCTGCAGTGATTTTTCAATTTTAAAAATCCATTCTCATTTCAGAAATCATCTTGTTCTGAGTTCATGCATTTGTCATTTGTTACAAGGCAGAGCTGCAACTCTAGGCTGCACTTTAGCATCCCTGCTCAAGTGGGAAAGAAAAGGCTGGTAGAAAATCACTATATGAACACTCTGGCATAAGGGAGCAGAGAATATGTTCATTTTCCTCCTGTTTGAAGAACAAGCAACTGTTTTCTTCAAAGAACCGTTACTCAGCTAGAAGGTTCCAAGTCAGAAATGAATAAAATCAAGCCCTGCTATGAACTATTGATGCCACTCTTTAATCGTGTGACAGTTTCATCTGAAACATGCTTTGAAATATTGAGCTTGGCATGTTGAATCAAAAGCATCTGCTGTATTCTAATATTCTCAGGCCCATCCAGAATAATGGTTCCCATATGAACTCCATTCACAACTCAGACATAGCAGAAAACAGCACTGCTTGCATTATGGGGACTGCATCGGGGTCAAGTCCTCAGCAGGGATGCAACATTATGGAGATGTAATGACACACATCATGTCAGCCACCACCTATAAGTGTCAATCTGCATGGATATGACCGGACACTTTAATACCAAATCTGGCTATCCAATGCATAACTGATAATTTTGACAGGATCTCAACTTACATTTAGATAACATAATCCAGCCTCTCCCATACATACAGATCTAGTCCTTGGCTTGGCCCACCTTTCACCTGCACAGTATAATGCACCTGCCATTACCTGAAATTGGAGACCTGCATGCGTCTCCCACAGGTTGATCCAAAGGCCATGTGTTGCCATAGGAGTATTACAGGCATAGAATGTATGCAAGTAGGAAAGTCACGTTATAATTGGGTCAATCTTCCTGTTAGTTCACTTTATACAGAACTCAATTAGGGGAGTCTATTCCATAAACAGCTATTAGGCATTGTTTAAACTGGTCTAGCTCAGTCTTTAACCAATGAGATGGTGGTGGTGGTGGGCTAGTGGAGGAAGACACAAATGGTCTCCCAGAAAGGCATCTTGCAATTAGTCCTTAAACTCAATCTCTGAGCCCAGCTGAAAACAATGGTCTTTTTACCTAATGGGTTGAATATCCAGTTATTGTCAATCTGAATGAACTCATCAACAAACTCTGAGGAAACAGCATCTATGATATGTGAGTTAATTTGCATATTAGATAATAATAACCTTATTGGACATTAAAGTCATTCACATGAGCATCAGCCCTGAGGCTCAGGAGGGCTAGGAGGAAGGCAGGGGCCTACCTACCTACCTTCCGCCACACAATCTCTGCTGCTCCTGGATTTTGCTGCACCACACGCCAACATGGTTGGCACTGTGGCAAGCCTGGTAGTGACTGGGAGCAGGGAGAAGGTTTCCAGGCCACCAGGTATCCCACAATGCACCACACAAGCAGCTGCTGTCAGGCCACTCCTTCCCTCCAGCTCTATGAGTAAGAAGTCTGCCGGCATCCGAGGAGGAGTGAGGTAGGAAGCCTGCACAGATCCTCCTACCTCACTGTAAGCCTAGGTAGAAAAGCAGGGCTACCTGAAGGACAAACACACCTGAGGCGTGATTGGGAGTGATCCTGATGCTTCTCATGACCAGCCCTACCCAGACTAGCCCTGTCCTAGCAGGGTAGGGATGCTGCTCTTGGACCTCATTATCTCATTCGTGTAATACTGCATGAACTTATCTAATGTTCAGAACAGGCTGTGTCCCTCTCCAGGGCAACATTCTTGGAGCTTGTTCTGTGTTGGAATTTTGGGATAATCAATCTTTCTTTTTATTTTTATTTTAGAAAAATTAAAATGCATAGGTCCTAGCAGCACCAGAAAACGCCTTTTCATTGCAAAAGCCTTGCTTTATGTGTTTGTGGTGTATGGGGCTAGTAACTCTTCCTACCCTTCTCCAATTAGATTTACAAGGTGATTAACATACTCAGCAAATTTTAAAGCTATCGTTTCAGACACTGAGGTGGAGCGATGCTACCATTGCTATTTTAAATTGGCTTATCAGCCCCTCTGAGGTTTGTAAAGTGAATTAAAGTTGTCCTGTGTTGCTCTCTGGCCACTTGATTGGAAATATCTGCTGGTTTCTTGCACCTTGGACGGTGGAGCGTAGGATGGCTTGATAAGGAACTAGAGGCAGATGATGAATCACCTGTCACACTACTAACCTGCTTACAAGGTACTGCAGCATTTGAACTTTCCAGATCACAATAACAAATAAAGGGGAACTTCAACATCAAAAGTCACCAGTCCTCCAGACTCCTTCGCATGCCCCTGGAATGCTGGGTGATCTCTATTAATTAAGAAAGACATAATGCATATTCAGAAAGTCGTATTGGTGACTAAAGAGCCACTCAATTAACTATTTTCCAGCATGATCTTTCACTAACACAGTTTCTTTGCAAATCATTTCTTTGCAAATCAAAAGAGTTCACAACTTGCATTACAGCATTACCTTCGGTGTATGCAAAGCAATGGTTGCCCGAGCAATAAAATACATTATGTCATACAGAAAATCAGTACATTCCCACCACCTGAACCCCTGGGATCCACTTTGCCTTCTGTTAATCATATTGTTTTTCTTGGAATCCATCCATTTATATGTTATATATGTTTATCTGATGCATGAGTGGTGATAGAAATGCAAGATTGATTTATTCTTTTGTATGTGATTTACATTCAGGCTTGGTGGGATATAGGTTTGCATGCCTACCATTTCAGATATAGTTTCTAATACGCAAAAAGAAAAGGCTGCTTACAACTTGCTGGGATTCAGGCAGCTATTGCTACTAGCCATGCTGTTAAAGACCCATAAAGATAGATGTTGAGGGAGAGAGGTTAATGTGGCATCTTATACAGGAACTCTAGAACCTAAAACCCCTTTGTAAAGGGGGAAATGGTCAAAGCAAAGCACTTCATTAGAACATCACGCAAGGTCAGAATCATATAAGACTCATTAAACATGAACACTGGAATTCTACACTGGGAATAGCATTCATTCATTCATTTGATTTATATACCGCCCTTCCAAAATGGCTCAGGGTGGTTTACAACAGAATAAAAACAATTAAAACCAGTTAACAATTAAAATCAAAGCTATAAAAACAGAATAAAATCAATTAAACATTCAAGCATAATCTAGCCAGAGTTAAATTCTTGTAAGTCTTGTTGAAATCAGTGGTGCTTTGTGTTTGGTGGGGTTGTGCACAGAGGTTTGGATTCACGCCCCTGAAATTGAATGTTCCTATCCACTGCCCCTCAGATGTGCAGATCCTGCCCCCTAAGCATTTGAGGAGCTCCCCTTCTTTTAACTGAACTCCCCCTCCATCAAACCTAATAGCCTATATCTCTTTGGGAAAAGTTGTATTTCCTCTCCCCCACAAAAAAATAAATTGTGAGGAGTTGTTCCTCTAGTTTTCCCTCTGCTTTCACCCCTACTAGCTGCTTCCACTCACCATGCACAGTCCCCAACAAACCAACACTGTCCTTTGCATTAGCTATATCTGTCATAATTTTTGAACTTAGAATAATAGAATTATGTAGTTGGAAGGTACTTTAGAGGTCTTCCACTCTACTCCCCTGCTTAATACAGGCATTTGGAAACTGAGAACTTAGGAACATAGGGAGCTGCCTGATATCAAGTCAGAAAATTGGTCCATCTAGCTCAGTATTGTCTATTCTGACTGGCAGTGTCTCTCTGAGGTTTCAGACAGGAGTCTTTCCCAGCCCCACCTGGAAAGGACAGGGATTGAAGCTGGAGACATCTGCATGAATGCAAAGCAGATGCTCTACCACTGAGCTACAGCCCCATCTCCGAGACGTCCAAGACTAAATGTACAGCAAATCTGTGTATGATGTCTTGAGACATCTTGTCTTGACATCATGTCTTGAGAAACTAAAAATTAACAAATTGCCAGGGCCAAATGGCATCTACCCAAGAGTTCTGAAAGAACTCAAATGTGAAATTGTTGATCTCCTAGCAAAAATATGTAACTTGTCCCTACAATCAGCCTCTTTACCAGAGAACTGGAAAGGAGCTAATGTAATTCCAGTTTTCAAAAAGGGATCCAAGGGGATCTGGGAAATTACAGGCTGGTTAGCTTAACTTGGGTGCTGGGTAAATTGATGGAAAGCGTATTTAAAGACAACATTGTTAAACACATAGAAGAAAGGGCTTGCTGGAGGAGAACCAGAATGTCTTCTTCAAGGGCAAGTCTTGCCTCACTAACCTTTTGGAGTTCTTTGGGAGTCAACAGTTGTGTAGATAAAGGTGATCTGGTTGACATAGTATACCTGGACCTCCAAAAAGCTTTTGACAATGTTCACCGCCAAAGGTTCTTGAGTAAATTTAGCAGTCATGGTGTAAGGGGACAGGTTCATGTGTGGATTGGTAACTGGTTGAAGGACTGGAAACAGAGGGTAGGAATAAAAAATTGACAGTTTTCACAATGGAGGGAAATAAGAAGTGGGGCCTTCCAGGGCTTGGTACTGGGACCAGTGCTCTTTAACTTGTTTATAAACTATCTAGAAGTTGGGGTAAGCAGTGAAGTGGCCACATTTGCAGATGGCACTAAACTATTTAGGGTAGTAAAATCCAAAACAGATTGTGAGGAGTTCCAAAAGGATCTCTCCAAATTGGGGAAATGGGTGACAATATGGCAAATGCGGTTCAGTATAAGTGTAAAATGATGCATATTGGGGCAAAAAAACCAAACTTCACATATATGCTGATGTAGGCTGAGCTGCCAGTGACTAACCAGGAGAGGGATCTTGGGGCATGGTGGACAGCTCATTGAAAGTGTCAGCTCAGTGTGCAGAAGTAGTGAAAAAAGCAAATTCCATGCTAGGGATCATTAGGAAGGAGGTTGAAAATAAGAAATTTAGTATTATAATGCCTTATACAAATGGTGCAGCCACATTTGGAACTGTGCAGTGTACAGTTCTGGTCACCATATCTTAAGAAGGACATTGTAGAACTGGAAAAGGTGAAGAAGAGGGCAACCAATATGGTCAGGCTCCTGGTGCACTTTCCTTATGAGACAAGGCTACAGCGTCGGGGGCTCTTTAGTTTGGGGAGACATGATAGAGGTGTATAAAATTATTCATAAAGTAGAGAAAATGGACAGAGAAAAATTTGTATCCCTCTATCACAACACTAAAACCAGGGGTCACCCCATGAAACTGAAGGTCTGGAAATTTAGGACCGACAAAAGGAAGTCCTTTTTCACACAGTGCATAATTAACCTATAGAATTATTTGCCATGTGATGTGGTGATGGCCGCTAGTTTGAGTGGCTTTAAAAGGGGCTTAGACAATTTCATGAAGGACAGGTCTATCAATGGCACTAGTCTGGTGGCTATAAGCCACCTCCAGCCGCAGAGGCAAGATGCTGCTAAATAAAGGTTTCAGGGGAGCAACAGCAGGAGAGAGGACATGCCCTGCCCTCACCTCTTGTCTTTAGTCTTTCCAGAGGCAACTGGTGGGCCACTGTATGAACAGGATCCTGAACCTGATAGGCCCTGGGCCTGATCCAGCAGGGCTGTTCTTATACTACATAGAATCGCCTGTTACTTGTATTTAAATATAAAGTGATTTTTTTAAAATTGAGTCAAGTCATTGGGTCATCTAGCCCAGTCCTGTCTTGTGTGACTGAAAATAGCTCTCCAACATTTCAGGTAAGAGCTTTTTCCAGCCTTGCTACCCAAGATCCTAACTGGAGATGACAAGGATTGAACCTGGGCCATTTTTGCATGCAAAAGATATTATGTACTCTACTGCTGTGCTGCAGCCTCTCCCAAATACATATATCACACACATGATAGCAAACAGTGCCAAGTGGAGGCAATGATAATTAGCAGCTGGCAACAGCTGGGATGCCAACCTCCCAAATCTATTTTGTGCACAAATTCAGATCTAAGATCTGAAAACAGCTTGAATTGGACCTTTCTTTTGGCCATGCTGAAAAGCCACTTGTGCTATCCTAGTGTTTGTAGGCTATCCTAGTGTTTGTCTAGTGCTGTATGAGCCTTTTCATTAAGCCTGATTTGAATTTCTGTTCCCAGTTTTATCTGTTTGCTTGCACTCCATCTGTACACCATGGTTTCCTTTGGCTAATCTGCCTGTAACCTGGAGCTGATTCCATCCTGTTTTTGCCAAGCCCTAGCTTTCTGGCTTCAGAACTTCAGATAAGACTTATTCCATGTGATCTACTCCAAGGCAAAAATTGAGACCTCAATGTCAGTGTCTGCACTGCATCAATCTCATAGTAAGCACAGGGTTTTCCCTGCATTCCTTTTCCCCCCTTTTAGAGTCACAATGGGCCTGTTCACATTAATACGGCCCCTAAACATGTGCTCCAAAACCTAGGACTTATTCAGATTAACAGCCTACACACATGATTGAAGGATGCCCTGACAGCACATCGGAGCATCCTTCAGTAACATTGGGATGGATGAGCTCTCAGCATGTCCCCACCCTTCTTTGTGTGTTGAGGCTGTGTTCATGCAAACTGGCCCAGTGTAGCTCCTAAAAATGTTATAGAAAGCGAGGATGTTCTAAAAAGTGAGGATCTTTATTTATAAAAAGTGAGGATGCTGGACACAAGTAGTATCCCCTAAAACACACTCTGAAGATCTGCTGGTGTGGTCAGAAATCTTGCCTCCTGCTGCCCATGGTTACAGTGTTTTTCTGCAGAAACGAGCATTGTATTCGTGGTCACATTATTCCTGTGGTTGGAGATGCTGGGGTGCCCCAGTGTTTTGCACCAGAGGAAGAATCTGACTATGAGTAAAGTGCTTGTTTCTACAGACAAGTGCTGTAATCTTGGGAAGCAGAGAGGCAGGGCTTTGTAGCACATCAGTGCAGCAGGAGAGGAACTGCACTCTCAGGGATGCATTGCATTCTCGGGGAGCATCCTTACTTGGGGGCTTGTGTGTCAGGCTGAATCTATGCAGTAACAGCATCAGCAGAAAAAGGGGGGTCACAGAAGAGGCACAGCACATTTGTGACAGCATTGGGGTGCATGGCAGGGGGTGACCTACTTATCAGAGTCGAGCTCTTGCCCTCTGTCGATGGCACTCTGGAGCTCTTGACCTCTATAGATGGCACACTCTGGTTCCATCTATGAGCAGTGGGGCTGTAACTCAGTGATGGAGCATCTACTTTGCATGCATAAGGTCCCAGGTTCAATCCCTGGCATTGCCGGGGAGGTTTGAGAAAACCCTGTCTGAAACCCTGGAGACTTGTTGCTCGTCAGAGGACAAAACAAAGCTAGGGGGAAGGCAGCTTCCTATGTACCTTGCCAGTCCACAGCACCAAGTTCTGCAGATGACAAGCAAGTGCCCACTCAGTATGACAGCTTAAGAACGCCTTCCTTCCACCTCCCTTGCTTGTTAACAGAGGTTAGGCTCATCCTAGCCATTATCTGCCAGTAGGCCACCAAAGCTTAACCCCTAATTAGGGCGAAGAAGCAAAATTGGAGATGTCCAATAATGGCTATCAAGAGCTGCCAGAAATTACTGAGAAATTGCTGCAATTTCCTTGCTCTTCTCTCGCCTCTCTCTTACTCTATATCTCTCAGGCCAGAGGGCATTATTAGAATCCATGGTTTCCTTTTTGCCAAGTGCCTCTTCTTCTGCATTCCCCTGCCCCCCAAGAAACTTTAAAGTTTGGGGAACAAAAGGGGAAAGGCTGCTGTTGACGTGTGTGTGTGTGTGTGTGTTCCCCCTTAATCTATATTCCCTGGCATTGTCTTCTTTCTTACTTACTAATATGGAAGTTTATTCATTTCAACTTTCAGCTCCCTAATCAAATGCCTCTAATGATATTACAAGCTAATGAGTTCATCAGATCTGCACTTTCTATAATCAAACTGCCATTAACCCCTTTGCCATTAACTCTTTCATAAGCGGGGTGGAATTGATCGTGTAGTATAGTGATTCTCTTTCAACACAACTCTTAACATTAGCTGTAGTCATATTTATGTATCTATATAGCTCTATCTGTGAGCATGGAGTTTTACAAAGAATGAGAAGACCGGTCCCTGCCCCAAGGCAATTTAAAATTGACATGAGGGAGACAACAGAGGAAGAGGAGACAGAGAGGCAAGGTTAAGCTGGGGAAGGATTGGCGATTATTTGATTTAGGCAAACTTAAGGATAGGGAGTTGGGCCAAAGGTTTTTGGGAGGGATCAAAAGGGATGTTTTTAATTTTTATTTTAAAATACATATATTTCACCTTTCTTGCAATCCAAATCAACTAACAATCAAAAGAAAAATGGGGAAAAAGCCTAAAAAATACAGTATAACAATCAGAGGCTCTCTTACCCCTGGACTTTGGGGCCAAAGTCCAGGGCCTCCACTCCCCGTGGGCCCCCCCCAAATTGTCTTTAGTCCTGGGTGGTGTGGTTTGTGCCTTCAAGAACCTACATGTTAAGAAATTATGCTTAACCTGCAATGGGGAGGGGCGGGCTCCAAAGGCCTTTAGGTCCAGGCTCCAAAATTACCTAGGTGCACCTCTGATAACAATATAGTGGCCCACATTCTCTTCAGCGTTAGTAGGCTGAACTCTTGTTCTGCCCTCGTGGGGAGCCAGGACACTATTTGTGCTGAAGGCTTGCTGTGCAGCTCAGAGTGTGGGGATGGGGATGGGAGAGCTGGAGCATTACGATAATTGAACAAGGGGAGACAAATGTCCCTGGGCCCCTGAGGGAGGCACCCTGCCAGCTGGATGACAGCTGGCTCTTTGTTCTTCTCCTCATGCTTCTCTGAAGAAGAAGAAGAAGAAGAAGAAGAAGAAGAAGAAGAAGAAGAAGAAGAAGAAGAAGAAGAAGAAGAAGAAGAAGAAGGTGGGGTGCAGGGTTCCATCTTCACTTTTTGTCCCAACCTTGCTACGCCTCTGCAGGGAAATGATTTTTACTAATTTCCCCTCCCTGCAACAGCCCTATTCACTGCCATAAATATGTCCCTGAAGACTGTGTCACTCTCAGGGACATATTTCTGGCAACAGCAAGCCTTGCGCAGCAAGCCTTTAACACAGCTCGTGTCCTCTTGCTCCAGCCCCCTCTTACTGCAGAGCATGTGGGCTACTGTTATATGTCCATTCCCAGTTGATTGCTCTCCACTCTTCCTAATCTCCTTCCCCACTCCCCATCTCATCTCCTTGCATGCCCCCTCACCTGGTGGTGGAAGCATTGTTAAGCACCACCACCTGTCCTACAGCTTGCTCTGCCTTGCTTTTTCCAAAGGCACAGGTTGGGGAGTGGAGCGGATGAAAGTGATCCAAAGATATTTTCTGACATTCCAGACGACCCTCTAAGTTTTGAAAGGCAAAGCAGGAACGGTGGTGGAGGGAGTAGTGGTGATGACCATGCCACTGCCAGTTGAGGTTTGAGGCAGCTACTATACTCATTACGCTACCTCATTAGTGGGCTGGCCATGATGTGCACAGTGTTTTAGGTGGGGTCCATAGCTCAGTTTCATTACACATGCATTGCATACAAAAGACCTCGGGGTCAATCCCTGGCAACTTCAATTAGGCCTGGAGAAGACTCCTAACTGCAACCCTAGAGAACTGCTTTTGGTCAATGCAAGACAATAGTGAGCTAGATGGACCAATATTCTGACTCAGTACAAGGTGGCTTTGTGTGTCCATTTTACTATGAGTTTTTGTGGATGGGAATATTACCTGTCCTGCAGCATAGGGTTAGTGCGAGACATTCTAAACAAACAAATGAAATGAAATATAATAAAATGAAATTTTTTAATGCAATATCTCATACCATCTGAAGTTTGCAGCTGGGTTATGTTATATCCAGTACTCCAATATGTTATATCCAATACACTATACAGATACTGTTCCACATCCTGACTAACAAAGTACGCATGCCGCCAAGAAAGCATGTGTGTATTTGCTGCTTTCCAAAGTGTCACACCTATCTTGCGGCAGTGTCATTGGTTACTGGTCCACTTCAGAGTTAGATTCAAGGTGCTAGTCTTGACCTTTAAAGCTCTACACAGCTTGGAGCTGAGGTACCTGTTGGATTGCATCATTTACCCATATGAACCTGCCAGGGCCCTCTATTCGCTATCTCAGGCCTTGCTCATGGCCCTGCCACGAACAGAAATCTGGTTAGCAGAGACTAGGGAGAGGGCCTTTTCTGTGGTGGTCCCTCGGCTATGGAACACCCTCCCTGAAGAGCTTCCTCCCTCCCTCAGTGTTCTAAAAAAAAATTAAAAACCCATCTTTTTAAAGAGGCTTTTAAACATTTTATCTGCTGCTTATATCCGGTAAGTTGTGTAGTTTTTGTACTTCTCAGTTTTCAGCTTTTTAAATAACTTTAAAAACATGTAATTTTAATTGTCTTTTTAACCTGGGCTTTTAAGTTGTTTAACTTAACTTTACTTTACATTGTATCAGTTTTATTAATGTTCGGAGCTGCCCAGAGAAGTAGTGTACTGGAGGGGCAAGGCATAAATATTTCTAAATAATTAAATAAATAAATAAGTGCATGTGCTCACTCAGGAGAGGGGACAATCTTCGCTAATCTCCCCTTTGAAGCACCCTGCAACCCCTGAATATATGTCCCTGAGGGCTGTGCTCAGGGACATATTTTCAGGGGTTGCAGGGTGCTTCAGAGCGAAGCAGAGATCTGCAAAAATAGGCACCTGCACTGCTTGACTGCAGGAAATGCATGCATGCTTCTTTTGCTTCATGCATGCTTCATTAGGATAAAGGTAAAGTGTGTTGTCAAGTCGATTTTGACTCCTGGTGCTCACAGAGCCCTGTGGTTTTATTTTAGTATAATACAGGAGGGGTTTACCATTGCCTCCTCCCGTGCAGTATGAGATGATGTCTTTCAGCATCTTTCCAAATCACTGCTGCCCGATATGATGATGATGATGATGATGATGATGAATTCGATTTCTATACCACCCTTCCAAAAATGGCTCAGGGCAGTTTACAAAGAGAAATAACAAACAAATAAGATGGCTTATATATAGTACCAGTGGGGATTCAAACCGGCAACCTTCTGCTTGTTAGTCAAGCATTTCCCCGCTGTGCCACTTTAGGTGACTTTCATTAGGATACTGGCTGCTCAATTGTGTTGTTATGAATGCTTTACGCCTGCGTAGCACTTTTCAGTGTTCAAAGTGCTTCACACACATTATCTTGTAGTCCTTACCGCAACCCTAAAAGGTAAATATCATTATTCCTATGTGGCAGAAGGGGGGCTGAGATGGAATTGGCCTCCCTAAGGCCACTAAGTGAGTTCATGGTGTAGGCTAGATTCAACTGTGATTCATAGGGTAACTGCTCTGCTACAGCAGCTCACTACAGTTTCATCTCTCCCCCACTGAGGTGCTTTTGGACCGGAAAGTTTAGTATCTGATTAGAATTTAATTTTAAACCATATTTTTGTGCGGAAGTCAATGACTGTGCCAGCTGAGGAAGTTTGCAAGCATCCCTTCGGTTTCTTTCCATAAAGAAACCTTCATTTAGCCTTCCTCCTCCAGCACTGGTTTTCTTCTAATTAAAGCTCTTCTTTAGACCACAGCTGAACCAGCCTTTGCTACAGAAATTCTAGATTCCTTGGGGATATCTGTAATGCTATGGAGGAGAAATTAGGCACACCAAGCCATTGTGTAATCTGCTCCACTAAGTATTGATTATTTACCCAGAGGCTTGTGTGAAGCCTGATCTGATTCCTGTGGGAAATATTTCATTTACACACAAGAGTTTCTTTAAGTATCTTTCAGACTCGAGGCATCTATTCTTAAATATGGGAAATGTGATGGGATATATGCTACTGTTTGAGGGTAAAACTAAATATGAAGTGGGGGACCAAAATGGTACCCCTTTTCACTCCTTAACATCTACAGAAGGTTATTCACACATGGCTTCATGCTTCGGGGTAAATGTTAGGAACATAGGAAGCTGCCATATACCGAGTCAGACCATTGGCCTATCTAGCTCAGTATTGTCTACACAGACTGGCATCAGCTTCTCCAAGGTTGCAGGCACGAATCTCTCTCACCCTATCTTGGAGAAGCCAGAGAGGGAACTTTGAACCTAGATGCTCTTCCCAGAGCGACTCGATTCCCTGAGGGGAATATCTTTGAGTGAAGCTACTTTGAACTACATTCACGGCATTGAGGGAAGCAGCCCCTCCCCTCTGCTCTCAGATTTTGTTTTGAAACAAGTCCACACGGCATGCTCCATGTTTTCCTTTTAGCCAATGAGGGGGAGCTTCTTAAAGACCGATATCTCCATTTCTAAAGAGAACATCCCTCTTATCATGCTAATGATTCTTCATCAGTGCCTCTTCCTATGTGCTCCGGCATTTTAAGAAAAAGTAGCTTAAAACCAACATTTTAAAAATCTGGATATACATCGAGATAAGCTAGAATTTGCATCACAAAGCCCAATTTGTGTGTGGAGTGCATCCAAGAATCTCGAAGGAACTTTGGGGTAAGTTTGGCTGGTGTGTGAATGCACACACTCTCCTTTGAAGTTGATTCGGAGAAGAAGCCCTGTGTGTAAAGCCTCCTGCAGGGGTTTTCAAACTTGGGTCCCTTGGGCAAGGCCCTTGTGGCAGGGGATGGTGAAAGTTGTAGTCCAACAGCATCTGGGGACCCAAGTTTGAGAAGCCCTGGTCTACTGCAACTTATTCATTGTCCTGATGTGATTCTGCAAAATGTTTCCCCGCCCCTGCCGATAATGGCAGCCAATTATGCAAGGAAGCACACAGAATAATGAAAGTAGAGTATGGCATAATTTATACTACATGTTTCTGGAGGGGATGACTTGACACAGGGCTACCATTTGGGGTGACAGCGCCATATTTCTTGTATTATAAAACTTTCTGAGTGAACCCTTCAGAATGGCTTCTTTTTAAAGAGTTGCTCAACTATGTATTATGTTGCATCTTCTCCCCCAAATCACTACCCTCGGAATCACTTGGGTAGTGATTCCAAGGTGAGGAGGGAATTCTGGGACAGCAAGAATCTGTTCCAGGGGTCCCATAGACCCCAAACAGTTGAAGGCCAAGTCAAAGGAACAGAACTCTGGGATTTGATGACTCCTAAACCCAGAGTCCCTGAATTAGGGTGGTCAATCCTCCCAGATTATCCTGGAGTCTTTAGGAATTAGCATAAATCTTCAGAATTAGCCTGGAGTCTCCAGGAATTATAATGCATCTTCAGGTGCAATCCTGAATATTTTAATGGTGTGATGTTCTGAAAAATATTAGTATATGATGGATAATATTCGAATACCAGCTAACATACTGCACAATGTTATGTGCATATTGTAATGTTGCACTTGGGCAGTTGTGCAAGAGTGCTCTTGCACTAGTGCAGGAATTGCACAAACGCAGTTGCACAATGCTACAGCCTTTATTTCCAGTGGCCGTACCATCGCGCAACTTTGTTTGCTCAAGGGTGTAATGTTGCACAAACACAACATTGCAATGTGCACATAATGTACAGTATGTCATCATAATGTACAGTATTGGGGGGGGGATATTTAGGAATAGCTTCAGTTAGAGTCAGATAGCCTACTCTGAATAAGAAACCAGATTCTTCCAAAGCGGCAGTGTACTAATCACCCCCAAAGCCTTCACTTCCCTCTAAGCTCCTGGCAAAGAATATGGAATACACATGGGGGCCCTCAGTGACACCAAGGTGCAAGTCTCTGTCCTGTTAAATTAATGTTAATTAACATAGCTAAAGGGAGGGCATTCCCCCCCACACAAAGGCCTTCTTTGCCTTCTTATTTGAGTTCAGGTGATGGATGTAGCCTCGTCAGGCCAAGTCAGACTTCTTTAGGAATGGCTGCAGGTGCCATACCAGCCAAAGCTGATAAAAGGAAATATAATGCATATGGAAACATGTACAAAATTTAGATCTCTTACCTCTTCACTGGTTATTTTGTACCAGTGAAACTTAAAATATCCTTGAGAATGATTGTTTTATGTGGCAAGGCTAGTTCTGGTTATCTGAGGTGAGAGTAGTACTACTGGTGAGTGGGATTGCCAACTCTGACTGAAGCTATTCCTGGAGATCTTTTTTTCTTTTCTTCATTTCACAATATCAAGTCATTAAAATCTTCTGGATTGCTTTCAACAGTCATCTTGCAATTGCTGCCAATTCCTGAAGACTGCAGGCCAGTCTTGGAGAATATTTTCATTGAACGGCAGTACCATCTTTATCATCATCCACCCCCACCACTCCCCTCCTCCTCTTGGAGGACTGGCAACCCTGAAAGTAACTTTAGAAGTCCATAATAGGGCTTCTCAATGACAGCATTCACTTGATCAAATTTGGCAAGTTTCCCAGGCCTGCTTTCTAATGGTTTTTAGAAAGATGGCAATTTTTCCCCATTTCAGATCACTTTTGGTACAAGCAACTGGCTTGCTGATTTTTAATTATTTTGCCACTGTTTCTTTTACCATATTCTTTAAAATTGGGATGTTGTGTGTTTAACTTTATTAAAGAGTAATTTGCAACAAATATCAGGGTTCTTCTAGAGATAAAATGTGTGAGGAAGTCTGAGGGAAGCCGCAAGAGGTTTTGATAAGATGAGCAAAATGTCTCAGAAGGGTTACACACATCTGTAATTTCCCCCCACAGTGAGAAATACTATGGTTGGCCGCCTTCAGATGTAACGTGGCATTGTGGGTACAATGGACCTGCGGTTCTGCATTCCCCTCCCCCCGCTCTCCCGTCTGCATTTAGACAAAACAGAGAACTGCCTTTCTTCAGTCTTGCTGATTGCAGAGAGGAGGGGGAACTGGCTGCCAGGGCTTCCTTCTTTAATGAAGGATAACCCCAGCAGTCAATAGAGCCGGAGCAAGGGAGGAGCTTCCTCCCTCAAGTCCAGTTGCATGAGGGGGAAACTGTAGTTCCAGGATTTGGACATAACTCTGGCACTGTGCAACTGAAATTTAAGGCAGTGAAACTCCACTCCAGACTGAAGGTACAAAAGGCAATTCAGAGAGGGAAATTGTGGGTCAACTTTCTTGCTTAGCTCCGGTTGCCTGCTTTCAGATGTACAGCTCCCAAAACCAGAGTTGAAGGGTCCTCCAATTTCTTGTTATGTGCGAATGTGTCCTCTGCACCCTGAACCAAGCTTGTAGGCTGTCAATACCATTGGAATGTATAACTGGTAAAGTTATTATCTGAGGGCAAATCCTAACATTTTAGGTAGCAAATGAACAAAGGAGAGAATTCTTCACAGAAGCTGTAGAGCTCCACATTTAACAAAATTATATATCATAGAAATCAGAGATATCAGAGAAATATATGAAGAAAACAGCAAACTACCTAGTTTCTTGCTGCTTCAGAAGTGTGAGGCTCTATTACTTTCAGAGGGTGAGAACGGTAACTTTCTCACAGTTAGGGTTTTCAGCAATTTAAAATTTATCACTGAACACCCAAGCAACACAACAGACCAGCTGCTTTCAGTAAGCAATCTTCACATAGCAAAGCTGTGATGGGTTTGCAATTTGTTTAGAAACCTTCACATTTTCAGTGATAATTACCCTATCAAGGTAGCTGAATGAAAAGGACAACTGAAGTGACCCTTTAGCTTACATCTGCAACAACAATGGAGAGGAGAGCTGGTCTTGTGGTAGCAAGCATGACTTGTCCCCATAGCTAAGCAGAGTCTGCCCTGGTTGCATATGAATGGGAGATTTGATGTGTGAGCACTGCAAGATCTTCCCCTCAGGGGATGGAGCTGCTCTGGGAAGAGCAGAAGGTTTCAAGTTCACTCCCTGGCTTCTCCAAGATAGGGCTGAGAGAGATTCCTGCCTGCAACCTTGGAGAAGCCACTGCTAGTCTGTGAAGACAATACTGAGCTAGATAGACCAATGGTCTGACTCAGTATATGGCAGTTTCCTATGTTCCTATGTTTCCTAACCATCTTGGTGGCAAAGGCAGGGTGGCCATGAAAAGGTGAATGGTTCAGTATGGAAATGAGAAACAGATGGTCCAGTGAAATCAGTGCACTTTTCCATGAGGAATTGTTACTGAGAGGTGAAAAGATGGTCTCTTGGTAAAAGAGACAATAAAGGTCTGCTGTTGGAATGGACTGTAGTGATAAACTAGCAAAACAAACACAAAAAATAACAACCACCATATAGGCATATGCCAAAGGGTTTTGATGGGTCAATGAGGCTGTGCACATGAGCAGCCCTACCCAAGTTAAGGCAGCTTTACCTGTTCATGTGCACTGCAAGCCTGACTTTTTAACCAGGTTTTTTTACCTGGGTTAGATGGTGCAAGAATCTAACTATGCACGCAGCCCAAGTATACACAATCAGGCTCCTATTGCTCCCAACTCCTCATTGCAGAGTGACTCGTGGGATTCCTGGAGGTCAGGAAAATGAGTCCCAGTCTCCAGCAATCCACACTGCTCAGTGTAGTGTGGATAATGTGGGTGTGTGATGGATCACCGAAGAATCGAGTCACTGGGGAGAAGATAGGTTCATCCCTGCCTCCCCACCCTCATTCCACCTGCCTGGTCTTGTGAATTGTCTTATTATGTTATAGAATCAAGTCCTATGCACATTGCAGTTCTAGCATTGCAAAATTATCTGAAAGTGCCTGCTTGTTTATTTGCTTGTGTTATCCTGCCCTCAGTCCTAGGACTTGCAGAGTAGTTTCCATTTTAAAAACACAAAAACATTAACAGGCTGCATTCACACAGTCACAAGGATCCTGGTTAAAAAGTTAATCTGGATTAGTGAGCCCACCAGAGCTGATTGTGTGAACACAGACGGTCAATTCACATGTTATGTTCAACACTTGAATGAGTGTACAGTGTACACAGGTACAGATCTGTACACAGGTACAGCCATTCATGCGTTATGCTGAAGGCAGGTACAGAAGTACATTTCCTATCTGTATCCGAGTTCATTTTTAAACTGAACACAGGTACACAGACTTATCTGTACACTCATACAGCATAATGCCTGAATCAGGCTAGAATTTCAAGCCAATCCTAGTCAAACTACTCAGTTTAGCCAGCATTTATTTTATTATATTTTTACATTTATATCCCGCTCTTCCTCCAAGGAGCCCAGAGTGGTATACATGGATATGTTTATCCTCACAGAGTCACAGCAACCCTGTGAGGCAGGTTAGGCTGAGAGATAAGTGACTGGCCCAGAGTCACTCAATGAGTTTCATAGCTGAACAGACCTAAACTTGGGTCTCCCTAGTCTTAGTCCAATCACTACACCACACTGGCTCTCTGGAGTACTGCGTACAACTTTGGTCACCATACCTTAAGAAGGATATTGTAGGACCGGAAAAGGTGCAGAAGTGAGCAACCTAAATGATCAGGGGCTTGGAACACCTTCCTCATACAAATACGAGTACAATGAATATTTATATACCGCTTTTCAACCAAAGTTCCCAAAGCGGTTTATGAGCCAGCTTATGAGGCTAGCTTATGAGGCTAGGCTACAGCATCTGGGGCTCTTTACCTTGGAAAAGAGGCAACTAAGGGGAGACATAATTGAGGTGTATAAAATTATGCATGGAATGGAGAGGGTGGACAGAGATAACTTTTTCTCTCACACACAACACTAGAACCAGGGGTTACCCCATGAAACTGAAGGTCTGGAAATTTAGGGCCATCAAGAAGTACTTTTTCACACAGTGCATAATTAATCTATGGGATTCTTTGCTAAGGGATGTGTTGATGGCCACCAGCTTGGATGGCTTTAAAAGGGGCTTAGACAGATTCATGGTGGACAAGTCTATCAATGGCTACTAGTCTGGTGGCTGTGGGCCATTTCCAGCCTCAGAGGGACAATGCCTCTCAATATCAGTTGCAGGGGAGCAACAGCAGGAGAGAGGGCATGCACATACCTCTTGCCTTTGGGCTCCCCAGAGGCATCTGGTGGGCCACTGTGTGAAACAGGATGCTGGACTAGATGGGCCTTGGGCCTGATTCAGCAGGGCTGTTCTTATAATAGATAATGCAACACTTCCTGTCACTGAAGCTTCATGAGAAGATAAACTGCACTTTGAATCAGGGGTGAAGACAGAGGGAAAGCTTGAGGAGCAATTTTTCACATTTTTTGTGGTGGGGGAGGAAAGACACTTTTGGGGAATATACAAGTTATTAGGTTTGGGTGGGCATTTAGTAAATGAGGGGGGAACTCCTCAGATGCTTTGGGGGAATTGGCATCTCTGTGTTGAAGTCTTTGCCATTTAGCAGTTTAAGGAAGAGAGCATCTCTTTCAAGAAAAGGTTTGGCGACTGTTAATGTAGAGAGCATACTTATCCTGCCCGCTGCTAACAATCAATTCCTTTAAAATTCTGTGCAGCACCGAATGGAGTGATTTGTTCTTTAAGATAGGCACAGAAGATGCAAACAAGTTCAGAATGTGTGTGGTGGTAGAATTTAAATGCAAGTACTAGATAATATTAATATTTAAATGGTGTATTTTGCTATGTGAAATGCTATGCATTTCACATATAGGATAGCAGTGATGCTTACACTAATATTAACTCACTTCAGACATTATACTGTATGAGTCTACAGGTGTCTGCACACTTGTACATGTGAACGACTGTACCTGTGTTCATTTTAAAAGTTAACCTGGATACAGGCCCTTCAAATGCATTGTATAGATAGGAAGTGTACTTCTGTACCTGTGCTCAACATAACATGTGAATGACTGTACTATGTGCCTGTGTACACTGTACACTCATTGAACGAGTGTTGAACATAACGTGTGATTAGACCTTCTATAAGGCAAGGCTTCCCAATCCCAGATGCTGTTGGTCTACAACCTCCATCATCGCTAGCCACAATGGCTGAAGGCATTGCGTCACTGATATCCTGTATGTGACATGCATAGCATGCTTAGGAAAAAATGGCCTTCAGCCACTGTAGCTAGGGATTATTATCCTGTGAAAGACCCGTGAAAGGGCCTTTTCAGTTGCTGCCCTACTTCTCTGGAACTCCCTTCCCCTTCAGATTCGTTTAGATCCTTCCTTATTGATTTTTAAATCTCTTTTGAAGACTTTTCTTTTTCGCCAGGCTTTTACCCTGTAGTTTACCTATTTGGTATTTTTCTTTTTGTTAGTTACTTTAGTTTTTAATTTAGAATGTAATTTTAATGCTGTCTTGCTCTGTATGTTTTTTGTACACTGCCCAGAGTCTTCGGAGTGGGTGGTATATTAAATGTTTCTAATAAATAATAATGATGATGATGATGATTAACAGTTTATATCCCGCTCTTCCTCCCAAGAGCCCAGAGCAGTGTACTACATACTTAAGTTTCTCCTCACAACAACCTTGTGAAGTAGGTTAGGCTGAAAGAGAAGTGACTGGCCCAGAGTCACCCAGCAAGTATCATGGCCGAATAGGGATTTGAACTTGGGTCTCCCCGGTCCTAGTCCAGCACTCTAACCACTACACCACGCTGGCTCTTATGGGAGTGTAGTCCAGCAGCACCTGAGGACCTAAGGTTTGGAACCCCTGCTATACGGTATGCTTAAGGCTTCAATCTCTTGCCCAGACAATGCTTTAAATCTTCCATGGCAGTTTTGCGTTTGCCTCCCATCCTGTCATCTGTCCTCTACCCCTGATTTTCTGTGGCACACAATCAGCAGGTAAGGGAATGAATTTTATGAATGGGTATGTAGAGGTTACTCAGTGGGGAGACCATAACAATCTGCACATGCTTAAAGGGGCTCTGCTTAATCAGTGCTGTACAGTGCTGAGATGACCTCAATGGGCGGTGTGGGTCATAGTGAAGAAGACGCTCTCTTAAATACCCAGGGCCTAAGCCATTTAGGGCTTTATAAGTTATAACTAGCACTTTGTATTTTGCCCGGAAACCTATTGGCAGCCAGTGTAACTCCATCAACAAAGGAGTAATGTGGTCTGTCCGAGATGACCCAGAGACCAACTTGGCTGCCGCATTATGAACCAACTGAAGTTTCCAGACTATGTACAAAGGCAGCCCCACGTAGAGCGCATTACAGAAGTCAAGTCTGGAGGTTACCAACAAATGTACCACTGTTTTGAGGTCATTGATCTCAAGAAACGGGCGCAGCTGGCGTATTAGCCGGAGCTGATAGAAAGCACCCCTGGCCACCACCTCAACCTGAGAAACTAAGGAGAGACGTTGATCCAGAAGTACTCCCAGACTGCGAACCTGTTCCTTTTGGGGAAGTGTGACCCCATCTAAAACAGGCAGATCAAAATCGTCTCTAGAGTTCCGACCCCGCACAATTAGTACCTCCGCCTTACCTGGATTCAGCTTCAGTTTATTCTCCCTCATCCAGCCCATTACTGCTTCCAGGCAGGCATTTAGGGAGGATATGCCAGCTCCTGAAGAAGTTGACATGGAGAAGTAGATCTGGGTGTCATTAGCATACTGGTAACACCCAGCTCCAAATCCCCTGATGATCTCTCCCAGCGGTTTCATGTAGATATTAAAAAGCATTGGAGAGAGTATGGAGCCTTGAGGGACACCATACTTAAGCTCAGATTTTGAAGAGCACCAATCTCCAATCGCCACCATCTGGAATCTGTCCGAGAGGTAGGAGCGGAACCACTGTAAAACAATGCCTCCCACCCCCAACACCCTCAAACGTTCTAGAAGGATACTATGGTCGATAGTATCAAAAGCCGCCGAGAGATCCAAGAGGACCAACAGAGTCACACTTCCTCTGTCAATTCCCAATTGGAGATCATCCATCAGGCCGACCAAGGCAGTCTCCACCCCATAGCCCGCGCGAAAACCAGTTTGAAATGGGTCTAGATAATCAGTTTCCTCCAAGACTGCCTGGAGCTGAGAGGCCACCACCCTCTCAATTACCTTGCCCAGACATGGGAGATTGAAAACTGGCCTATAATTGCTCAACTCTGAGGGATCTAACGCAGGCGTCTTTAGAAGAGGTCTAATAATTGCCTCCTTAAGACAAGGAGGCATCCTGACCTCCTTCAGAGAAGCATTTATGATTTCTACCAGGCTGCCTACAACAGCCTCCCTGCTAGATAGAACAAGACATGTTGGACAAGGATCAAGAGGACAAGTGGTAGGCCTCACCATTCCAAGCAGCTTGTCCACATCATCACGGGTCACAAACTGAAATTGATCCAGTCGAATCGTATAAGAGGAGTTGTCAGACACCTCCAGTTCAGACATCAAATTAATTGTGGAGTCTCCATCCAAGTTGGCCCGAATCCGAGAGATTTTGTCTGCGAAAAATTCATTAAACACACCACAGTGGGTAACTGATGCTTCCAAATTCTGGTTCAAGGGAGAGGGGGCAGATACTAGTCCTCTCACAACCCTGAACTCCGCCGGGTGTGAACTCGCAGAGGCAATACGGGCAGAAAAGAACTGCTTCTTTGCCGCACGTATTGCCTGAGCATAGATCTTTAAATGTGCTCCATGTCATAATCTGTCGGATTCGAGTAGAGTTTTTCTCCACTTGCGCTCCAGTCACCTACCTTGCCGCTTCAGCCCCCGTAGATCTTCCGTATACCAAGGGACCAATTTTGAAGTAGGTCGGAGGGGACGCTTTGGAGCAATTGTGTCTACTGCTCTGGTGAGCAAGTTGTTCCAATTCTCAACCAGGGCATCAACAGGATCACCAGCAGAGCCAACATTGAATCCCTCCAAGGCTTCTTGGAATCCTACCGGATCCATTAACCTCTTTGGGCAGACCATTCTAATAGGCCCCCGCCCCTGCGAAACTGGAAAGCAGTTGTAAGTCCAACCTTAACCAGATGATGGTCCATCCATGACAACGGGGAGATTGTAGGAGTCCCCACCCATGGAACACCACCCTGATCAGAATAAAAGACCAAATCAAGCATGTGACCTGCAATATGCATCGATCCAGAGACTGCTTGGGATAGGCCCATAGTTGTCATGGCCACTAGGAGCTCCTGAGCTGCCCCAGACAAATTGGTCCCAAAATGAACACTGAAGTCCCCCAGCACTAAAAGTCTGGGAGACTCCAACGCAAGTTCCACCACCAAGTCCGTGAGCTCAGTAAGGGATTCCGTTGGGCAGCGGGGCGATCCGTACACCAACAGAACTCCCAATCTATCCCTGGTCCCCAAAGTCAAGTACACACATTCAATATGGTCCGATACCCTGACAGGGACCCTGGTAAGGGAGATGTTATCCTTATAGACCACAGCCACTCCACCTCCCCACCCATGTCCCCTCACCTGCTCCTCTACAGAATATCCTGGAGGGAGAAGCTGGGACCAAACTGGACCACTAGCCTCCCCCAACCAAGTCTCAGTAATACACATCAGGTTGGCCCCTTCATCCATGATCAAATCATGGATGAGTTCTGATTTATTTTGGACCAACCTGGCATTGCAGAGGAGCAATGCCAGGTCAGTCCAAAATAAATATGGGAGTTGAAGGCCAACATCTGTAGGAGGGCTGAAGTTGAGCAGCCCTAGTGTAGACAGCACTGAGCTTGATGGGCCAGTGGTCTTCCCGTGTTCCTAATAATGGGCTGAATGCAACATGTCATTTGGTCCTCGACCTTGGTGGTCCTCGACCTCGAACTCCTTTAAGCCTCTAGCACAAAATGAAGGGGGGAGGTTTCACAACAAAGCCTTCCCAACACAGAGAGATGCTCTCCACAACTTCATAAGCCAGCCAGTTTAGGCAGGAATCACAGTTCCAATACTCCAACCAGTTTCCAAATTCTACAGATATGCCCAGTGCAAACAGAGAGTGGCAGGTCAATACTGCAAACAAGCTGCTTCTGCAACAGTATTTTAACTACCTCAGTGGCAGTCCCTGAAGCTCAGAGAGCAGCAAAGGCAGCATAATTAATTACTCAGTGACTGCATATACACTATACATGCCAAAGGTACTTTGCCTGCTTTGCAACATTAAAGGCCAACAAAGGTATTGATCGTGCCAGACATCCGTCCCACCCTTAAGAGGATTGGTAATTTTAACAACCACACAAAGGCTATATTGGACTTGTCATGGTTTCATGCTTTGTTTGTAAGCAGAGCTAAAGCAGATTAACTGAAACCCCATTCACTGGGGAAAGGAAGGCAATGTAAAACAAAGCCGGTTCTCCAAATCCCTTTTAAAGCTCTGTGGGCTTTGGCCCAGCGTTTGCTCGGCTGGAACTTCCCCACTCAATGCCGTTCTGTTTAATTGATGCCCAGAGGTCTCCTCACAGGCTGTGGGTATTTGAGGACAAAAGACAGTGAGGTGAGGGTGGAGAGAAAGGGAGAACAATTCACCCTGCAAATCTAGGACCTCAAACAATGCCGTGCTGGATAATTAGGAGTACAGGGACGCTGAAAGGTTCAAAGTCCTCCCCCTCTCTTCCCTGTGATCAGCAATGTACGCTTCCAGAATCAGCATCATTTATTGCCATTCATACAGAGAACTCTCCCATTTAGGCTGTGTGACTCATGCTCAGACACAAAAGCAGGTCACTGTTTCATTTGCAGGGACAACTATGCAGGCTCAGACTTGCCCACAGGGCAACAGGGCATATTCCCAGTGCGCCCCACCCACGGGGCGCCCCTGCACCCCGACTCCCACCTTTAATTACCCATTCTGCTCAAAACCCAATGCCCTCCCCACATACATTCCACCGCCCTCTCAGTGCCTCCAGCCCAGCCCTGCAACTATGCATATGTGGGAGATCTGTGGTCAGATATCCTATTTTTCTTTTGGTGGTTTTTGTGATAGTGGTGATGGTGGTGGGGCTTGCATTTAAAGCAGCCACGGGGGAACCTGAATTGGAGCAGAAGTGTTGAACAGGAGCAGAAGTGTTGAACAGAAGTGTTGTACCTTTTTCTTGCGATCAAAGTTGCTCCCTGAAGCTGCCATTCACCACACTGAGGTAGACAAACAAGTACTTGTACCTGTCTGTATTTCCCCCCAGTGCGGTTAACAGTCAAACACCCCATCCTCCAGCACTGCTGCTCCAATCCAATTCAAATCCCTCTGGGAATCTCTTCATTTTTTAAGTTCTCCAGAGATCCATGATCAGATTTCCCATATGACATGTACTTTTGTCCTGGGGGACTTGGAAGGGGAAAAAGTTGGCCCTAGGGAGGCAGTTTTCAAACCTGCCTCAAATCCAGGACTTGGGGGTGGGAGGCGGTTGTCCACGCCAGGCAGAGATAGAAATCTTTTATCTCCCTGTCATTTGACTGGAACTGCCATCCTGAATCTCACAGATGGGGCATCAGAGCTATTTCCAAGCCTCCTCACCATCCCCTGCCATGGTATAGTCCAGGGATTCTCAATGTGTGGGTCCCCAGATGTAATTGGACTTCAACTCCCATAATTCCCAACCAAAGGCCATTGGGGCTGGGGATTATGGGAGCTGAAGTCCAATAACATCTGGGGACCCACACGTTGAGAAACCCTGGTATAGTCTTTTCCAGATATGAATTACACAAGGGGTGACATCAAAATGGCAAGCCGCCTGACCTCTGCACATTCCTCTCAATCACTGACATGATGTGCAGCATTATACGGAAATCTAACACTCCACCCTGGCGCTGCTACAGATTTGTAAGCAGCCACAATGCTGTACAGAAGCAGCACAGGAACAGAGGAAGCTGCCTAATGCAACGTCAGACCATTGGTCCATCTAGCTCAGTATTGTCTACATCAGAGGTTCCCAACCTTGGGGCCGCCAGATGTTGCCAAACTACAACTCCCATAATCCCCAGTCACAATAATTTGCCAGTGTAGGGGGTGGGGGATGAGGGTGGGGCAATATCATTTTTTAAACAGGTGAACTTATCCACCACCAGAAACCTAAATCCTCTGGGAAGCAGCAGCAGCCAATCTAGCATCCTGTTGGGAGGGGGCCCTGCCTCAGTTGCTCAGCAAGCATGCATGGTGGCCATTAGAAAGGTCAGCACAGCAAAACGTGTGCATGTGTGGAGGCCGGTTGAGGGGCAGTGGCAGGGCACCTGCAGGGTACTGGGGCAGCCTTTGCCAGTTCTCAAAGGATGCCGGCTGTTGGCAGCGGGTAGGTTCATCTGCTTGTCAAGTTATATCCCTCACCACCCTCACCATCTCCCTCACCACCATCCCTGAAGCAGACCTCACCAGCTGCTACTGGTCTGCAGCAGCCCCAGGGCAGAACGTTACAGCAATGGTGCAATGGGGAAATGACTTGAGTAGCAAGCCAGAGGTTGCTGGTTCGAATCCCCGCTGGTATGTTTCCCAGACTATGGGAAACACCTATATCAGGCAGCAGTGATATAGGGAAGATGCTGGAAGGCATCATCTCATACTGTGCGGAAAATGGCAATGGTAAACCCCTCCTGTATTCTACCAAAGACAACCATAGGGCTCTGTGGGCACCAGGAGTTGAAATCGACTTGACAGCACACTTTTACCCTAATACAGTGCATTATAGGAACATAGGAAGCTGCCTTCTACTGAGTCAGATTATTGGTCCATCTAGCTCAGCATTGTCGACACACTGTGGCAATAGCTTCTTAAGTGTTACCGGCAGGAGTCTCTCTCTGCCCTATCTTGGAGATGCCAGGGAGGGAACTTGGAACCTTCTGCATGCAAATATGCAGATGATCCTCCCTGCGTGGCCCCATCCCCAAGGGAAATATCTTACAGTGCTGCTCACATATATAGAGCCGGGTCTCACGATCCGTGAGACCTGGTTTCATTTGGTGAGTGGGAAGGGAGCCCTGGGTGGCCGGATCAGCCGCCCACACGATGGTTGGCTCCAAGACGGAGCCAACGGGGGCTGGGGAGCTCAGGGGCCGCGTGGCCCCCGGAAGCCCCAGTATGCTCTGCGCGAGCACGCAGGGCATACTGGGGAGACCCCCAAGCCGGGAGGCTGCTTTTAAGCCTCCCGGCTGGGGGTCTACTCACAAGTAGCCGTGCCGCGGAGCCGCGGCTACTCATGAGCAGTTAGCCCGGGTTTGCGGAGCGAATGCTCCGCAAACCTGGGCTAAGAGTTGGGCTACAGGAGTGGGTTAGCCGCTGTGGAACCACCGGGCTCGGCTGCGAGCCCGTTGGTTCTAACGATCACAAAAATCAGGCTAGGATTTTCCTAGCCCGATTTTTGTGATCGTAAGAATAGCCCCATAGTCTCCCATTCAAAAACAAACCATGGCAGACCTTGCTTAGCAAAGGGAACAACTCACACTTACTATCACCAAGACCTGATTGTGTGGGCCAGTGGCTGGAATCTGCACATGTAAAGTGGTTCACTTCAGTTGCTGGAATGGTCTCATTTAAGTTGGGGGCAGAGCCTGCTGCGATGCTACTCTCCCTCACTCCCATCTTTGCATTTTCATTCTACATGCTGTTCATATCTGGAAAGGGCTATCACACTCTGGTGTAGCAGCTTTTGTTGAAAATAGGCAAAAACATGTACAGAGATGGTGTGATGACTGCGTGGTTATGGCACTTGATGGAATGTGGTGGGTTTGGATCTCTTGGAAGCGGTGGGGGCAGGGACAGCAACCAGATGATATAGTATACTTTTTACTCTAGTGACCAGACTGTTGTACTGCATAGCTTTTCAATAGTTGGTTTATAAAAGTAAAAAATGAAATTGCACAGTGTTTTTCCAATGAGGTGAACAAAGACTACACTAAACCAATGAGGTAAACAAAGACTACACTAAACCACCCTCCTTCCCCGCTGTCCCACAGTGTGCTGGAAGAATATTGTTCTGCTTTCCCCAAAGTTATCCATTCAGGAAGGAGTGGCACTTGTCAGAATATATCTGTGGCTGGTAAGACCCTGTAGCTCTTATGCTGATGGAAAGATAGCAAGTCTCAAACAGGCTTATCTAATGTTCTTGCCTCCAGTGAAAAGACTCAGATATCAACATAGATTTGTGAACCCTCTAAAAGTTCTGCCTTTTGCTTCTAAAGCTCGCGTTTCTGCTTTCCAGAACCTCTCTCTTTATTTGTCTCCACAACTGATAACTCACCATAATTGTTATAGCCTCCAAGAAAGAGGTCAAAGAGGTTACCTTGCTTCCGTTCTTTAGTGGTGGTGCTAAGCATTCCCTTCATCCCTCAAAACTGGTCTCACTGAAACAACTGAAAGTGAGAGGGCAGGCTCCAGATATGCTGTTGATTGCTTCACTAATGGAATGAGCTGTTGAAATAGTAAAAATGCCAATATAAGCAAAAGTGGAATCCAACTCAAGCATGAAGTACTTGCCTGGCCAAAACTGTAAAACAGGCTCCTTGGCAACTTGGATTTGTCTTGCTTAACACTTGTGATAGTCTTTCACTTTGCCTCAGTGATTGCATAGCCTACTGAAGCCTTCTTGGTAAGCAGGATATTCCGTGCGTATTTCCAATAAATAGGACCCACAACTACCCCTTAGAGTGGAAGGCTTCAACAGAGTAAAAAGAAAAAGAAAAACCTCAAATTGGCAGAGAGAATGAGGTATGGAAAGGATTTGAATCCTTTAGATATTTTGCAGACAACAGTTTTGAAGATGGTTTTATTGTCTTTGATCTATTCTGATTTATATTGCATTTTTAATTTTATTTTAATTGGTGTTTGGGTTTCATCTGTATTGTGAGTTGCCTTGGGACCGCCGGCAAAAGGCAAGATATACATTGAAAATGAGATAAAAGAAATAGTTTGATTTCATTCTAATGAAGCAACCATGTAAAAGGGATGACAGGGCCATGACTGGGGACCATGAGCAATTCCACTGTGCAATAGTTTAATTTAGGGATGGGAGCTGGTCTTGTGGTAGCAAGCATGAATTGTCCCCTTTGCTAAGCAGAGTCTGCCCTGATTGCATTTGAATGGGAAACTACATGTGTAAGCAGCTGTGATGGGATTTATATAGGAGCTGGTGAGTGAGTACATGAGGATTACCCTAGTAATCAGGCATGGAAGGTTCAGAGGGGGAGAGATTTAAAATAAGGGTAGCTGAGACAGAGAGAGGAGAGGGAGAGTGGGGTTTATTAGCATGGGAGTAGGATGTGTTTTGGGCTGAGGGTTGAGAGATTGGTTGGTGTGTTCTGAACAAGAAAGATTGTTCAGGGGGACATTGTGTGGAACTTGAAGAGTGAATGTGTGGAGGCTAGAGAACCAGCAATGTACTGGACAGCTCCTAGTAACAGACAAGAAGGTCTGGAAGAATTCATTAAGTTTACAAACCCAGTTTTAATTACCTCTGTCCCAATTATTTCACCCCCCATATGTTACATTTTATCCAGATGAAAAGAAACACTCAGAAAGTTGAACAGCCGATGTACCTAGTTACTTGGCAGAGAAGCTTGTGTGCCCTGCTTTGCAAAGACCTTTATTCTAATCGTTTAATAATAAAATTTATATGGTGGCAGCGAGGGAAAGTTTTAAAAAAAAAACAAACGCTGAATAAATTCCCAGAAGACTAAGTTGTCTCATACACACAAACACACACACACACACGCGTAACTAGGGAAAACAGTGCCTAAGGCAAGCACTGAAATTGCGCCCCTGTCAAAACAGGAATGATGGGACTTGTAGTCAACAATATCTGGAAATCTCTGTTAAAAGGAACACTGTACCATCTAGACATGGTTGTTGATCAAAACCTGAAAACATGAGCCATCTCTGTAAAAGACTTAGAACAACAGTCAGGAGTTAAGCGAGAATTACAAGTGTCATTTTCTCTGTCTCATCTCATTCTTTTTAAAAAACATGACTTTGTCCTAGAGGATCACCTGCCCAAATAGCCACTAGCAAAATAGGGAAAGAAGAAGGTGGTGGTGGTGGTGGGGAGGGGGGTCTATAAACCAGTGAATGATTCCTGCCAACCTTTGTCTTATGATGACTGTTGGCTCATGATGGGGTATATGTGCATTCACCACACCAGTGCTTACTTTGACACCAAGAGGGAGGAGGATACAGTTTGCCACACTAGACAGAGGAATTTGCAACAGGAGCAGACAGCCAAGTTCTGCCAGGGCCAAAACCAGCCCCTGCCAGACTAAGAAATCATTGTAATTTGCCTCTTCCTGTCACAAGCAGTGTGCTGTTCTTTTATTATTGACTCTAACTCTCAGATATCCCAGTCATGGATGGAAAATTCAGGGTCAATTTACAAGAGACACATTTTCTATATGGAAGTTTCTTCTGTGCAGGTGTTGTGCAGAAACCCATGTGTAGTGACCGCCAGGGGCATAGCAAGGTTGGAATGGGCCAAGATGAGATTTTAAAATGGGCCCCTAGCCCCTCAAAGTCCAGGGCCTCCACACACCCCAGGCCCCCAAGGATTTACGTCTGATATTTCAAAATAAGTATGCTGCCTGGAAATACATTTCACTGAATACACACACACACACACACACACACACACTTCACAGTATATAGAGATATACATTGAGTACTATATATTTGTGCTACTTTTAATGCCTAGGATGCAGTGTAGCAATGCTAATTATTAAAATGGCCCCCTCGCTGCAGATTAGCAAAGGAGACTTTCAACCATGCAGAGTGAGCCTATGTTTGTTTTTTCAGAATTCGGAACAAATTCAGTAAAGTTTGATTCCGGGAGGTTTTTCACACGAGGCTTTTAAAGCCCTTTAACACACATCTCCTCTGGAATGCAGGTGCTGCATTCACATGTTGGCCAGATGCACCCTGAAGTCCCTGCAAGTTATTGGAGAGCAGTTCACAAACAAGAAAAATAAAATAAAATAAAATAAAAGCACAACACATGCTTCACAGTTCTCACTCAGACCTTCTGAGTTGCAAAACAACTTGAACATAAGTGCATTTATGAATGAATGAAAATAAATAAATAAATAAATAAATAAAATATACTTGTTCCAGAAGTTTTTGTAATTTTCTGCCATGAAACAAGCCACTTATAGGTCTTTTTAGATAGTTTTTGTTTTTAAAGCCAGCAAATTTTTCAGTCTGTTTTAAATTAAATATTCAGAGACTTCTCAGTCTCCCCCCACCCCATATCAAAGCCCTATGGCAAGCAGATCCCTATATATGGTGGGGAGGTGCAACCACAAAAAGGAATTCACAGCCTACCTGACAAAAGCTGTGCTGGGTGGTCTGGGCAGAGGGTCTGCTGCAGAACTGGCAGAACTCCTCCTTCCTGGCTTGCTTGGCCTGCCGAGTTCAGGCTTCAGGGAGGCCTACTCGGAGGCCTCTCTGGAAGCCCCACCCACCCGCCGATCAGCTGAGAGGCGGGGAGAGAAAGCTCTGCAGTTTGCAGGCCTCTCTCATCCTAGGCCTCGTTGCCAATCCTAGGCCGGAGCTGGAGGCAAGTGGCTGAGGGGCCCTGGGGCTGGGCAGGTGGGCAGTGGGGTGGGGTGGGGGCAGGGATGTAACAAGGCTGGAGTGAGCCCAGAGACAAAATTTTAAAATGGGCCCCTCACTGATACACACACACACACTTCACAATATATAGTGCACTCACACTCACATCCCCATTATGAATATGGTGGATATTTATATAGTTATGTTTATAACTATATCATTATAAATATAAATATAAATATATTTATATAGTAATATAGTTAATTATAAAGAAGAATAGGTCATTAATTCACATGGGGTTATGAAATCTCATGACTCCTCTCTGTCCCTTACAGATACATTTATACACATGTATCCTATATAATAAAAGGCTAAGTGAGTGGCCGTGGCTTTGGAATGTTGGGGATCTGCGTCCCTGCCTCCCTGGGCTGTTCTGGGCCTGCGCGAAGCGCAGGCCCAGAAGAGCCCAAGGGACACAGGACTGCAGACACCAGTGTCCCACAGCCACGGGCGGCCATTAGCCGGTGTGTGGCGGCGGGGGAAAGTGGCCGAGGCACGGCGAGAGGAGGCCGAGGCAACCAGAAGCGGCCGCCCTGAAAAAGGCGAGGGCAATGGCGGCGGGGGAAGACCGAGACGGGGGACAGGGAAGCTGGCCGAGGTGGCGGCGAAGCCGCCAACGAGGCCCCCGCCCGCTCACAGCCGTCGCCCCCGCCTGCTCACCCTCCCTCCCAGCTGCCCAAAATCACCTTCCCCGCTCCCCCCCAAAAAAGATTAAGGGCCAAAATGGCCCATGAGAAGGTCGCCGCCCCCACCTATCGCCCTCCCGCCCACCCAGCTGCCGAAGACCACCTTACCCACTCCAGCCCGAGGGAAAAGAGAGGAGCTCACGAGCAGAGCTCCTCTCTGTGCTAAGTCACTGCTCAAACTGCCGCTATGGACGCAAAGGACGCCTATTGCGTCCATTGCGACAGTATGGGCAGCAGCTTAACACAGAGAGTAGCTCTGTTCCTGAGTTCCTCTCTTCTCCTTCGGGCTGGAGCGGGTAAGGTGGGCTCCGGCAGCTGGGTGCGCGGGAGGGCGATAGGCGGGGGCGGCCACCTTCTCATGGGCCATTTTGGCCGTTATTCATCCACACAACCCCCCCCAAAGTATAAGCAAAATAAGGAAGAACAAAAACAGAGACAACAACAAAAACAAAAAACAAAAAGAGAGAGGGGACAAGGGGGAAAAAAAGAGACAGAAAGAGAGAGAGAGAGACAGAAAAGACGGGATAGAAAGCTAGCGCCCGTTATCATAACGGGCTTAAAAATACTAGTCTGTGTATAAATGGAAGATGCTGGAAGATGCTGAAAGGCATCATCTCATACTGCGCAGGAGATGGCAATGGTAAACCCCTCCAGTATTCTACCTAAAACAACCACAGGGCTCTGTAATCGCCAGGAGTCGACATTGACTCAACGGCACACTTTACCTTTACATGTCCAGAACTGAGAGAGAGTACTTAATACTCAGGAGATGGGATGCGTGGTAATAACTTCCCGAACAAGTTGAAATTGGGGGGGGGAGGAGTTTAGGGGACATTTTGAGATGATATCAGGAAGAAAACATCTCCTTTCACAGGAGCTACCCCCCACAGACTTCCAAAACTGGCCCCCAGACTTTCAGACACAGACTTTCAACACTGCCCCCTGCCCCTTCCCTTCCCTTCCAACTGCTGCACACTCACCATCCAGCCAAGGCTGCATTCAGAGGGAGGGGAGGGGGTCTGTCCTCACGGAAGGCTTCTTGCCAGCTTCTCTAGAAAACTCCACTCCCTCGCTTTAACCCCATCCCTCCACCCTCACCATGGGGAAGAGCGCTCCCAGCTCAGAGTTGCTTCTACAGACAAGGACTTTGCTGCATGCATGCTGCCTTTGCTCCAAACTTGAGGTTGGCTTTTCCACGGCACCGAAGCTCTGTGGGTGTTGGGGAGTCATGTGACTTGCCTCTGGGGGGCCCCTCGAGGTGTGGGGGCCCCCAGGCAGCCACCTCCCCTTGCTTAATGGTAGTTGCTCCCCTGGGTAGGGGGCAGGAACTGGCGTGGTGCCCCCTCAGTGGCACCTAGGGCACATGTCCTGCCTGCCCCCCCCCAATTCTGCCTATGCACACACAATACTGAGCAAGATGGTCTGATTCAGTAGAAGGCAGCTCCTTATGTTCCTATGTAAATGTTGCTATAAGGAGGATATACATCAGAGTTGTTCTAACATTTCCTAGTATATCTACTTCTGGCTCCCCAAAAGGGTGACTTCCATTATATTCTCAAGTTGAATTGGGTGTCAGTTTAATTAAATCCTTTAATCTGTAGACCCTCTCCTGGAGCCATTTCAGTGCCCCAAGGAGACAGTGGAGCCCTGAAGAACATAGAACATAAGAACTCCAAAAGGTGTGTGAGGCAAGATTTACCTTTACAGAAGCCATGCTGGTTCTCTCCCAGCAGGGCCTGTTCTTCTATGTGCTTTACAAACTTATTCTTGAGGATGCTTTCCATCAATTTGCCTGGAATGGATGTTAAGCTAACAGTTCTGTAATTTCCCAGATGGCCCCTGGAAAATGAAAGTTACATTTGCTACTTTCCAGTCCTCCAGTACAGAGCCTGATTGCAGGGATAAGTTATATATTTTAGCAAGGAAGCTGGCAATTTGACATTTGACTTCTTTGAGGACTCTTGGATGGATGCCATCCGGCCCTGGCGATTTGCTACTTTTCAGTATTTCCAGATGGTTTAGAACATCATGGCTTGTCACTTGTATCTGTTCTTTAGCCTCCATCCCTGAAAAGCCTGGAACAGGAACAGCAACAGGTATATGCTCAGTATCCTCTTCCGTGAAGACAGACGCAAATAAATCATTTAGCTCAATAATAATTAAGCTCCTTAATAATCCCTTTCACTCCTTCATTGTCTAATGGTCCAACAGCCTCCCTGGGAGGTTTCCTGCTTCTGGTGTATTTAAAGGAGTTTTTGTTATTCCCCTTGATGCTTTTAGCTAAATGTTCCTCAAACTCTCTAAACAGAAAGGGAAGGCAATGAAAACAACCCAGTTGTACCTCATAACAGGAAAGGTAAGTCATTTTTAATGGGTTACCTGATTAATGGGGACATAGTTGCTGGAACCCTCTTCATGTGTATGCTTACATCCTAACATGCACACAGAGCCCTTGGGGCTCTGTATTGTCTCCGATGTTGTTTAACATCTACATGAAACCGCTGGAAGAGATCATCAGGAGATTTGGTGCAGGGTGCTATCAGTATGCTGATGACACCCAAATCTATTTCTCCATGTCAACATCATCTGGAGAAGGCATAACCTCCCTAAATGCCTGTCTGGAGGAGGTAAAGGGGCTGGATGAGGGATAACAAACTGAGACTGAATCCAGCTAAGAGAGAGGTACTCATTGTGCGGTGTCGAAACTCGAGAGACAATCCTGATCTGCCTGTTCTGGATTGGGTCACACTACCCCGGAAAGAACAGGTATGCAGTCTAGGGGTGCTTCTGGATCCAAGCCTTTCCCTAGTGTCCCAGGTTGAGCCAGTGGCCAGTGGTGCCTTCTATCAGCTTCGGCTGATATGTCAGCTGCTCCCGTTGCTTGAGATAGACGACCTCAAAACAGTGGTACATCTGCTGGTAACCTCCAGACTGGATTACTGCAATGCGTTCTATGTGGGGCTGCCCTTGTGCATAGTCCGGAAACTACAGTTGGTCCAGAATGCGGCAGCCAGGCTGGTCTCTGGGTCATCTAGGAAAGACCATATTACTCCCATATTGAAGGAGTTACACTGGCTGCCAATATGTTTCCGGGCAAAATACAAGGTGCTGGTCATAACCTATAAAGCCCTAAACAGCTTGGGCCCTGCGTATTTAAGGGAATGCCTTCTTTGCTATGAACCACACCTCCCATTGAGATAATCAAGAGAGGTTTGTTTGCAGTTGCCACCGGCCCATTTGGTGGCTGCCTGGGGACAGGCCTTCTCCGCTGCTGCCCCAGAGCTTTGGAACGCACTCCCTGCTGAAATAAGAGCCTCCCCATCTCTGACAACTTTAAAAAAGCCTTTAAAGATGCACCTATTCACCCAGGCTTTTAATTAAATATTGTTTTGACAGTTTTAGCATTGTTTTAAAATGTTGTTTTAAAATTTTAAATTATTGTAATGTTTTAACTTTTACTATGTCATTTATTTTGTTTTAACTACTGTTTTAAATTTTTTGTTGTCATTTATTTTAACTAATGTTTTAGCTTTTTGTTTGTTTGCTGTAAACCACCCAGAGACGTGAGTTTGGGGCGGTATAGAAGTGTGTTAAATAAATAATAAAAATGCAAAGCAAGGTGGACCCTGCTTAGCAAAGGGGACAATTCATGCTTGCTACCACAAGTCCAGCATCACATGTGAATGAAACATCACAGAATATCAAACTTCACAAAATGTTGCTACATATGTCTGTGTCCCTCTACACACACACTGTTGTGTAGGTGGGCAAAATGTCCCTGCTCTGCCTGTGCTCTGAAAGTGCTGTGTAGGAGAGGAAAGCCTTCGCTGACAGTCAGCAATGGGTTTCCTCTTTTCCAAAGTGTGGGCAGAGCAAGGACATTTCTCCTTCTTGACCAAAAGTATATAGGCAGAGGGACCAGGCGAACTGCTTGAGGTTCCATCACATTCCTACAGTCCCTTTTACTTCATTCAAATGTTTGCTTCATTCAAATGTCAGCCAGTGTATCCTGATTTCAGCAAAGCATTTGACAATGCCTCTCATGATGTTTGTGTTGACAAGGTAGTAAAATGAGTGTTGGACTAGGACTGAGAAAACCTCAGTTAAAATCCCCATTAAGCCATGATACTCATTACATAACTCTGGGCCAGCCAAGTATCTCGCAGCCTAACCTACCTCACAGGGTTGTTGTGAGGATAAACATAACCATGTGCACCGCTCTGGGCTCCTCGGAGGAAAAGTGGGATATAAATGTAAAAAATAAATAAAACAGATGATGCTACCATTAGGTTGATTCACAGCTTGTTGAACAACCGTACACAAGTAGTCCTTAATGGTTCCACATAATCCTGGAGGGAGGTATTGAGGCTTTCCACTCAAGCAGCATGGAGAGCCTTACTGGGCTCTGCAGGGCTCTCCGGATTGGCCACCCACACGACTACCAGCTCTATCACAGAGCCAGTAGGGTGGTGGGGATCGGGGTCCGCCCAGCCTCTAGAAGTCCCAGGATTTCTGCTTGTAGTCTTTCCTGCGGTCGTAAGAATAGCCTCATTGAGTGGAATACTACAGGGCTCCCTTCTGCACCCTGTGCTGTTCAGCGTTTTCATAAATGACAAAGGAGGGTGTTGGGTGGGGGTGCTTAATAAGTTTGCAGATGATACAAAGCAGAGGGGTGAGAGGTCTGGAAACCAAGTCCTATGGAAAATCGTTGAAGAGGAGAGCCGGTCTTATGCTAGCAAGCATGACTTGTCCCCTTAGCTAAGCAGGGTCCACCCTGGTTGCATATGAATGGGAGACTAGAAGTGTGAGCACTGTAAGATATTCCCCTCAGGGGATGGAGCTGCTCTGGGAAGAGCAGAAGGTTTCAAGTTCCCTTCCTGGCAGCATCTCCAAGATAGGGCTGAGAGAGATTCCTGCCTGTAGTCTTGGAGAAGCTGCTGCTAGTCTGTGAAGACAATACTGAGCTAGATAGACCAATGGTCTGACTCAGTGGACCAGGTCTCACTATCAGTGAGACCCGGTTTTGTCTGGTGAGCGGGAAGAGCGGGCTAAGCCCGCTCTCCCTGCTCACGAGTGGGCAGAGAGCCCTGGGCGGCCAGATCAGCTGCCCACACGATGTCTGGCTCTGAGACGGAGCCAGCAGGGGCTGGGGAGCTTGGGGGCTGCGTGGCCCCTGCAAGCCCCAGTATGCCCTGTGCAAGCGCGCAGGGCATACTGGGGAGACCCCCGAGCCGGGGGGCTGCTTTTACGCCTCCCAGCCGGGGGTCTACTTGTGAGTAGCCACGGCGTGGAGCCACGCCGCGGCTACTCACGAGCAGATAGCCCGGGTTTGCGGAGTGCTCGCTCCGCAAACCCGGCTAAGGATTGGGCTACAGGAGCGGGTTAGCCACTCCAGAACCACCGGGCTCGGCTGCGAGCCCGGTGGTTCTTATGATCACAAAAATCGGGCTAGGGTTTTCCTAGCCCGATTTTCGTGATTGTAAGAATAGCCCTAGTATATGGCAGCTTCCTATGTTCCTAAGGAATTGGCCATGTTTAGCCTGGAGAAGAGAACTCTACAGGGGGATATGATAACTATCTCCAAATATATCGGAAGGGCTGCCGAAAAGAAGGAGCAGACTTGATATCTGTTGCTACTGAATGCAGGACTGGAACCAATGGGTTGAAATGACAAGGAAGCTGATTTAGGGGTAGGCATGAGAAAGTGTTTCCTAACCGTAAGAGCAGCAGAACAGTCTGTGTTGTGCCATAGTAAGTTCTCCTTCGCTGGAGGTTTTCAGACAGCAGCTAGAAAGCTATCTGTCAGGGATACTGTAGCAGTTTCCTACACTGAGCTAGAAGAACTAGAAGAACTCCAAGATCCCACCCAACCCTAAAATAATATTATGTTACTACTAAGATGAATGTATAGGTCCTGGATTATTGCTAAACACGAAAGAATATTAGGCATGTCTAGGCTGTGGATGAGCCTCCGTTCAGCTGCTTCATGTTTCTAATCTGGAGTTTGAAATAGGTTCAGGCTATTTGTTGTTTTCTGCAAAGCCAGCTTGGCATTTAGCAGTCAGTCTTTTCTTACTTTTGGGGCTGTTTTTGTTTTGAAAGTTGAGCTGGTGCCTTCTTGCTCAGGGGAACTTTGTTCTCTCCGCGTTAAGCTGGCAAATTAATCTGATACGTGCTGCAGACAGTGCACTGTTTGAAAGTGAGTGAACTAACCCTTTGCCTAAAAGTTGTTTGGTGAATTAAATTGCTCACCAATAGGTACACAGCAAGCTGCCATATATGGAGCCAGACCATTGATCCATCTAGCTCAGTATGTCTACACAGACAAGCAGCAGCTCTGCTGAAGACTGACTGACTGACTGAACATATTTTTATACTGCCCCAAACATACGTCTCTAGGCGGTTTACAACAAAGCAAACAGAAAAAGTTAAAACATTCGTTAAAATAAATGACAACAGAAGAATAAAAACATTAGTTAAAACAAATAAATGATACAGAAACAGTTAAAACATTACAACAATTTAAAATTTTAAAACAACATTTTAAAACAACATTTTATTGTTCAAAGTATTAAAACAATATTTAATTTAAAAAATATTTAATCAAAAGCCTGGGCGAATAGGTGCGTCTTTAAAGACTTTTTAAAAGTTGTCAGTGATGGGGAGGCTCTTATTTCAGCAGGGAGCGCGTTCCAAAGCTTCGGGGCAGCAGTGGAGAAGGCCCATCCCTGAGTAGCCACCAAACGAGCCGGTGACAACTGTGACTTATAAGCAGCCACACAATGTTGCTTATGTTCCATAGAAACATAGGAAGCTGCCTTATACTGAATCATACCCATCTAGCTCTGTATTGTCTATACTGACCAGCATCAGGTTTCAGGCAGGAACCCCCCCCCCCAGCTCTACCTGGAGATTCCAAGAAGTGAACCTGGGACGTTCTGCATGCAGAGCAGATGCTCTACCACTGAGACCACTATCCACTAAGGGGAATACCACTATACCACTATCCCCTAAGGGGAATATCTTACAGTAGAGAGTGCTCACATGGAGTCACCCATCCAAATGCAAACCAGGGTGGACCCTGCTTAGCAAAGGGGACAAGTCATGCTCCCTACCACAAGACCGCAATCTCCTCCCCTAATCTCCTCACACAAGCAGTTGAGTGAATATGATTCTAGGCAACAGAGTTGGACGTATAATTGAAAGGAAAGTCCAGGAATGAAGAATGAAAGAAGGCAGTTTTGAAGTGGAGGCTGACTGTCGGAATGAGGGGAAGGAAGCAGAGCTGGAGGAAATCACTCTGATATTTGGATAACACTGATCTGTAACTTAGCCTCAATTTTAATGATACTCCCAGCCCATAATGTCATTTGGAAAGCATTCTCCATGTAGACAATCTGCATGGCAGGAAGGTAACGTTTAAATGTCTCTTCTGCCTCTTCTGTTCTAAACTGCTCGGCTGACATCCTGATTAAATTACTCAACGGAAATAGTTTCGAAATTAATAGGACAATTTAGTCATGACTAACGTGCCCTATTAATTTCAGTGGGACTTCCGCTGAGCAGTTTAGTCAGGATGTCACCCCTGCAGTGTTCACACACCAGTGACAGCTGCTCCCTGTTAAAAACATGGGGAGACAAAGGCTTAAAGTCATCAAGAGCCTTTTCCCTGGAGCCTGGATGTTTTCCTAGGTGCTGTCCACATTTCTTCCTACTTGAAGGATCAGCTGCAGTCTTAACAGATTTAGAAATCTGATTGATTAAGTGCTATCAAGTTGGTGTCGACTCTTAGCGACCACATAGATAGATTCTCTCCAGGATGATTTGTCTTCAGCTTGGCCTTTAAGGTCTCTCCGTGGTGCGTTCATTGCTGTCGTAATCGAGTCCATCCACCTTGCTGCTGGTCGTCCTCTTCTCTTTCCTTCAACTTTTCCCAGCATCAGAAATCTGAGCTTCAGGCAATTGCCGTAGGGCCAAATTAAATGTTGTGGTGGTAGTGCTGTTTGTTGTTCATAAGTCTGCCCTGCTCACTAGTAAGTGGGGAGAGACCGGGCCCAATGTTTACATGAAAAGGAGCATGCAGGTGAGGGGAGCTTCAGGCATTTTCTCCTGCAGCCTGACTAACTCCTGCTATCAGAGCTAGCAGGAATGGGCCTTTCGTGAGGCAAGGTGAGGCAATTGCCTTAGGCAGCAGATTATTAGGGGGCCAGCAAGGCAGTAGGATGCCCCCCACTGCTGCCATCAGAGCAGCTCTTTGAGGCCAATCTGACCTGCGTCAGCATGCAAGAAGCGTGAGGAGAGAGGAGGAGGCCTCTGGCAACCTTCCTTCTTCTCTGCCCTGCTCTACTTACAAAGCTTGTGAAGGTTGGTTTTGAAAGGGAACTGGCCCCCACTGTGGTCATCATGGGGAAAGGCAGCATTTCTTGCCCTGCCTCAGTCATCACTCTGTGTTGGGCCACTCCTGCGAGTCAGGCTAGGAGAAACAGATTGAGGCAACAGACCACTAGGAATTAATGTTGGAAGGGGGAGAAAACAGCTTGCCTCTTTCACATGCATACATTGAGGGTTTTGTGGGTTTTTTTTTTTTTTTAAACACCCTTATATTCACCCATCCATCACTTATATGAACAGGGCAGACAAGTGAACTAACCTGCATGGTTCCATAACCTCTAGGTTGGCCCTTAGAAGTGTGTTCAGTGCAGCTGTAATTGAACAAGAGGGGACAGATGTCCCTGGGCCTCTGAGGGAGGCACGCCGCTGGTTGCGAAACATCCTGCTCTTTGCTCTTCCACCTCACCTCCTGGACTCATTGGCAAGCTGTGAGATATCATTTGCATGGGAGTGAGAGAAAGGGCATGCCAAGGTTTTCTTTTTCACCATGCTCTTCTGCAGCAAAGAAATGGGAGGTGTGGGGGGGGAGAGAGAGAGAAGAAACAGGCAAGGGGCACCGGAGCCCATTTTCATTTCTTGCACCTTCAACCTTGCTATGCTCCTAGTTCAGTAGTTCATTAGTGTTCAATCTGGATCCAGGAGAAAAATTAATGTTAATGATGCTGTTAAATCAGGGGTGGGCAAACCTGGCCCTCCAGCTGTTGTTGAACTACAACTCCCATCATCCTTAGCCATATTGTGGCTGGGGATGAAGGAAGTTGTAGTTCAGCAACAGCTGGAGGGCCAAGTTTGCCCACCTAGGTGTCAGATACAAAATTATCAAACACATTTCCCCCCCTTGGGAGAGGTTTCCAGTTTAATATCAGCCCCTGTGCTTTTCTGTGTGCCTGAGGGGAACCAAAACTTTCAGCATGGGTAGCAGAAAAAAAACAGAGACAACAGCCATTTTCTTTTGAATTGGTTGCAGCTAATATTTTGACTGCTCTAACATTTGTTGGGTTCTTCAAGTTCCTTTTCAAAAGCAGGTTTTACTGTTCTGTAAGAAGTCCAAGAGCGATGTATGTACTAGCCTTAAATGAATTTCGAATTGGAGAGGGCATTTTGTTTCATTTTGGCTAAGCTTTCATTCCAAAGTGTAGGCTCAGATTTTATTGGAAGTAATGACAAAAGCCATGGCTGTACAGAAAAGAAATGTTTCTATTGGGGCAGGGGGGCAGTGTGGATAAAATCATTTTTAAAAGAAAAAGAAAAAAAGATGTTTCTAGGTTTTTTCATTTCAGGTTTTTAAAAAGACAGACACTTAACATATACTAATTTAAAACCAAATCTGAATTTAAGAAAACCATGCTAAAGTCTACACTTATAATTTTTGAAGTTGAATCCATGACTCTCTAAAATATACTAATCCAAATCCAACTGCAATCATTTATGCTGCACATGTAGCCATGCATTCATATCCTCAGTCAGATACTGGCAATAGTAGCAGTCAGCTGTTCTGAAGAAAGGAACTAAACCCAGCCCACTTCTCCTCCAGAACAGCTGATTGGAGTTATTGCCAGTTTCCGACAGGAGCTCTGAATATGTAACCCGGTCTGGTGGATCTAGCTGGAGAATTATGCATGCATCACCCATTATCCATCCAGTTCCTCATCCAATCGTGATACATGTGCAGAAGCATGTGTTCTCTTCCTGACCAAATTAGGGTGCCTAAGTTGAAACTATCATGGCAGGAGTGTGGTATACATATGATACAAAATATCATATATAGTAATAGAAAATAGTTATGGTTTTACCAAACAGTGTACCCATACTTGGCTTGAAGGATATAATTTTTTCCAGTCTTTTTCATGGAAAACATTTGTGGAAAGCATGGAGAGCACAGATGCTCTTTTTCCTCTATTGAAATTATTTGTCATTTAATTTGTTCTTCCTCTTGTACCGATTTTTACAAGCCAGATATTATTTTATGCATTTACTCTGATTATCCCTAATGCTGTTATTTAGGGATGTACACAAATCAATTTTTTTGTTTTGATTTGTACCCAAATTGAAACACCCCCCGATTTGTTTTGGGTCCAAATTTGACCCCCCCCCAATTATCTGATTTGATTTGTACCCAAATTTTCTAAATCCAAATCTGAATCGATTTGGATTTTAAAAAAGGGTCCTGGAGCCAAAAGCGGGGGGGGGGGGGGGGGCTGGTAGGTCCCAATGGGTGGAAGCTACCATCCAAATTTCAAAGAAATTTGGCAAAGGGGCAATTTTTAAAGGATTTTTGAAGTTTACGCATCTTTAAGATTTTTCCCATAGGGAATAATGTGGATTCCAGCAAACCTATAGCTCCACGTGGGGGGCACCAGGGTGGCCCAGAGTGGGGTGTGGTGGGTGGTAGTGCCAATGGGTGCAAGGAAGCTACCACCCATATTTCAAAGGGATTGGGCAAAGGGATGATTTTTAAATGATTTTTGAAGTTTACTTATCTCTAAGCTTTTTTTCCATTGGGAATAATGTAGATTTCAGCAGCCTTAGTTATAACTCCCCAGAATGGTGGCAGCAGGGTGGCCCAGGGTGGGTTGTGGTGGGTGGTAGTGCCCAATGGGTGCAAGGAAGCTACCACCCAGATTTCAGAGTGATTGGACAAAGGGCTGATTTTTAATGATTTTTGAATTTGGCATGTCTTTGGGGCAGATTCGGGGCAGAAAGGGGGTTTCAGGGGCAGAAGAGTGGGTCAGGTGGTACTGCCCCAATGGGTGCCTGCTACCATCCAGATTTCAAAGGAATTGGGCAAAGGGGTGATTTTTAAAGAATTTGTGAAGTTTGTGCATCTTTATGCTTTCCCCTCATAGGGAATAATGGGGATTTCAGCAGCCCCATAACTCCACGTGGGGAAGCACCGTGGTGGCCCAGAGCAAGTGGTGGTGTCGTTCACAAAGGGTTCCAACCACCCCCATACCCACAAGCCCATGGGGTACTGGGTTTTGTTGTTTCTGAGGTGTTCTGAGTGTAGATTCTCTGATAGCAAATGATTCATTTTCAGTGACAAACCATGAATCCACTCTCATTTGCTACCAGAGAATCTACTCCCAGAACACCTCAGAAACAACAAAACCCAGTGCCCCATGTACAAATCCGGGCTATTTGTTATGGAGCCGAATCTTTGGGGGCTTGCAGATGGGCGATTTGTTTTGTGTACAAATCACCCAAAACAGGCAGATTTGGGTACAGATCGTTCTGTATCCAAAACATTTTGCACATCCCTACTGTTATTACGCTTGTCATAGAACTGTATGTCTCTTTTCCTGGTATTTTACTCCTTTAATGTAAAAGAATAAGAAGTTTTCTTCCGATCCTGATTTCTTATTCTTCTTCAGCAAATGCCTTTTTAAAAACTCTTAGAGAAGAAAAACTGAGGAAATGCAATTTACCTTATGCCATAACCTACATTTTGTATATAAATGTGTAGGATTTGTTATTGCCCAATATTCCAACATAACTTTCTTCCAAGTACATCCCTCAGTCCTGAAAAGTTTATAAGCGTGTTTCATGCAAGGTAGGCAAAAGAGACAAGAGATTTAAAAGTAAATATGTATGGTGCTTAGTGAGTGCCATGGTGCTTGTTCTCTCTCTTCTGCCCCCACAGGCCCTTCTGCAGAACTGACCAATCCATCTTTATGACAAATGACCCTATGTCTCTGCTGCCTCCAGGTATGCACAGCAGACTAGCCATTCTCTACAGCGTGCTTTCAATTTGGTGGACTGCATTTGCCTCAGGTTCAGGGGGATACCCTTGTGGCCAGTGAAAACTGCATGCTCTCTTGGATGGAATTTGAGGTGCGGTCAGAGAATCCGGATAGTCACTTGGATGGGTGGAACAACAGGTTTTCTTTATGTTCTGCTACTTTACATTTGACAACTTTCCCACTTTGTAGGATCATTTACATGATCACAGTCTGTTGCAGAGTAATTACTTATCCTCTATAAGTAATTGAACAAGAAGCCAACTTTAACTGAGAAACAAGAGTTTGGTATTTATTACTAACTAAATAGGCTAAGGAAGTAATAAGCAGACTACCAACAGTCTCTTACACACAGAGAGAGGGAGAACCTCTCAGTTTGAATTCAAGGCAACAAGTGAGGAGCAGACAAACAAACAGTGACTCCACCCCCAAGCCAGTACATGGAGACATTCACATAGAGAAGCATGTCCCATACAAAGAACTGAGAGAATGTCTGCAGCAAATCCCAACATGGACTGTGTAGGAGAAGCACCAGGCCAGGATAGGAGAGCTGGGCACACTCCTGATCAGTGTTGGGAGTTTACGGTTATTGCCCTTTCCCCTTGGGGAAAGTGCAAAGTATTTTAGCAGAGTGCAAGGGAAAGCTTCCACTCCAGTTACAGAGTGTGGAGTCTAGTTGCTGCAGCTAGTCAAAAAAATGCATGGAGATCACTGTAGTACAGGGCTCCTCAACTTCGGCCCTCCTGCAGATGTTGGCCTACAACTCCCATAATCCCTGGCTATTGGTCATTGTGGCTGGAGAGGGGCTAAGGGGGGGGCCTAAGTTGATCAGCTGACAGGGGGAGCCTAAGTTGAGCAGGCCTGCTGTAGAATCTAAATTACTTAACTAGTTTATTGGTAACATTAGGACAGGCACAGGCAGCAGCTGGTGACAGAGAGCACAGCCCTTGACAGCTGCTCCAAGCTTCCTACTGTGAAAGTAGCTGGCAGTGGCTGCAACAAACCTGGAAAAGAAGAGGGTGGCACCTGGGCATTGGAGGTGAGGATGGAGCGAGGCCAGCAAGAGTTGGAGCAGTGTGAGTACTGGCTCCCACCTGGGGGCAACATCAGCAGCTGGGCAAAGACTCATAGTGGTGGCAGGAAGTGGGCAGGGCAGTGGTGCATATACATTCATACTCCAAAAGGCCCCCCAAAAGCACTGCCTGAGATGACTGCTCAGTTTGCCTCATGGGAAAATGCCCCTGCCCACCCTGCCCAACACAGAGGTGGAGACCATTGGGCCGCAGGGTGGATGCTATACCAACATGATCCCTATTTTGTCCTGAATACCCATCCTCAGGTACAGTTATAATGAACGTTGCCTTGAACATTTCTTTTAGAATTAAAAAGTGGGGTTCATATCCCTGAAATAAATGCATTAAGTAAGCCTAGGGAATTGATGAAGCTGTTGGAGGGAGAAGAAAAAAGACAAAGGCAGCCCTACCATAATGGGCCTCAGGTGTTAAGACTGAGTGTCTGAATTAGTGTCTTGAGTTCACAAATAGTTATATATGGAATAGTAATAGTGACACAATATCTCAAAGTTTCCTTAAGATACAGCCAGGAAATTTAGAACAAAAGGGAGCACTTTTTTCATACAATGCATAATTAATCTATGGAATTCTCTGCCACAGGATGTGGTGACAGCTACCAGCTTGGATGGCTTTAAGGGGGGCTTTGACAAATTCATGATGGACGGGTCTATTAATGGCTACTGGTCCGGCTATAGGCCACCTCCAGCCTCAGGGGCACGATGCCTCTCAATACCAGTTGCAGCGGGAACAATAGCAGGAGAGAGGGCATGCCTTCATCTCTTGCCTGTGGGCTTCCCCGAGGCATCTGGTGGGCACTATAGGAAACAGGATGCTCGACTAGATAGCCCTTAGGCCTGATCCAGCAGGACTGTTCTTATGTGTGTCACTATTCCTATTATATTCTACTATGTAACTATTTGTGAACTCAAAATGGTCTTAAAGAAAGATTAAACATGCTTTTGGCACCACAGTGATTTCATTGGTGATACAGAAGTGAGTACCCAGTAGATATTCATAGTGTAGAAGAAGGGCTTTGAAGCTTCAACTTGCTGAACCAGAAAGAGATTATAGGTGCATATCTGTACAAATATGAAGAACTGAATATAAATGCTACTTGTTCATAAATCATGGTTGCATGTGTACTAATTAGACCTCCTGCTACAGCACTTATATGTTCAATGGTCTACTTCCAGTGATCCATCATCATTAAATCAGCAGGGTGGGTGAAACCTCCCTGGGGTCTGAAGGCAAAATGCAACAGCCATTTGACCTTTAAAAGGGAGCCATTTTCTCTGTAGCAGAACCAAGACAGGCATGAAGGGATTGTTCTCTAAGCAGCAGGAAAATCAGCATGCATACTGTATTCTATTAAAATTCTCAGCTTTCAAGTAGCACTTGCTATTGATCTGCTTCAGCTTACATCCATTTCTCACAATTTCATTGATGAGTCTATTCTTAGGGGCTTGTAACTGTGTGTGTGTTTTAAAAAGAGAGGGGGAAATATAGACATGCATAAAACAGCAGGAAGTGTGCTAGCAAGACCTTATCAGCAACAAAAGATTCTTGTACAGACACATCATAATTTTTATCTCTCAGTAGGGCAGAATTCGAAAAATCCCTACTGGTAGTTTTTCACATTTTGCATCCCACTGAATATAAGATGAATCCACTCACACGTTTAGCCAATTTACATGCATGTGTGAATTAACATTGGTTCAATCTGCTTGGCTAAGCTGAGATAATGCACTAATAAGAGTCCGGTTATTCATGTTAGAGAGGATGTATGCTGGTGTGGTGAAGAAGAAGTCATCAGACTTACAGTACAATTGGCTCCTGAAAACTGTGGCTGATATACTGCTCAACATTATGCACATAGTGGAATGTAACATTTGCACAGCTGTGCAAGAGCATTGTTTTGCAAGCACAAAAATACCACTCAAACTGAGTTGTGAGATATGAAGCTGGCTTGCTTGATTCCTTTATTGCAGTCAATTGACCAGCTGAATAAGCACCATACAAAGAAGATCACCATCCCCATAATGGCTTCACTGTCATGCAACTCAAGTTGCACAATTTTTGTGCTAGTGCAACTGCACAGATGTTACGTTCTACCATGTGCCTAATGTTGCACAGTATACCAGCTTTCTTAAATCAAAACATCTTAGCTCAGAATCTTTCCCCCCAAATAATGTTATAAATGGCGATTTGGTTCCGGAATGAAGGCTGGATACCCTAATTTTCTGCTACTGTCAAGGCTGGGGGTGTGTCAGTCACAGACATGCAGCAAGGAAGATTATGATTATGATTATTATTTATTTACACAGTCAGACAGGTGTTATTGACTGGTTTGTTTTATCCAGACATCGAGTCCTTCCCAAGGACCTGGGATGCCAGAATTTTATTGTCAGTGTTGTTGCTGTTGTTATAGGTATCGTTGCAGAATATAGGCTGTTCCCAGTAAAGCTGCTTTTTGTAATTGGCTGATGGTGATTTCTGTGGCCCCTATGGTGTTGAGGTGCTCTTCAAGGTCTTTTGGAACTGCACCCAGGGCACCAATGACCACTGGGATGATTTTGATCTTTTTCTGCCACAGCCTTTCAATTTCAATTTGTAGATCTTTGTATTTGGTGATTTTTTTCTATTTCTTTTTCTTCTATTCTGCTATCCCCTGGTATTGCTATGTCGATTATTTTAACTTCTTTTTCTTTCTTCTCGACTACATTTATATCTGGTGTTTTGTGTGGCAGATGTTTGTCTGTTTGTAGTCGGAAGTCCCATAATATTTTTACATCTTCATTTTCGACTACTTTTTCAATTTTATGGTCCCACCAATTTTTGGCTACAGGTAGCTTGTATTTTTTGCAGATGTTCCAGTGTATCATCCCTGCTACCTTGTCATGCCTTTGTTTGTAGTCAGTCTGAATGATCTTTTTACAACAGCTGATTAGGTGGTCCACTGCTCCATCTGCTTCTTTACAAAGGCGGCACATGCTGTTTGTGGTTGACTTTTCAACTTTTGCTCTTATTGCATTTGTCCTTAGTGCCTGTTCTTCTGCAGCCAGTATTAAACCCTCTGTTTCTTTCTTCAAGTTGCCATTCTTAAGCCATTGCCAGGTCTTGGTGATGTCTGATTTTCCACTTATATTGTGCAAATATTGACCATGCAGTGGCTTATTTTTCCATTTTTCTGCTCAGTTCTTGACTTGTTCTTTCTTGTAGGCCTCCTTTGTTTTATTGGTGTTGAATAGTTACGTATTATTGACCATTTTAAGTGCATCTTCTTCACTGTCCTTGATATATTCTTCAAGGCCTCTTTTCTCCTCCTCTACTGTTTGATGGACTTAAAATCACTTAAAAATCAGCCTTTTGCCTAATTCCTTTCAAATAATTCTGATAACTACCTTGCCCACCTTGGGAACTACCACCCACCACACTCCGCTCTAGGACACCCCTTTCTCCCCGACGTGAAGCTATACATTTTCTGCAATCCTCATTATTCCCTATGAGGAATTCAAAAATACTTTAAAAATTCACCAATAATCGGAGTGTCTGATTGCCTTGGGATTTGTGGGTGGTAGACACCCCTGGGTGCCTACCACCCACCTCACTTTTGTGCCCCTAGGTGCTCCAAAATAGGGAGTACCTTTTATACCCTATGAGAAAAATAATTAAAAATATTTCAAATATTCATAAAAAATCGTAGGAGTATCCGATTGCTTTGGGGTTTAGGTGGTTGTTGGCAACCATGGGTGCTCAACAATAGGGAATAATGGGCTGGTTCAAGTCCCATTATACCCTATGAGAGAAAAATAAAAATAAATTTCAAAAATTCATTTAAAAAATTGTACAAATGTCTGATTGCTTTGGGGTTTGGGTGGTAAGTACCCATGGGTGCCAGCTACCACCCCACCCACTTTTGGAGGTTCAAACCAGTTTTAACCAGTTCAAACCGGTTCAAATTCAAACTGAACCAGGGGGAGATTTGAGCAAAACCAAAACTGAACCTCCCCCTCCTGGCTCGAACCTGGTTTGAATTCGAACCGAACTGGGCAAACCGGTTTTGTGCACATCCCTACTCAAAACATGCTGTACAATGCTAGGGATTATCAAACATATTTACTGGAATGATCAACTCTACACTTACTCCACCACCCCCCTTTTTTTTAATCATGGAAAACCTTTTTGATTGATCTGTCTTCCTTTGGTACTGAATAACAGGTACTCAAGCACTTGTGCTGGCATATGCTTAGCTATTCATTATTTTAGTTCAATACCTTGTAATGCAGTCACAGTGCCTATTGAAAACAGGGAAGTGGAAAAGCACTACAGGAATTGTTCATGGTACAGGTGTGATGTTCACATTTTTCACACATGCACAGCCACCTAATGGTGCAGCATAGAAGTAACTTGCCTCGGAGGCAAGAGATTGCTGGTTCAAATCCCTGCTTGTATGTTTCCCAGACTATGGGAAACATATATATCAGGCTGCAGCAATATAGGAAGATGCTGAAAGGCATCATCTCATACTGAGCAGGAGATGACAATGGTATACCCCTCCTTTATTCTACCAAAGAACAGCACATGGTTCTGTGGTCGCCAGGGCACTTTCCAGACTATCTGCTCAACAGCAGCAAAATGTCTCCATTCAGGCAAGTCGCATTCGAAACGTAAACAGCAGGAGGAGCAGTCTCATGGAAACTAACAACCTGAAAAAACAGCAACCTTTTTACGCCGGATAGACGATGTCTGGGGTTTGAATAACTTTATGGAGGAGAGGTCTATCATCAGCTACTAATTGGAGGGCTGAAGACCACCTCCAGTCTCAGGGGCAGGATGCCTCTGAGTACCAGTTGCAGGGGAGAGCAGGAGAGAGAGCAGTTGAGAGGGCCCTCAAATCCTGCCTGTGGCTTCCAGCGGCATCTGGCGGGCCACTGTGCAAAACAGGATGCTGGACTAGATGGGCCTTGGGCCTGATCCAACAGGGCTGTTCTTATGTTCTTATGTCCTAGCTCTATATCTCAGCGATTAAATTTGAAACAAGGCATTGGAAATGTAAACAGCACCTTGATGTCCACATAGCAACCACAGTGTCACAACGCAGGAAGTGTGGAAGCACACTTCCGAGATACCACGTGACCCCTTTGCAGGGTCTTATCTGGAGAGCACCCAGGAGTCGGCACCAACTCGACAGTACAACTTTACCTTTACAGTTACTACAGTGTATCATAGCATACGCCCGTTAATTTGAGTTGGCAAACTGATTTCCATCCACGTTGTCACTACTATATTCATGAATCATCGGAAGGAATGTGGGCATTTTGTAGTACTAGCTAGTGTTTGTCCCAACATGTTTCCCTAGTTGTTAACCCCTGCACCTCACATCCCTTACTCTATTCTCTACCCTTCAGCATCTCTCAAAGGAAATTAGATATTTGTTCTCCTAACTTTGTATTAGCAGAAGATGAGATTCGGTGTGGTAGTGAGCAAGCAAACTCTGTTACGTCCACAGGCTCCAGAAGCATGCAGTGGCCAAAGTTGTTCAGGAATATTCAGTATACGCTCCTTTCAGTCTACCAGGGGTATAGCTATAATTGAACAAGGTGGAGGACAAATCACTCTGGACCTCTAAAGGAGAGGGGGTGGCAGTTGAATGACAGCTTGCTCTTTGTTCTCCCCCTCCTGCCTCTCTGAAGAAGACTGCTATGCCTCTGCAGTCAATTAACAATATTTTCAAATTTAGACAAACACATCCCTTTGTGTGTTTGTTGTTCTATTTTTATACCGCCTTTCATAAAGCATCCCAAGGCGGTTTACAAAAGTTAAAATACAATAAAACTCCACACAAAATCACATCCAAAAGACTTATGCTCCTCCCACTTTTTTGCACTATAGCTTTGCACTTTTTATATGTACAGGTGGACCTCAATATTCATGGGAGTTCCATTCTGTGGCTGTACCACGGATAGGGAAACTGCAAATATTGAACCATTGATCCCTATGGGATCACGGAGGGTAGTTCTACAATATCCTTCTTAAGATACGGTGACCAAAGCTGTACACAGTACTCCAGATATGGCCGCACCATACATTTGTATAAGGGAAATGGCAAACACACACACACACATGCACACACCAACTGTGGCAGCACCTCCTGAGGCGGCTGGACCCATTGGTAAGTGTTAAATAAAAATTATTTTTTACTTTAGAACCTCTGAATCGGTCCAAATTTGAGCCGAGCCGGAGTGGGGGTTGTTCAGGGTGCCAAAACTGGACATCCCCAGTTCAGTTTGAGTCTGGTTCAGACTTGAGCCAAACAAGGCAAACTGGTTTTGTGCACACCCCTAGCAGAAATATTACATCTTTGGTTTTGAGCACAGCCTGGTGAGGTGAATAGAAGACTTTTGCTGTGGAAAATCATAAAGAGACTCAACAGTTTGCTTAGAAGATAGTTTTTATTACCTTATGGCTCATTTAATTAATTACGAGTAACAAAAAAGCCTTTTTGTACAGAATGAGAGGCCAGAACAGGACTCTGCTGTGGATAACATCTGCTTGGATTTATTCCTCTTGGTGCTGGGAAATCTAAGATAATAACTACAATAATGTGTGCTAAAACCCACATTTGCAACAGCACTGGCATTTTATGTTTCTCGACCACAGAAATTCAGTATAATATTAATTTTAACAGATGTGATCCTCTTGGGAGATGGAGCACAGATATGAGGGTATACTGGTCTGTTTGGCAGAATTGATCCCGTTTTATTTATATCAAAAACTTGTGTGTGTGTGTGTGTGTGTGTGTATGTGTATATATATATATATATATATATATATATATATATATATATATATATATATATATATATATATATATATATAATGCATCACTATACAGGGGCATACCAAAGTCCCAGGTTCAATCTCTGGCATCTCCCATCAGAGCTGGGAAAGACTCCTGCCTGAAACCCTGAAGAGCCATTGCCAATCAGTTAGGTAGGTAGTAGACAATACTGATCTAGATGGACCAATTGTTTGACTTGGTATAAAACAGCTTCCTGTGTTCCTAATAAAAACAGTAAATAAATAGCAGCAGACATAGTAATGAAGGCACCTGGCAGAACTCTCTTGGGAGAGAGTTCCATCCTTAAGGCCAGGTGCAGCTACAGAAAAGGTCCTTGTCTGATAGCTACCAACTGCCTAGCCCCTACAAGGAAGGGAATCCAGAAAAGGGCTACTAATTTAATGACCATCTCAAGGTAGGTTCAGAAGAGCAAGGGGTCCTTCAGCTACTCTGGTCTGAGACCCTTTAGCTTTGTTTATACTGTAGGAGGAGAAAGATGACTCTACCCTGAATTATATAGAAATATAATATTATGGGGCTGTTCACACACACAACTCTACCTGGGCTTGCACAGCCCTGCCCTGTGGAGTAGGGCTGCTCATGTGGAGTGCCAAGATTGGGCCTGATCCCAGTGCTGCCCTGCTGGGTAGCCCAAGTTTTTTACCCAGGTGATTACTGAGGTAGAGGTGCATGAGCATGTTCGAGAAGTGCGTGCCCGAGCATGCCTGCCTTCCGGGCATGCCCGCCTCAAGCGTGCCCGAGCATGCCTGCCTTCCATCCCAAATGTGCCAACCTTCTGAGCATGCCCGAGAATGCCTCCCGAGTTCCCAAACCCCTCTCCCAAATTCCTCCCAAGTTCCTGAATTCTTCTCCCAAATTCCTACCAAGCATGCCCGCCTTCCGAGCATGCCCGAGAAGTGCACGAGGGTGCACTTCTACCCCAGTCTCTGAATGTGCACAAAGCCAGACGGCAAGAGTGCCTGACAGTGAGGGAATCCCCCAATGCACTGCACTCCCGATGCGGTGCATTGTGGGATGCCAGAGGACTTCCTCCTCCAGCTCCTGGCTCTGCTGCTTGTTGCAACTCCTATCATGTGCCACGTGAGAGGCAGTGCCTAGTGGGGAGGGTTGATCATGTGCAGGTGGGCAGGTAGGAGCCTGCCTCCCTGCCAACCCCACTCATTTCAGTTGTGAGAACAACCTTAATATGTACTAAAATGTTTTATGTTCTCTTATAAATAGGTGATCTATTATATGAGTTGTATGTACAAGGTTTAGAGTGATTTTATTATCTTCTTCTTATGGATTATCTGTGAGGGTTTTACTGGTTTAAGATATCTGATTTATAAGGGTGCTCATTTTATAAAGCATGTTACATGCTGGATTAAATAAGGTACTTTATTTGAGGATTCTGACTCTATTTGGGGTTCTTTACGTATCATTGCTATACTGTTACTCTTACAACTGGACACCTTGCTCAATTTAGATTTGTTAATAGATTCAGGCTTCAATTCAGTGGCTCCCATGGCCCTATCCTGATGTTATGTTGTATGGGCATTCCATGCATGTTTATGTGTAAATGACTGTATGTGCATTCATTTTAAAAGTGTACCTGGCTACAGGCCTCTGAGATGCAGGTTAGGAACTGTACTGCTGTATCTCTGTTCAACATAATGGGCTGGCTCAGATGAACAGCCCCTACATGCAATGACATTGGGGCTGTGCTGATTACGTGCCTGCAGAGGCACTCTTACCTCTGGACTTCGGGGCCAAAGTCCAGGGCCTCCACACCCGCTGAGCCCCACAAATCCTCTTTAGTCTGTCCTGGGTGGTATGGTCAACATGCCGCCAGCCCACACTGTGGTGATCGAGTGTGATTGTGACCTGCACTGGGTGCTTTAGAGACAGAGGGAGGAGTGGGGAAAGAGATATGTGGGATGGGAATATATTAAGTTGTGTGTTGAAATGTTTCTGCTAATGCATATTTGTATAAATATACCTGTTTTATATTCTCACATTCTTGGGAATTCAGTTGCTGTTTGTGCCCTCAGAAACCCACTTGTTAGAAATACTGTGTCTGTCAAGGTGTGTGTATAAGGGGTGATGCTTAACTTGCAATGGGCGGGGGGGGATCTAAAGGCCTTGAGGTCCAGGCTCCGAAATTACCTAGGTGCACCTCTGCGTGCCTGCTCTGACATCACTCAAGGACATGACAACATGATCTCAGCACATTCCTTAATTGTGTTTGAGGGTGGTCAGCCAAACTGCTCCTCTACATGCACATAAGGGCTGTTATAGGCCACTGTTTATCTGAACCAGCCCAATGTGTGGATGTACATGTGCACAGATCTGCACATGCATTGTACAGTACACAGCTTGTACATGAGTTGAACATAATGTGTGAATAGAGGTCGTGTATATACATGGGAAACTCTGCGTGAGGAACAAGTGCTTCTTCCTCAGTCAAACAGTTCACACCAGTTCTGAAGTCAATAAGGAAGCATCTGTTCCTGAGGAGCTTCAGTGTGAACAAGGAGTCGGCCTAATTCCCTTGCTTCTTTATTAGAACTCAGGCAGAATTTTGTATCATCAAATAAGTTTCTCTCATATCCTGTTAAAGTTTAAGGGACCACTTCCAGACTGCTTGAGAATAAATGCTTGGTAGATTGCCAGGTAATTCTGTTTAATTAATGACTATTTGCAAATAATTATAATTATTTTCCTAAAGTGGCAAATATAATTTTCTGGGCTGTATTTTTCCTCCAAAAAATATTCATTTTACCTTATAAATAGTCAAGGTTATTTATTCAGCATGAATTATTCTTTCTTTTATAGAAAAGTGCTCTTGGCAAATACCACAAACAAAAATAATATCATGGGTTTAAAAATAAACACTTTATTAATCTAGATATGCTCTGCAGCTGCAAAACCAGGCTAGTGGTTTGTGCATCTCCTTGACAGCTGTCCCATTGTGGGTCATTAAAAGGAGTTCTCAGCTAGCGCAAAGAAAACACAGCTTATGATTCTCAATGTAATCCATATAGATGGTGCTGTATTTAATTATATAATACCATCTATGTACCTGGCACTTTGGAATGGATAAGACAGGTCCCTGCCCCAAGAAGCTCACAATCTCAAAACAGACAAAAGGAAGACATCAAAGAAACGGAATGGAATCAAAATATGGTAAACACTAATAGAAGTCTCCAATGCTTATCTACCATTCTTCTCAGGATGCCCTGATAAACATACCTCATACCACTAGGGATGTTCACGATGTCAGTCAGAATGTTCAGCGGGGGGCAGGGGGCCCTTACCCCCCCCACCATGTTTCCCCCTCCAGCGCAGCCGCCTAAACCACTAACACAGGGCGGGGGGGGGGCTGCGTAGCCCCGGTCAGTGTCAAAGAGGAGCCCTTTTAAAGTGTTGATTCTCTTCATATAGCAAGGGGAGAGCAACTGGCCCTATCCAACCCCAGCACAGCATCTCTCCAGTGGTTGTTGCTAGTGTCCTTTTTATATTGTTTCCTTTTTATATTGTGAACCCTTGGGGGATAGGGAGCCATTTTAGCCATTATCTGTCTATCTATCTATCTATCTATCTATCTATCTATCTATCTATCTATCTATCTATCTATGTAAACGGCTTTGGCAACTTTTGTTGAAAAGTGGTATATAAATATTTGTCGTATTTGTATTCGTATTCATAAAGAATACAGTATGTACTTTGTTATCCATGTTACTAGAGAAGCTCTTCCCGCAAATACTGTAGAATAAGAAGAGATAATTTCTAACTTAGTGAAGCTGGATATGGCAGTGTGAGGGGTAGCATGGAAAATAGAGCAGGGAAATGAAGCATATTCCTGTAGCCTAATGTTCTTCATTGTAAGTTGTGGAGACCCGTGGAGGCCTTCATCAACCCTAAGTCCAGTTGCACGACTAAGTGTTCATTGTGCTGGTGTGAAGCTTTCACTGAAGCTGTACTTTGTACTCTGACAGCATGGGGACATAGACAACCATCCTCACTGTACAGTGTTGCATTTTGCATAGGCCTGAGAGGTGGGTGGGCTCCTTTAAGGGAAACTGAGCCCTCTTGTGCCCTGCATCATTTTGAAAGGCATGCACAAAGTGCTGTGAAGTGTAGCCCCTCCCAGCAAATTTCCTTCCAGAGCTCCTAAGAGAGGGCTCTGTCTCTCTTAAAGGACCCTCCCAGCACTGAGAACAGTGCTGTACTGTGCGGTCAGTGGGAAATGGCTCTCACATTGAAGGTTTTTTGTTAAAGCGGCCCACACTTGAAAAACAGTGAAGATCTCTGTTGTAGCCAATAGTTAGGAGTAATGCTTTCCACATCAAAAAGAGGTCTCATCAGGGGCATAAATACTATTGGGCAAGGGGAGACTGTTGTCTCCCAGCCCGCCACCCCAAAAGGCCCCCCAGAGGCAGGTCGCATGACCCTGACTCCCCAGCGTCCGACCCCAACTCCCCAGCACACGCCACCAGGCTTCCTGTGGTATTCCTTCCTTCCAGATGGTATTCCTTCACGGCGTGCTCTCTACTTCCCCTCCTTTCCCCATCTCCCTTTTGCCTTGGCTCTCATTGGTTGGCGGGTGGACATGTGACTGCGACGTGTCTGAGCCCTCCTCCACACGTGGAAGAGTTCAGAAAGGTGCATCAGCTGGCGGGCAGATGAGCAAGAAAGAGATTGCTGAGGGACACCCACGCCCGCCCAGTTTATTGAGGCCGCTGCGCTGTTCCCGGCTTCCCACCTTCCTGCTCATTTTTTGACTGCTTCATAGGCAGGGAGGGCAGGGAGGTGTTTGTTTGTGCTGACTCACTGAGAGGAGAGACATGGAGCCTGACCCTGACTCCTCAGGTTAGTCTATGAGAGAGGTTCCTGAGGTTCCAATTGGCGTCGCACGGCCAGTTAGTTAGCGGGGGTGGCGGGGGGAGCTAGCTGGTGGGTGAGCAAGCAAGAGAATCCTGTGAGGGACACCCACACCAGCCCAGTTTATCAAGGCCGCTGCGCTGTTCCTGGCTTTCCCCCTTGCTGCTTGTTTCTGGATTGCTTCATAGGCAGGGAGGGCAGCTTCTGTGTGTTTGTTTGTGCTGACTCACTGAGAGGAGAGACATGGAGCCTGAGCCTGACTGCTCAGGTTAGTCTATGAGACCCTTGGTTGGTTGGAGCAAAACAAGGCTGATCCTGGCGATGCTGCTGATAGGGCTGGTAGCCTCGGGCTGTGATTGGCAAAAGGTTCCTGAGGTTCCGATTGGCGCCAGTTAATTGGTGGGAGTGGTGGGGGTGTGGGGAACCTATTATGTTCACCAAACTTTTATTGGGCAGTTAAGTGTGAGCCACTTCTCTTTCTGTACACCTCCCACCCCCAACTCCCCTTTCTTCATCCTCCCTGGATTGCCTGTCCTGCAAACAGAAGGGAAGAGGCTATTCCCTCAAGCTAGGGTGCTTTTTTAACACACACAGCATGCCCCCTAATTTTTTTCTCCCCCGGCACCTTCCTCCTCCCCTTGTGAGGGCGCCAGAGAATCTGAGGATCCTTGCCCAGCCCTTTTAGCCAGTGTAAGGAAGCAATCATGTATAGTTTCCATTTAGTTCAGTGAATCTGTTTCTGATCAGACCTGATCTGTTTTCAGTCGAGAGTGCAAATCATTTAGCTGCTCAGCACTGTATGTAATAAAATACTCAAGGCATCTGGAGCTTTTTGGATCTGTCTCTTGCATGAAGCTGTGTTGGGAGTGTTGGATTATCTTTGTGCAGTCTGAAAATCAGCATGTTTTCCTGCAACTGCTCATGTATCCTCTGTTGGGTCCTTTGCTATACTACAGCTCTGTTGGTTGGTTTGTGGCTTGATAGAATAGTAAAAACAGAGAGTGAGGGGGGCTGAACTTGAAGAAGTAAAGTTTATAAGAAAAAACAGATGGTAGATCTCTGAAAATGGAGCCAAGAACTGTTAGGATGGTGAATATTCAATGCTATACAGCAGTGTTTCTCAACCATCTTGTTGTAAACCGCCCAGAGATGTAAGTTTTGGGCAAAATAAAAATATGTTAAACAAACAAACAAACAAACCACCAGTCTGTTGATCGGTGCTGGTCCGTGAGGCGTTGGGTACCGGTCCGTGAGGCATCACTAATAAAAATCAATCCCCCCCCAAAAAAAATCAATTTTGGACCATCGGGGCCCAGTGGGAGCTCTCCGAAGCTCCCAAAGCTCATTTCCAGGCAGCCCTCACTTCCTCGAAATGAACATTATCCAGCAGCAAGGGCTGCCTGGAAATGAGCTCTGGAGAGCTACCCAAAATTGTTTTTTGGGGGGTGCCTGGGGGTGGGGTTCGAGGTGAGGGGGTGACCCCCTTACTAACTGAAAGAGAACTGTGCATGAATAATGTACCGGTCCATGACTCCAAAAACATTGAGAAACACTGCTATACAGTACTTTCCTCATAGGTAAATTCTAGCTTACACAGAGAAATCAGATAACATTTTAGTTCCCAACAGGTACATAACACATGTACTTCATAAAACTAAAGTGTATGTTTTGCTCTTGCAAACAACTGTCTGAATTCACCTCTTTTCTTTGTAGCTAGTTTGGAATAATAACAGCGATAACAGTTTGGAATAATATTTGTCTTTTATTTTGTTGCATTAGTTGGTTCTGTTGTTATTTACACCTTTTAACTAGTTGGGATAGTTAGCAGAGACATCGGGCCAGGAGAAGGAGAGGAAGGCAGTGAGGGGCTCATTTTAAAATCTCATCTCCTGGCCCACTCTAACCTTGCTACTACCCTGGTTCTCATATAGTTTTTAAAGATATTTTTTAATATGTTTTTAAAAGATATTTTTAAATATCTGTTTTTTTGCTGTTTTTAAAGATATTTCCCCATCACCCTCCTTCTTCCCCCTCCCCTGGATCCCAACATTAGCAAAGGGACTATTACACAAGAATGATGCCATTGTCACTAACAGAGCATCTGTGTGAGAGACAAGTCCTCTTCGAGTGTGATAGAAAGTGGGGGTGCTGTGTTCATGTACAGCATCCTTAAGAGCACATTTGGAAGCCCGACCCCTGTGCTGATGTACTCTGAAACTGCACCTCTCTCCCCTGCTTTTCCTGAAAAGACAAATGCTATACTCATGTACAGATTCTTCCAAATGCTGTACTCATGGAGTGATTCTGCCTATGATTCGAGATCTGTGATGCCTCATCGATTCTACATCAGCAGAAACGCTCTGCATGAGTACTGCACAGAGAGCCAGGCAGTGGTGTTTAGACAAGGAGGGACAAATGTTCCTGGGCTGCTGGAGTTGGGGGGGGGGGCATCATGACACCATCTCCCCCAAGTGCTCACCAACTCAGAGTGCAAGGCATGGGCTTTCTCCTGCTCCTTCCCTGCGTGCACTTCATTTGCCAGGAGCCTTTCCAGACTGGGCTTTCAGCTCTCGGTGTATCTGATGAGCGAAGCCCCTTCCAATCAGACTCGCAGCATTCGGGAAGCAGCTGCCTCTGTCTCTTCTCTGAGATTCTTTTGTTCACACAGCTTGCTTCTGAATTTTGATTATGGCCAATGGCTTCCTAGAGAAGGCAGGACGCCGTGTCTCCTTCCCCCCCTAGGGCTTAGTAATTAAAACACTCTCTGAGGCTATTCCCATGATCACTGGAAAGTGAGCTAAGGGAGCTTAGCCCTCTTTCCCGTGATTGTGGGAACTACCGGGCTCGTGGGTGAGCCCCGTGCCCCAAAGGCAGCTAGCCCACCTTAAGAAAACCCTCCTCTTAAAAGAAGTTAATGGAGCGAGTACTCCGTTAACCTTGTTTCCCCTGCTGGTGTGCTGCCCGAAGCACATGGCGACACATGAGTAGACCCCGACTGAGAGGCTACAAGCAGCCTCCCAGTATCAGGGGTCCCCCCAGAATGCCCCAAGCACTCACGTGGGGCATCCTGGGACTTCTGGGGGCCAAGTGGCCCCCAATCCCCACAGCCCCCACTCACTCCATAACAGAGCTGGTAGTCCTGTGGGTGGCCGATACGGCCGCCCAGGGCTGCACAGCTGTTTGTCTGTGGGGAGAGCGGGTTAAGTCCGCTCTCCCCACAGAACCCTCCAAGGCTCTACACATGGATCATGTGTAGAGCCTCTCTCTATATATATATATATATACACACACACACCTGCTTAATTGGTTTGTGAATCAGACTGCCTGTTAGCCATCAGCCTCAGCTTTCTATTCAACCCACCACCACTAATGGAAAGTAGAAAGAAGGAAAGCCTCTTCAAACTCTCCCTCCTCCCCAGATCTCCCCCCCCCCAAAAAAAAAGCTTTCAAAAAGCAAAAAGGTAGCTATGCTACCTGAAAACTGATTTTTCCACTCTTTGCCTCCAGGTCAAAGGCAAGGCAGCTTCCTATTTGCATTTGATTTGCTCTTATCATGTTAATGTGAAGACTTTACGTCAGCGCCTCGCTGCAGCCTGACCGGTTTATCCAGAAATTCAGCTAAAATACAGGATTCTAAAAACTTGGACATAAATTGGGATGTGGTGAAACACCGATGGGAAAGGCTGAATTCTGTGTGAAGTGCTCCCAAAGATATCACATGGATTTCGGGGTAAATCTGGCTGATGTGCAAACACACACACTTCCTTCCGGCGGAGATTCGAGGTAAAAGCCCTGTCTAAAGGTTCCAGTGGGCTTTACAGACATGGCTGTTACCCCGAATCTCCTCTGGAAGAGAGTATGTGCATTCACACACCAGCCAAACTTACCCTGAAGTCCATTCGAGATCCTTGGAAGCACTCCACACACAAATCGGGCTTTGTCTTGTGAATTCTAGCTTATCTGGATGTATTTCCGGGTTTTTTAAATGCTGGTTTTAAATGGCTTTTTCTAAAAACGCCAGATCAAATAAAGAGAGGCACTGATGTAGAATTATTAACATGATAAGAGGGAAACCCTCTTTAGGAATGCAGATATAGGCTTTAGAAATCCCCCCCCGCCATTGGCTAGAAGGAAAACACGGAGGTATGCCATGTGAACCTGCACCAAAAGAAAAACACCCCGAGAGCAGAAGGGAGGGGCTGCTTCCCTCAATGCCGCGAGTGTGATTCCAAGTGGCTTCGCTCAACATTTACCCTTCAGCATGAAGTCATGTGTGAATAACTCCCAGCTGAGTGCTTTCTTTCTCCCCCTCACTCAAAGCAAAGGAGAGAAAGAAAGCACCCAGCTGGCAAATGAAGCACCAGCTGGGAGTGGGATAGGGGCCATCCATGCCCCCTTCTGGTTGATGACCATGCCCCCTGTGACTGTTGATGCACATCTAATGCTGACACAAGCAGTGTGGCTGGCACATGCACAGGCAGCAGGGGGAGGCCACTGGTGTCAGCCTATCCTCGGGGCACTGGGAATACCCCTACACCCCTAAAGCCAGGGACAGGGTTTTAGCACCCATCACAATAGGGCAGGGCTTCCAAGCACATTCTCAGGGACACAATATAGCATCACCACTTTTTAACATAGGGCTATAGGGCTATAGTGTGAGAGAATTTCGACATCTAAATCATTGCTAAATCATTGTAAACCGCTTAGAGAGCTCCGGCTATAGAGCAGTATATAAATGTAAGTGCTATTGCTATTGCTATCTCTTCCAAGTGAAGGGGAGCCACTGATATAGCCCTGGCTAAAATGTGAGGATGGTACCACCCCTTAGATCTTGAAGTATGCTTTAGCCATTCTTTCAGATCACATTGGATGTAAACATGGCACGTTCTTTCTGCACTGAAACGGTTTGCCAGATGTAAAGTTTTTGCAATCATAAGAAGCTCCTCCACGTTTTTTAACTCAGGGGAATGATCTCTCCATCTGCTTAAATACTGTATGCACCATTTGGTAAAAGCAAGACACATCCTTCTGCAGTGCATCCATCAGAATATTTTTCTATGCGAGCCCCATTGAAACAATTGGGGGCTGTGCAAGAGCAAATCAGCATGATCATCCTTCATTTCAATGGCAACTGACATATTCTTGTGTATCTAGAAAACAAACAAGAAATAAATACTTTGCTTTATAAATAGAGCAAACAGCAAGGAAACACAGAGATAGGGTGGTTGCTCTCTAGTTCTGGGACATTCTTCTTTATGAAGCAGAGATCCCAAGCCTCACCCTATGGTGAATTAACTGGGAGTGAGGAATAAGCATTTGTTTGTGTAGTATGTTTATTTTAAATTAAATTAATTATCATATACTCAGTGATTGACATCTAGATGAATGAAGTGCTTGTGCATAAAATGTGCAGCACATGCTATGAGGGAGGGGCTTTTTGCGGAGGGCTGATCTCCCTTCTTTCTGAAGTCTACTGTGGGTCCTGAAACTATATCCCTGAGAGCTGCATGACTCTTACGGACATATTTTCAAAAGTCAGAGTTGGTTATAGAGGGGGGAGACTGATGAACATTGCCTTTCTGCCATAGCCTGTAGCACACACAGCATCACTATACACATGCTTCCGCCAATAGTTATATATTTTTTATTACACGTTGCTCATTCCTCCTTCAAAGAGCTCCCAGAACATTTTCCATCAGGTAGAAAGCTGTGTGGTTGGGGGAGAGAATTCTCATGTCTTAATTCTTCATCATCATCATCATCATCATCATCATCATGTGCCCTGAGACCATGTTATTGAGGGCTCCTAGTACAATCTTTTTACATACCTTTTATGCAGTAATCTTATTACCTGCTTTGAATAGATGCCTGTGGACAGAGCAGTTCGTAAATCCAGAATGCATCAATGAATGTGATCAAAGAAACTTGTGCACAAGCGGAACATGTTTCTGTGTACTGCGATGGGGAAGAGATGTGTTGCCAGTTTTACTTTCCAGCTGTGATCCCTCATGCTGGTTATTAAATATTTTGGTCGGGATTCCAAAAGCTATGTGTGGGCACCAGTGTTTTTATAGTCCCCTCCTCCCACTGTGCCCCACCACCAGAGGTTACAGGATAATCTGGAGTTGTCATACATTAACAACATACCAATAAGTGCACCCCGTTGCAAGATATGCAGATAGCATTGTGACAGCTTGATTTTTCAGTGGCTCCCCAGAAATCACAAGCCTCTGTTGCTTTTCCCATAAAGTTGTCTGGGACAGAAAAAAATAGATACGATCAACAAGATTGTGGAAGGAAGGCTCAAGAAGTTACACAGCAATTTGCCTTATACTGCATCTGAAGCACACAGGAGGGAAAAGCACCACGCCTAAAGGTAAGAAGGAAGGAAACATGCATAGAGCCCCTGGTGGCGCAGTGGTAAAACTGCTGCCCTGTAACCCGAAGGTTACAAGTTCGATCCTGACCAGGGGCTCAAGGTTGACTCAGCCTTCCATCCTTCCGAGGTCGGTAAAATGAGTACCCAGAATGTTGGGGGCAATATGCTAAATCATTGTAAACCGCTTAGAGAGCTTCGGCTATAGAGCGGTATATAAATGTAAGTGCTATTGCTATTGCTATTGCTATAGAGGAAGAATGGCAGTTCAGTCCCCAAACAGCAGAACAAAACCAGTTGGGTGAGAAAGCAGCCAAGCAAGAGGTCTGGAGACAGTTCTTTAGTATTGAAGAACTACAAGGATATATTTAAAGAAAAGGTTACAAACAAATGTGAAAAGAGCCTGCAGCTTATTTCAGCTGTAGCTCATGGCTAAAGAGGGAGACCAAAACCAACAGACATCTCTGGAGAGAGAAAATGGAGACAAACATTGGGAGAACAAAGAGGGGAGGAGTCCAGTACCTTTATCCATGATTCTAACCCCACCCCAGTGGTCACTGTGAGACATTGCAGCTGAGAGCTGGTGCTGCCAAGGTCCTAGCTCCAACAATGACAGTTTATTGAAGAGTAGATCCTGATACATTTCGAGTGAAAACCCTTCTTCAGGGGAAGTGGCTTACTAGGCACAATATTCAACTTCTAAACAACTTAGCTCCCTATCATGGCTGTTTCCTTCCTTTATACTGAATTAGACCATTGGTCTATCTAGCTCAGTAATATCTACACCGACTGGAAGCAGCTCTCCAAGGTTTCAGACAGGAGTCCTTCTCACACCTACATAGAGATGCCACAAATTGCACCTGGGACCTTCTGCAAGCAAAACAGGTACTCTACCACTGAACTATGGCCCACCCCCTAGGGCAGGGGTCCCCAATCTGCAGTCCTCCAGATGTTGCTGAGCTACAATGCTCATCATCCCCAGCCACAATTTATTGAGGCTTAGTCCTTGCCTCAAATATGTCCCCAAATACATGCCTTTATTTTCTCCCATTTAAGTGAATGACTGCCGTTAACTCCTATGAGGGGGGAATTAAGCACTGCACTCGGGAACTACTCTAAGTACTCTTTGCATTGTTGCTAAGGCTCCTGATAGTTGGCAACTGACTCTCCATCAAGGATCTCCTTGGAGTGTGCCGCCGGCCTCTGTGAGCAGGATAAACAGAGATGCATTTCACTCCCCACCACAAAGTCTTTGCTATATACACACTATCCCTATGCATACACACACTCATGTGCGTGTGCGCGCGCGCACACACACACACACACACACACACACACACACACATTTCATTACTACATAATAAAGCCCAAAGTACTGGAAAATGTCAGACTTGCACAGCTATAATAAATTTTTCTGCCCTATTATGTTGTCTAGCATAAATATTTTAGTGGTCTAGAAATAAATAATACCCCTTTACCAGAAAATTATTATGCTTCTGCCTTCCTTCTTGAAGTCTAATTACATTCGTTAATTTGATCAGTTTGGCTATATACCAAATTTCAGCATCCACTCATCAAGAACTGGCAGACTCTAATTTGCAGAGATGGAAGAATTGCCTCTGTTACAGTTTGCTGTAGACTTCCATTAATTTGCATTCTCCCCCTCTATGTTTCTTATGTGCATGTGTGAATGGATAAAATATTGCAAAAAAGTAAGTCTCTTTTTTGTGGTGTTTTACTGATGTGCAAATATGCCTTTGAACATGGAGTAAATCACTGTGTGTTTGTTAGGTCAGCCAGAAATTCAACAAGTGTATCAGCAGCAAGTGTTGGGAAAGCTGTACCTGTTGAATTTCTGTTCAGCCATTGGTATCATACTGGAGAAAAACTGACTTGTACAGATGTGTCAGGCAGAACTTTATTATGTATATAACTAACAAATATTTGGGAAAGCTGCACCTGTTGAATTTTTGCCTTGACACATCCCCCCCCGCAAGCCTATTGTCAAACTGAAAATCCATAGCAAAAGTGTGTGCATGGAACCTAACTTGTAAGTCAGCACAATCTGCACCTTCACTGCTTACATGATGTTTAGGGAGCCACTTCTCATTTTCATGTCCTTTGGAACACACATGAAAATTTTAAGTGCTTTACCATTCATTTTAAACAATATGTTTCTTTATAATTGATTCTGATATATGATACTTATTTTTTTCCATTAGAAGGAATTAAGTCTTATTAACAAAGAGCTTTATCAAGATTTCTACATCCACCATTTACTGATGAAGCTGGTCAGCCATTTATCATAATTGAATATTTATTTCACAATTAATATTTTGTCCAGCAACCTTGATGCCCACCCTAAGTGCCCAGATGTAAACAGCATGCTTTACCCACATGCAGAGGGTCCTGGCAAGAGAGCTGTTTCTCTCTCCCACCCCCACTTGAGTGTGCATGTAGGCAGCACACCAGAACATTACAGGAGGTGAAAGATGTGCCTCCCACAGCCCCAGACCACCCCACTCTGCACAGTGCAAATGACTCGCACTCCAGAATTTTCAGTCCCATAGCCATGAATAAAATGTTGGAAACTCAATCAGGTCAAATCTCTGTTAAGCAAACCACAGACCCCGATAATTCTTTAAGTGCAGATAGTAGCTCAATGCAACAATTACAGTTTTCAAGCAAGAGTTGCAACCAAATACACCAAATGAATAAATATACAGGTGAAACTCGGAAAATTAGAATATCGTGCAAAAGTCCATTAATTTCAGTAATGCAAATTAAAAGGTGAAACTGATATATGAGACAAACGCATTACATGCAAAGCGAGATAAGTCAAGCCTTAATTTGTTATAATTGTGATGATCATGGCGTACAGCTCATGAAAACCCCAAATCCACAATCCCAGAAAATTAGAATATTACATGGAACCAAGAAGACAAGGATTGCAGAATAGAACAATATCGGACCTCTGAAAAGTATAAGCATGCATATGTATTCAGTACTTGGTTTGGGCCCCTTTTGCAGCAATTACTGCCTCAATGCGGCGTGGCATGGATGCTATCAGCCTGTGGCACTGATGAGGTGTTATGGAAGACCAGGATGCTTCATTAGCGGCCTTCAGCTCTTCTGCATTGTTTGGTCTCATGTCTCTCATCCTTCTCTTGGCAATGCCCCATAGATTCTCTATGGGGTCAGATCAGGCAAGTTTGCTGGCCAATCAAGCACAGTACACTGTATACTTTTCAGAGGTCCGATATTGTTCTATTCTACAATCCTTGTCTTCTTGGTTCCATGTAATATTCTAATTTTCTGGGATTGTGGATTTGGGGTTTTCATGAGCTGTACGCCATGATCATCACAATTATAACAAATTAAGGCTTGACTTATCTCGCTTTGCATATAATGCGTCTGTCTTATATATCAGTTTCACCTTTTAATTTGCATTACTGAAATTAATGGACTTTTGCACGATATTCTAATTTTCTGAGTTTCACCTGTACTCTCCTTCATTCTTTCTATACTACTCTGCCATCTTTGTAAATATTTTGGAAATGAAAATTTGACATTTTACTTTGTCAGTGAATGGATGTTGATTTTCATTGAGAACTTTAGTTGATAATAAAAATACCTTTCATAAAATATAATGTTCAACAAGGTCATTGTTTGTTTCCAAGATCTGGGTTTGATCTGTGATCTGTGATTTCGTGATTGAAATCCAGTTGGTGGAAGTTGTCTTTCTTGTTATTTTTTAATTTCTCTTTTTACTTTATCCTGACAATTGATTCTTGGCATCAAGCAGGATATAAAATGTAAAAAATAAATTACTTTTATGGTGTGTTGGCTAAGTGTTTGTAATTTTGCATCCTCCCTCTCCGAAATGTCATAGAATCATAGAGTAGGAAGGAACTTTGTAAGTCATATCTCCTTGAATCACCCTCTTGATGTGGGAAATCCAGAGGCAGAGCATGTCCAATATATGTCTGTCCACCCTCTGCTTGAAGACTTCCAGCAAGGGACAACTCTACTTCCTCCCCAAGTAATGGGTTGAATTGCTCTTACTGGCTGACACACCACACAACACTCTAGGCATGTTTAGCACAATGCAGGTGCTACTGTGTCGTCTTAATGCAACTTGTGAAAATACTGAAATTGCACAAAGAGACTTGCGCAGTTGCAAGACCATTGGAAATAATGGCCGTGTGATCATGCAAGTCCTTTGCACAATTTTGGCATTTTGACAAGTGTGTGTTTTTGCAACTTGCATTAGGAAGATACAGCTTCACCCACATTACACAAAACGTTGTGCAGTATGTCAACCACTATTAGGAGGTTTCTCCTAATGTTCAATCAAAATCTGTCCTCCTATAGTTTAACCCCATTAGAGCTAGATCTGCACAATGTAACAGCAGATAAATCTTTGCCATCTTCTATGAGAAACCCTTCAGGTATTGTGACCACCCCATCTGCTTTTTGCCCACGCTAAATGTACCCAGGTCCTTCAACCTTTCTTCATAAGACTTGTTTTTCAACTTGCATTGGGTTGAAAACTCTTAACCATTTTCACTGTCCTCCTTTGAACCTGCTTCAGTTTGTCTACATCCTTCTGAAAGTGTGGCACCCAGAACTGGAACCAGCGCCCCAGATGATGTCTGACTAGCATGGAACAAAGTGGAACTATTACAGCTCATGACCTGGACATTAGGTTCTGCCAATACAGTCTAAAATGACATTAATCTTTTCCACAGCTGCCTCAGACTGCTGACTCCTGTTCAGTCTGTGATTGACTGCAAATCTGGAACCCTTTCACATGTGCTTCTGCCAAGCCAGGTATCCCTCATCCTATTTCTGTGCATTTTATTTTTATTTGCTTAAGCTCAAAACTTTACTTAGATCTCTGCTGAATTTCATTTTATTAGTTTCAGCTCAGTTTTCCGTTCTATCTACGTAGTGTTGCATTTGACTACAAATACAACAAATATTTATAGACCGCTTTTCAACAAAAGTTCCGAAAGTGGTTTACATATGAATGAATGAATGAATGAAATGGCTCCCTGTCCCCAAAGGGCTTACAATCTTAAAAACCAAAACCAAACATAAGAAAGACACCAGCAACAGCCACTGGAGAGATGCTGTGCTGGGGGTGGATAGGAATGGTTGTTCTCCCCCTGCTAAATAAAGAGAATCCCCATTTTTAAAAGGTGCCTCTTTGATCGGCAGGTGCCTCTTTGCTCAGCAGGTGCCTCTTTGCTCAGTTAGCAATTTGACTCCCCTGCTAACTGGGCAAAGAGGCACTGTTTACAGTGGTGGTTCTGTTATAGTCAGCAGTGGGAGTTCAACAGGCCCTATTCGGCCCCAGCACAGCATCATTCCAGTGCCTGTTAATGGTGTCTACTTTATGCTTCTTTTTAAACTGTGACCTTCTGGGGACAGAAAACCATCTTCTCTTTGTTATTCTTTTTCTATGTAAACTGCTTTGAAAACTTCTTTGTTGAAAAGTAGTACTGTATATACATAACAATATTTATCACCACCACCATCATCATCACACCTGTTAATTCAGCCAATAAATATGGTGTTCAGAGCCTCTATGATCTTCTCTAATAATGAAACCCCAAACCAGGGGCATAGCTAGGGGAGAGGGGGCCTGTGTTTATCCCTCTCTTGGGCGGCCCCCCAGAGTGAGGGAGACAATGAAGAAAATAGGGAGGGATGGAGCTAGAGGGCCCTCAGGAGCTTGGGGCCCGTGTTCTTTGAACACTTTGGTTCAATTATAGCTACGCCCCTGCCCCAAACAAAGGAAAATTCAAAGCATTGGGCACACTGAGCAATCCTAAAATGGCTGAGCAACAGAGCTTTATTTGGTATGAGAATGCAACTTTGTCCCACCTTACATCAGCTGTCTACTAAAAGCTTAAGCACCCACTTAGCTCTTATCAGCATTTAACAGCATATCACTACTCACCCGTGCTAAGCTGTTATATGGCCAAACAGCTATGCCAATGAGATGCTGCTCACAGTCCCCCCCTCGCCCAGAGAAAGGCGCCTGTCACACACCTCACATTTTACATCCCTTGTATCTGTCACCAAATCTAGCAAGCCGTCCAGAGGCAGTGACATCGAGAATACACTGAAGACCTCAGTCTAAGCAGCCGCGTTTCCACACAATTATCACCAAAGGCTTCTTTATTTGCTGGCACTGATGGGTAAATATGTGTTGCTATTTTCCGCACACGTGAGTGAAATAAACCGCTATTGTTACATCCATCATGACCTATATTTCTAAGGGAAACAGAGAGAGGTGATAAGTCAGCTTGGTGTCAATATCTTTTTTCTCATTAAACATGCTCCATAACCAAAGGTCTTTTCCTTTCCCCTTATCATCTCCCTCTCAAAATACAGGGGGGAACAAATTAGTCATGGTTTGCCACTTGACCACATGCATATTTACCTGGAGGTAAATCTTAATGAGTTCAGTGGTTCTTGTCCCTAAATACTGGCTTATATACTGCTATGGGTATGCATGGAACTGGTTTGGCTGGTTTGGTTTGAATGCTCACTGGATTCAAACTGGATCTGGCCAGACCGAGTCTGGACTGGTTTGACCACTGACATGGTTTGCAGGCTGGTTCGAGGGATATACTTGTAAAGGGGAATCCGGTGAGGATTCCCCTTTACAAGTAAAGGGGCATTCCCTAAAGGTATATGCAGGTGGCGGGGCCTCCAAACGCCCTGCTGGCCTCCTGAAAAACAGCCCAGTCTGGCTGCAGCCCAGTTTGGGCTTCTGTGCATCCACAGAGGCCAGAACCAAGCCACTGCTGAGCCAGCAGCCTGGTAAAGGAGGCGGAGAATGCTTGTGGTGCCTGGGAGGGTGAGTGGTACTGAGTGGAAGTGCTGGCAGCTGTGCCAACTAGGTGCTTTTTACCTCTCTCCCCACTTGGTCTCCCCTTACCATTCCAAACCAGTTCACTCAAGCTGGGCCCAGTTCAGTTAGGTCTGCGATCGAGCTTGCGAACCAGCCCCAGTTCGAGACAAACTGGTTCAGAATGAACTGTCCGTGCACACCCCTATATACTGCACAAGGCGACATGGGCCGTTTAAGCAATGCCTATGCCCCTGTGCACATATTCAGATTTTTAAATTGTAATGTGTTTTTATCTATTTTATCTTTTTATAAATGTTAAATGTGTTATGTTTTATGTTTTAATTCTGTACACACCCTAGAGATTTTTATACTAGGCGGCATATACATTAAACAAACAAACAAACAAACAAACAAATAATATAAGCACTACTGATGGGGCAGCGCTTGGGGGCAGCAGCATCATATGGGCTCTGTGCATGCATCTTCATGATGCAACACCCACTATTTCAATTGGCATCACATCATGCAACACACAGCATGCATGGGGCCCTTCCATGAATGAGGTCCTGCAGTATAGCTCCATCAGTAGTGCTTATGTGCAAGAAGGATGGGCATGACTCAAGCCACTCATGTGCTCTTGCAAAGTATGCAAGCTGGTGATTTTTACTCTTCTTACCTTCAGGGAACCATTGTCAGATCAACTCCTCTGATAAGGAGCATCTTCTGAGCATCTGCCATGGAACTCCTTTGCATTGCAGAATAGCAGGGGGTGAACACCCTTGGTTCACACAGGACTCTGGCCAACTCTGAAACAACTACAGTACAGGATAAGCCCACTCTCCAACTGCCTTAGCCCTATTCATGCATTATTTCAATGCACATAAAATCTGTATTATTTATTTATTTATTTATTTATACATTTCTAGCCCACCCTATACCCAAAGGTCTCAGAGCGGGTTACAATAAAACCAATATAAAATATAATTAAAATTCAACATCATAAAATAAAAAATACAGTGTCTGAGAGGGGAAGAACCACTACATCTCTAGTCAAAGGCCAGGGGAAAGCGGTGTGTCTTCACCATTCTCCTGAATGTACACAATGTCAGAGCTTGGCGAACCTCAGAGGGGAGGGCATTCCACAACCTAGGGGCCATCACAGAGGAAGCCCTGTAGACAGTGTACACAGGTACAGATCGGTATGCACACAGAGTTATTCACAACTGAGGTTGAACATACCTACAGCCACACACTTCCTCTCTGTATCCTGCATTTCAGAGGGCCTGTAGCCAAGTTCACTTTTAAAATGAATTCACAGAAAGCCACCGAGAGCGGGTATGGACCTCGGTAGAGAAAAAAAATCAGGCCCCTGCAGTGAGGCCACCGCCACGAGGTCACCTGTGTTGGAAGGAAAGGACTTTGCGCTGTCTCTTTGCCTCAGACAGTGGAGGACAGACTAGTAAGTCAGAGGGCTAGAAGGTCAAAGACATTTGGTCATCACTTCCTGCTGCTCTGATGCTATCCCTTTGAAATGTAGATTGCTAATCTTAGGGGATTCAACTTCCTTCCTCCTTCTCTCTCTTCCTACCTGGCTGTTGACCTTGCAACATGGCAAGTCTCTTGCCCTGCACCATATGTGCAGAGAAGATGGTGAATCCATCTGCATCCATTTAGATAGATAGATTAGAGATCCTAAATCCTCACTTTCCTATCTAGAATGGAGTTCCTTAATAAATACCTTTTATATTGATTTGAAACTAGCAATTGGCTCCAAGTTACTTTACTCTTAGCACACATGCATGCATAACTAAATCCGCTGTGTTTGTGCCTCTGTGCACTCTGCTATATTGAAAAGGGATTCTCTCACCACAGAGAATTTCCAACAGGTTATGGGCTCCAGCCAGTTATGGGAGCAGTATTTTGAGCTGCGTGTGCTGCAACTAGATAGTTAGGTTTGTTCCAGGAGATCCATTGAGATCTAGCGTGGACACTTTGAATTGCTAATCTACAGCAACTGCCTTTTGGAGCCGGTGAGCATGGCTGCATACCTGGAGGGAAAACTCAGGCTTACCATCCTGGAAGCGGATAATTACTTGGAATGGAAGACTCGACTGAGGATTGCACTGAAAGCAGAGGGACTCCACCAAGTTACTGAGGAAGACCCCCCGCCAGATGGAACCTCGGATGCTGAGAAAAAGGAGAAGGAACTCTGGCTAATTAAGGACCGAAAATCACAAGCGATGATTGCAGCTTCCGTGAGTAAAACTTTCCTTTATGCTATTTGTGATCTTGGAACCTCAAAGGAGATGCTAAACAAGCTAGATTCTATGCATATGAGGAAAGGATGGGCATACACGTTTAATTTACGCCGAAAATTGCAAGATCTCCAATATAAAGATGGGGACTGTTTCTCTACTTTTATTGGGACTTTGGAAGATTTCTTTTTTCAATTTAGACAAGCAGGAGAGGAATTTACAGAGAGTCAAAAGCTGGAGACTCTGTTCTTGAGCTTGCCTGCTTCCTATAGCACTATAATTGGGCAATTGGAAACCCACACCAATCTAAACTTTGAAAAGGCTGTAGAAACATTGTCTTCGGAGGCTAACCGAAGAAACCTTTTAAACTCACGCTATGAAAGTGAACTGGCTAGCAACTTTGCTCTTAAAGCAACAATTGATCATTCCAGACGTAACCCGAGATGGGGAGGGAATGCTGGAGGAAATGCTGCAAGAGGGAACCGCATGGGCACCTCACATTTGCATACAAAGAGAGCAGATTACACCAGAGAAACTCAGCCCAGAGAGAGAGGTCACATGACCGCCAGTGCTGAAATGAGGTCAGCTGGAAACAAAGCCTTCAGGTGTTTCCTATGTAACGAATTTGGCCACCGGGTGGCGCATTGTCCCAAGAATCAGACCAGGAGGTCTGGGAATATCAGTCAAACAAAGGAGAATGAAAATAGAGATTCCAAGTATACAGACAGACATTTCAACAAGAACTATAGTGTTAATTTAATGAAAAATAATGAAAAGCTGATTTTAGATTCTGGGTCATCTGTCCATATTTCTAAAAATCTAAGTTTCTATACTGAACTGTTTGATATTCCTGAAGAGACCGTTTATTTGGGCAATAATACTACAATTAAAGCAAAGAAAAAGGGCGAAGGAATTTTATATTGCAAATTGCTGGATGGATCTGTTAAACCATTTTTTCTGAGAGATGTTTTGTATATCCCTGAATTCTCAAGCTCCTTGATTTCAATATCCAAGCTAGAGCAACAAGGCTGTGAATTGTATATTAAAAATGGACAATGTGTTGTTACCCAGAATGGAAAAGTTTGCCTTGTGGGCTCGGAATTTCAAGGTCTTTATCATGTGGAAGAGCAATTTACAGACAGAGAAAGACCAGCCCAGTCCAGACCTGAGGCATACCAGCCTAATGTAATGAACCTAGCCAAGTTGTGTCAGCATGGAAACTGCTTACAATTATGGCACAGAAGACTAGGACACAGAAGTTTTGAATCAATTCAAAACATGAAGGAACAGGGATTAGCTAATGGCATTGATTTTGTACCATGTGACACTGTAACTAACTGTGTTTCTTGTCTCGAGTTCAAAGCAGTAAACAAGCCATTCCCAAAGCAGAGTGAAAGGAAGACGAAAGGACCCTTGGATCTGATCCACAGTGACATATCTGGACCACTACCAGCGACCATAGGTAATCATAAATATTTTCTAACTATAACAGATGATTTCTCACGATACACGTGTGTTTATTTACTGAAGGAAAAATCAGAGATGCTGGAGAAATTAAAACAATATGTGGCGATGGCAAGCAACAAATTTGGCTGGAAGCCAAAGATCCTGCGCACAGACAATGGAGGAGAATACATGTCCAATGCTACACAGCAGTTCTTAAGAGAACATGGAATTGTGCATCAAACTACGGTGCCTTACTGCCCGCCCCAAAATGGAATCGCAGAAAGAATGAACAGAACTCTACTGGACATGGTAAGATGCATGCTTGCTGACGCACACCTCCCACAGAAATTCTGGGGAGAAGGCATCATGACTGCTACATACATACACAACAGAATGAACACAAAACCTATTGAAACAACACCTTATGAACTTTGGCATGGTCATAAGCCGTCCATGACGCATCTGCGTGTCTTTGGAAGCACGGCTTACTCATACATCCCAAAGGAAAAAAGGACTAAGTTAGGGCCTAGGGCCACAAAAGGGATTTTTGTAGGCTACGCAGCACAATCCAAAGCCTACAGAATTCTGGATCCTGACACCAACAGGATAACCATAAGCAGAGCAGTGTGTTTTGAAGAGGATGAAAGAGCTACACCTTCAGAGGGGGCCTACACTGAAGCAAGCAACCAGACCAAGCACCCTGATGACTGGATTATGCTTCCTGATCTCAGAGGAACTGAGGAGGAGGAGGAGACAGTAGATCCAGATCCAACCACACTTGACACAGAGACCCCCAGCGATCCACCAGATGCACCTGAGGTGATAGAAGGGACCACAGAGGGTGAGGTGAGTCGATCAACGCGCTCAAACAGAGGTGTTCCAGCTCCGAGGCTGTCCTACCTCGCAAGAACAGCGGAACAACCAGAACCTTCATCATGGGAGGAAATATCCCAGCTACCACAACCAGAAGCCCAGAAGTGGAAACAGGCTGCAATTGAAGAGCTTGAGGCTCTACAGAAAAACAAAACCTGGACTCTTACTAAGTTACCACAAGGAAGAAAAGTTATTGGCTGCAAATGGGTTTTCAAACTCAAACATGATGCTGATGGTGAGATTCAGCGCTACAAAGCCAGATTAGTAGCAAAAGGATATTCACAAAAATATGGAGAAGATTATGATGAAACCTTTGCACCAGTGGTTAAACATACCACAGTAAGGACTCTGTTAAGTATTGCTGCTAGCAAAGGAATGCATGTTGAGCACCTAGACGTGAAAACTGCATTCTTGCATGGTGAACTAGAAGAGGACATTTACATGCAACAACCACCAGGTTTCTTACAGGAAGGCAAAGAGGACTATGTATGCAAACTGCAAAAGAGCATTTATGGTTTAAAACAAGCTGCCAGAGCATGGAATATAAAACTGAATGATATGCTGCTTCAAGCAAACTTCAAAAGAAGTGAAGCTGATCCCTGCCTGTACACGAGATGCAGAGATGGGAAATGGACTTACATTTTGGCGTATGTTGATGATTTGATTTTTGCCTATGAAAATCCAGATGACAGCAAGGAAATAATGGATCATCTGAACAAAGAAGTGGAAGTCAAGCAACTTGGCAACATTGCACACTACTTGGGCATTCAAGTACAAAGAGAGAAAGATGGAAGTTTCCTGATCAACCAAGAACAGAAAATTAAAGACTTGATAAACTTGCTCAGACTGGAAAATGCAAATCCTACACCAACTCCAATGGAAGTGAACTACATAAAGCAAGAAGATCAAACTGAGCCACTATCTGACAACCATAGATATCGTGAAGCATTGGGTAAGCTTTTATACATTAGTACACTCACTAGGCCAGATATTAGTACAGCAGTTGGTTTACTTTGTAGAAAGACTGCATCACCAACAGTCAAGGACTGGAATGCAATGAAAAGACTTGTTAGGTACCTAAAGGGTACTGCACACTTTAAGCTCAAGCTGCCAGCTAATAGTGAACCAAAACTAGAAGCATACGTAGATGCAGACTGGGGTGGAGATATAACAGACAGGAAATCCACCAGTGGTCACATAATTTTCTATGGAGATGGAGCGATAAGCTGGTCAAGCAGAAAACAAGACATAGTAGCATCATCAACCACTGAAGCGGAATATGTATCAGCTGCACAGGGCTGTCACGAGATACAATGGCTGTGTCAACTACTGAAGGACCTAGGTACAGATGTACCACAGCCCATACCAGTGTATGAAGACAACCAAAGCTGCATTCAACTCTCCAAACAAGAAGATGTAAAGAGGAGTACCAGACATATTGATGTGAAGTACCATGTAGTGAGAAGTCTGCAGAAAGATGGACTAATCAAGTTGCTCTACTGCCCGACAAATGAAATGCTCGCAGACTTACTCACTAAGCCACTACCAAGACCCTGCTTTGAAAAGCTGAGAGAGAAAATGAATATTGTGAACTGAGTCACGAGACAACGAGAGGGGGTGTTGGAAGGAAAGGACTTTGCGCTGTCTCTTTGCCTCAGACAGTGGAGGACAGACTAGTAAGTCAGAGGGCTAGAAGGTCAAAGACATTTGGTCATCACTTCCTGCTGCTCTGATGCTATCCCTTTGAAATGTAGATTGCTAATCTTAGGGGATTCAACTTCCTTCCTCCTTCTCTCTCTTCCTACCTGGCTGTTGACCTTGCAACATGGCAAGTCTCTTGCCCTGCACCATATGTGCAGAGAAGATGGTGAATCCATCTGCATCCATTTAGATAGATAGATTAGAGATCCTAAATCCTCACTTTCCTATCTAGAATGGAGTTCCTTAATAAATACCTTTTATATTGATTTGAAACTAGCAATTGGCTCCAAGTTACTTTACTCTTAGCACACATGCATGCATAACTAAATCCGCTGTGTTTGTGCCTCTGTGCACTCTGCTATATTGAAAAGGGATTCTCTCACCACAGAGAATTTCCAACAACCTGCCCCCCCTGCTGCTGCTGCCACTGCCACAAGGCCGAACCGCCGATCTTTAAAACAATTCTAGCTGCCATGTGGGCGGCCAGGGAGTGAGGGGTGAGCTGAGCATGCCCCCTGTGGCAGCGGTGGGCAGAGTGGGAGCAGCCGCTGGGCCCAACAGTCAGGCTCAATGGCCACCCCTGCTTTGCCTGCCCCCACTGCCATGGGTGTGTGTGTGTGCTCAGCTCACCCACACCCCAGCCGCGCACATTGCGGCTAGAATTATTTTAAAGATTGGTGGTTCAGCCTTGAGGCAGTGTATGTGTGGGGTGGCAGCAGGAGACAAGACAAAAACATATGCAACATAGTTGGGTCCCGGACCCCTTTCTGAACTGCCGGGCCCTGGTAATTTGGACCGGCTTCCCCTCCCCTTGTCGGTCCTGCATAAAGCCATTCACACAAAAACATGTACATCTGTGCAGACCACACCACACATATATAACATAACAGCTGAATAAGACATTTCACTGTGACAAACCAAGACATCTGAATTGTTTGTTACTATCACCAAATATAGCCACTTAATGGTGCAGTGGGGATATGCCAAGCCAGAGGTTATGGGTTCGAATCCCCACTGGTATGTTTCCCAGACTATGGGAAACACCTATATCGGTCAGCAGTGATACAGGAAGATACTGAAAGGCATTATCTCATACTACATGGGAGGAGGCAATGGTAAACCCCTCCTGTATTCTACCAAAGACAACCACGGGGCTCTGTGGTTGCCAGGAGTCGACACTGACTCGACGGCACACTTTACCTTTACCTATCACCAAAATAGTTTCACGCTATCTTTCATTCACTATTACAAGTGTTTGTATGAACATGCAAAAGTCTGATCAGAAGTTTGTTACAACTCAGCACACAGAACAATGAATGTAGAAAGCTTGCCTTATACTGAGTGAAATCAAATAGAACCTTTACTTTCAAGAGTTCTCTTTCTATAACTATGTTAATTATTGGTACATTATAAATAAGGCTTTACATAATATTTGATGTAATTTGGCTTTACAGCACATATGATTAATTATTTTAATGGACTGTACATACAGAGCACCAAAGCCCTTACAGTATTTATCTGTATACCGAATATGTTTTGGAGGCCTTCTGTTCAGGACTGATGAAGTGTAACGAGATTCCATGTTTAGCAGCACTATAGATTCCATGTATAGTGGAATCTATAGTGCCACATGTGTCTCTCAATTTTAGCATCTTTATATTGTTCCTTTGCTTACCATGCCGCATTGTACCCCCAGGCACCAATAAAGACAAGACACGTATAGTTGGATGAACTAGGGCTGCTTTTATTAATTTAGATAACACAAATCTTGCAGCGAGGCAAGAGAATTCAGAGTGCAGTTACCCCAACTAAGGGTCAGTCTCATAAGGAGGACCGCCCAACCCAGGGCAACAGACTGGGTGTTAGTTCCACCCGGACAGAATCCGAACATCATAACAGACACAGGGTGAAACCCCACTGAGGGGAGGTCAGGCAGCCCCACCCACCCAGGCTGCAAAACTCTGAGTGTTGGGTGCCAGCCTGCCCCCAAGTTGGGGCGGATCTCAGCCCAAGGGCTACTCACCTGAAACAGTCCTCCAGTCAAACACCAATTAATACATTTAAACTAACTTACACTCATTGGCAAGTGATCAATCAAAAGGTGACAACCACTGTTCCCTCTAAGGCGTGCTCACAAGTTTTTGGATGTCCACTCAGTTCATTTTAGATCCCGCGCGGCTTGAATCGGGAAGGCCCCATTCTGAATGCACATGCGCGCACACTGCCTTGATACTGCTGCCCAGAACAAAACTCATTCCACACAGAGATAAGAAAAATTAGAGGAACCACTTGGTGACAACCCTAAATCAGTTTCAGTGAGAAATAGGCAAAGAAAGGCCACACCAAGGCCAATCAGGTGTGACCCAAAAAATTCCTACTTGGCCCCGAATGGCGACTGGGCTTCCCTCACTGAAATGGGTGGGAGGGAGGGCTGCTCAACTGAGGGCTGCTCCAAGCAACTGAGAAGGAGCTCTATGGAGCCAGTGTCTTAAAATGCCACTCCTAGCATCTGATTGGCTGGCCCACTTCACATGACAAACTCCAACATGGTGGCCTCCGTGCCAGCCTCCAGGGGGCTGAGAGCCCAACCCTGCCCTCTGCAGTCGCATGAGAGTGGCGGGGAGTGGCATTTTATGTCTATATAGTGTTATTTTTACATGTTTGCATTACTTTTAACATTTTGTATTAAACATTTCCTAAATGTTTTGTTTCCTTTATTTATTTGTTTGTTTGACATATTTATATACCACCCAAAACCTGCGTCTCTGGGCATTAGCACGGATTGTTTCATTTCAAAACACTTTTAAGTTAGCACCCTGCTAACTGAGCAAAGAGACACCTTTTAAAGTGGAGATTCTCTTATATTTAGCAAAGGGAGAGCAACTGGCCCTATCCAGCCCCATCACAACATCCCTCCAGTGGCGGTTGCTGGTATCCACCTTATGTTTCTTTTTAGATTGTGAGCCCTTTGGGGTCAGGGGACCATCATATTTATGTCTGATTTATTTTTTCTATGTAAACTGCATTGTGAACTTGAAGGGCAGTATATAAATATTCGTAGTAGTAGTAGTAGTAGTAAATTTCATATTATACTGAGTCAATCCATGCATCCATCTATCTCAGTCTTGTCCAACTGATTGGCAAATAGCTCTGCAGAGTCTTGGACAGGAATATTTCGCAGCCCTTCCTGGAGATGCCTTGGATATTTAACGTGGGACCTTGTGGATGCAAAGCAAATACTCTATCTGAGCCAGAGCTCCATTCCTGATGATTATGGGGATCCCTAATAATATCATATCCCCAATGATTATTTCTACCCTCATGTAGCTGCCTATTTTAATGCAATAATTTGGCCCTTTGTTTCCTTATTAACTCTGCCTTACCTCTGAGGGTAGCCGCATCCCAAAAGTACAATTCCCTTTCTATTGTTCTCTTCTAAAAAGATCGTAGTGGGAGAGAGAAATCAGCAGTAGCTGCTGCCAGTTATTTGACACTGGCACCATCTGGCCACCATCCTTGCTTGTCTTAAATTAAGGCCTAGAAAAAGCTTTTATGAAGTCAAAAAAAAAAGATGAGTGATGTGGCATCTGGATTTTCCACTGTTTGCTGGTAATTAAGTTTGTCACAAACTTGACAGAGCTGGGAACAATGGAAGGGAGAAGAAAGGGAGGACAGAGGGAGGGGAAATAGAATAACATTCTCTCCTGCACGGTTTCACTCTGATTCTTTTATAAAAGAAATGATTAAAAGAAAAATGATAGTGTTTCCAGGGCATTCCCTCCCTCCGTTTCACTCCTGATGTAAATTAAACCGAACAATTTGTAAGTGATTATTTTATAAGGCCAGGTAGTGCCATTCCAATATTTACTGGGCTGCATGCCAAGTTCTAATCTTTTATATCAATTCAGATTGAATCTCCAATGGTTTCTGTTTCCTTAATAAATAAAAAAGTTAAAAAGAAAAACACTCTTAAACATCAGCAAAGACCTCCCCAGAGGAAAAAAAGTCAGAAATGTAAATGTTGTACTTCTAAAAGTCACTTTATCTATCTATTGATCTAATCTGAATTTTAAAGAATTCAGCCTCTCCCAGACTTTTGGCTCGAAGGTCAGAAAACATGGAGAGAGCCATGACAGCTGTTCCCTCCCCGTAGGGATGTGCACAAAACTGGAAAACTAGGTTCATTTCAAGTAGAACTCAAACTGAACTGGGTCTGGTCGAGTTCTGTGTACACTAGAGCCAGGCCTGATCTGGCCTGAGTCCGAACCAGTTCAGGCCCAGCTTGGAGGCGGGGGGGACAAAAAATAATTGAAAAAATGGTAGATGCTTCAGGGGTGCTGCTGCGGGGGGTTTCCTGAGGTTCTCCCTCCTCCACTGGCTATGCAAATGGCCACTGTGCATGTGTGGCGACCTCTAAAATGGCTGCCGCCAATGCAGCGAAGCCCGAAATGGGCTGTAAATGGCCCAAAATGGGTCATTTGAGACTGGGAGGAGGCCAGCAGGGGAGGGGCAGCACCCCCAAGCCCCTCAATAGCAGCAAATCCTCCTTTTTTTCTGTGTTTTTTTTTTAAACGAACCTGCCCCAGACCTCAAGCTGGGCCAGTTCAAGTGCAAGCTGGCTTGACCCCAAGCCGGCTCGCACATCCCTACCTCGACCTCAAGCCGGCTCGCACATCCCTACCTCGACCTCAAGCCGGCTCGCACATCCCTACCTCCCAGCACTGTGCTATGGAAAAAAGTGCTCCCCTAATGGCAGCTGCTGCATAGGTGGTGCTGGGGGATGGGGGGCTGAGCGTGGAAGGGTAACTGGCTTGTCTGCTCTGGGTAAGCTGGAATAATGTGTTCTGCATGTATTTTATTACCCAGAAGAATGGTATGTCATGCCTCCCAGATTGCTTAGCCACATCCCCTGTACATTCACGGGCATGTCCCTATTTTCATTGGTGAAATGTTGAAGGTATGGAATAAGGATGCCCACACACCACCAAACAAATAGCTCACTCTCCACCTTCCCCAATTGTGTCCGTAGGACCCCAGCCAGCACGGCAGATTATGGGAATCATAGTTCTTTGAGTGTATGCAGTCGTGGCAGTTCTGTTTTCTATATGTCCTTAACAAAAAGAACACACACTATCCTGGCCTTTAAACTGGTGGGACACAGTCAACCCTAGATTAAATTATGACCCCTGCTAATTTGGCAAAGAGGCACTTTTTAGCCTCGTGATTCTCTACATTGAGCAGGGGGAGAGTAACTGGCCCTATCCACCCCCAGCACAGGACCTCCAGTGACTGTTGCTGGTGTCTCTCTTATGTTTCTTTTTAGATCGTGAGCCCTTTGGGGACAGGGAGCCATCTTATTTATTTTTATTTCTCTGGGTAAACTGCCCTGAGCCATTTTTGGAAGGGTGGTATAGAAATTGAATAAATAATTAATAACAATAATAATAAATTAAATACATGCCACATACAGAAGTGGAGCAGACATAGGTGATGCCAAAGAGAGAAAGTGCCTAGCTTGCCCCCTCGCCCCCTTTGCTGCAGCGACTGCTGAATTGTAAACTAGAAATTAAAATAAGGCTACAATCCTAAGCACCTTTAAAGTTCTCATCAAAACTAACAGGACTGACTTCAGACAACGCACATTTAGGACAGAAGAATTAATATGAAACTAGATTAAGCTGTGCAGAGCATCTGCACGCTAGTACTTGATTGCTCCCCTCACCCCCTGCCACAGCCCCCCTCACCTCAGAGATCTCTCCACCCTCACCTTAGCTGCACTCCTGCTCTTCCTCTTCCATCCCATTCCTTCCACCCTCCTCACCCCTCTTGGTCACTCATCCATCGCTTTACTTCATCCCCTTCACCTCTCTTGGTCGTGGCTGAAGTGTTGGCACCTACTGGCTAAGCTGCAGCCTCCTATCCCCAGAGACCTCCCCACTCAAGCCACATTCCTGCTCCTCCCCACAGGAGCAGGAGCAGCAGCGGTGGTTGACAGGGCTCTTCGTCGCTGCCACCACTGCCATGGCCGCTCGTTCCCCTCAGGCCACTGACAGGCCTCCCTGCCTCCCTCTGACAATGGCCTCGGTAGCCCCAAACAGCAGAAGTGGTTGCCTGGACCCTTCCTTGCTGCCATTGCCACCATGACTGCTCATTCCCCTCAAGCTGCTGACAGGCTCGGGCCCGTCTCTCACCCTTCCTTCTGTCTCTCTTCCCCTCTTCCTCACTCTTTCTTCCCCCTCCCTTTATGTTTTCTCCCTCCTTCCCTGAGTTAACAGATCTTGTTCATCTTATTTCCTCATCTAATTCACACAGCGGCAACCTCCTTCTCCTGAAGGGGCTCTTTCCTCCCTCACCACCCGTCTCTTTGCAGACCCCTGCCTGCTTGCTATCTAGCTATCTATCTATCTATCTATCTATCTATCTATCTATTCCTCTCCTCTGCAAACAAGAACATCTTCTAACCATTAACAATTGCATTCCAACTGACCTTAACCATCACAGGCTCCTCCTCCTCCTTATGTGCATATAGAATCCCCACTGCCCAATCACCACGGTGCCACAGGCTCCTCCTCCCTATCTGCATATGGAATCCCCACTGCCCAATCACCATGGTGTTTCTGCTCCCACAGGCTCCTTCTCCCTATCTGCATATGGAATCCGCACTGCCCAATCAGGTGCTTCTGCCTGCGAACTCTCACGAGAGCTGCCACGCACGGGATTACCCATGGGTATGTCTTAGAGAATTAAATATATAGATATACAATTGTTGCCCTTTCAGAAATCTAACATGTGAGACAAACTTCATTCCCCACTCCACTGAAAATGCATTTTGTCTTTCCATGCCTCCCAGTATAATTTCCAGTGACACCACTGGGAGCAGTGCCCTTGGCAATGTCATAGTGATGTGGGGCATACTTGGGCAATGAGAACTGGGGAATTACAAGCATGTCCTTGTTTTTATCTGTGAAATGTTGGAAAGTGTGGTATACAGGGACCAGTCAATTTAAGGTTTCATAGGTTAACCTTTCTCTTCAGGGGTGTTGCTATAATTGAACAAGGGGGAGGGGGCAAAAAGTCCCTGAGCCCATGAGAGAGAGAGGGCTCGCCTGTTGAGCAACAACTTGCTCTTTGTTTACCATCTCAGGAAGAGTGGGAAAGGGGCCTATCTTGACTTTTTGTCCTAGGGCGCACTCCAACCTTGCTACACCCCTGTTCACCTTGAATTATGTTTCCAGCGGATTGTCTCTTACTGGGCTTCAGCCCAAGTAAGAAAAGATTAAGTCCCTAGCTGAATTAGAAAGAAGAAGGCAAACACTGTCATGTTTCAGACACCAAAAGAAACAGGACGAAATCCTGTTCTTTAGAATAAAGAAAAGTTTTTAAAAATAAAGTTGATTTTTATACAGAAAGAGCTCATGCTGCTTCTCATCTTTAAAAAATGATCTACGGAAAGAAGATCTCTTTTGAATGCTACAAAATAATATCAAAATGAAGGGGATTTTCCCCCTTTCCTTTAATGTTTTCCTTTTAAAGACCAATAGAATGCATTGATTTCTTCTTCCTCACTTGCAAACCAAGAGAAACTGTTTTAAGATGAAAGTCCAACTTTCAAGTTGAGCTGTTACGATGGCACAGTTGTGTGCATGTATTGTTTTTATTTCATTTCATCATACAAAATTGATTGACAATAGGTAGGGGGACAAAGGAAAAGGAAACACTTCATGCAATATATAATAGAATTCTATGGCCCAGGGTGCTGCTAATTCTTCTAAAAAGAATTCAACAAAATAATGATTGGTAGATCTAACTGTGGCTAAAAATGGAACACCCAGCTTCGGAATTTAGCTGACTGCCCTAGTGTTTCTTGGGCACAGCTTGTTTGCCCCAGCCTCACTTCTAATGAACCACAAGGCATTTGGTGGCCTGGGATTAGATGAGGAATCTGGGTGGGTATAGTCTGAGGGCTCTTGCAGCTATAGCCCACCCAGATCTTCATTTGGCATTGGAGAAGCAAACCCCTCTCTCCCATCCCTGACCATAATGTGGGTTTCAGCTGGTCGCTTGTTTGAGAATTGTGTAGAAATTTATTTATTTATTTATTTATTTATTTATTTATTTATTTATTTATTTGCCTTCTTCAGATTGGCTGGTAATTGAGGTCTTTTTTGTCTCATACTGAAGTGGGTCTCACAATCAGTGAGACCCGCTTTTGCCGCTATTGCGGGGAGAGCAGGCTAAGCCCGCTCTCCCTGCAGACGATCGCGACGGGAGCCCTGGCCCGGCCAAATCGGCCGCCCACACAATTGCCGGCTCCGTGACAGAGCCGGCGGGTGCTGGGGGGAGCGGGGGCTCTAGCATGCCCTGCGCACGCATGCCGGGCATGCTGGCAAGACCCCTGGAGCCGGGAGGCAGCTTTTCACCTCCCCTCCAGGGGGGGTCCTCATGAGTAACCACAGCACGAAGCCGCACCGTGGCTACTCACAATTATTAAAACCAGGTTTGCGGAGCGCTCGCTCCGCAAACCTGGTTTAAGGGCAGGGATACTTAGGTGGGTTACCCACCTAGGAACCACCGGGCTCGCAGCCGAGCCCGGTGGTTCACATGATGGGGCAAAATTGGGCTAGCCTCCACTAGCCTGATTTGCCCCATCGTGTGAATAGCCTCATTATCTTCTCTAGTTAGGTTCCTTCCCTAGTCACAATGGCAGGTTCAATGCAAAACAGTAAATAAGATAGTGCTTGGTGAGCACCCTAAGGCACCCATTGACATGATGAGTTCTTGGTGAGTCCCTAGACACCTGACAGCTCAGGGTATGCTGGCTGGGGGCTTTCTCTAACCTGCAGAGACATCGCCAAGCTTGCAGGCTGCACAGCGGATACCTCTGCAGATGCCTTGGCCATTTGTTGGCTAAAAAGAGCAGCATCTACCATAGAGCCACAATGGTGTTCTGAGCTGCAGTGCATCAACCAATGCAATGTAGGTTTGAACTCACACCTGTTGTGGAAAGTCCTTAGTTGTGTGTGTGTTTGCACTGTGTGGGATAGAGAGACGATTCCTTCAATGTTGTTTTAATTGGCTGTTAATCAACAAAGTTGTGGTCCTTTCTCCTCAAGTTATGCCTTGTGTCTTCATTGCTCTGAGTGCAGTATGTATATAGATAGCTGATGATCACATGATGGTGCATATATCAGGGAAGTGACTATCACTATCATGTCCTGCTTGTGAGCTCCCAGGGGCATCTTGTGGCCATTGCAGGAGGCAGAATGCAGGACTAGATGGATATTTGGTCTCATTCAACTAGGTTCTTAAGTTCTCTCTTTAAAGACAACCTCTAACTAGCTCTCTCTTTTGGCAAACAATTTGTTTGCCTATCGCAGTCACTTTCTCACTTGTAAGTTGTTCCCCCAAGACTAATCAATGTTTGACCCATTTCTGAACTTGAGCTCCAGAGCATCAGATAGCTCCAGGCACCAGAACAGAGACCGCCAATCTACTATTGAGTTGCTTTGAAGTGGGTCTTGTTATCCATGGTGCAGCACTGTATTCCTACTAAGCTGACATGCTGGGAGTTTAACAGGATGATATTTAACCGTGTCTGAGAAAATATTCACTGCGGCCCTAAGCATATTTACTCAAAAATAAATTCCACTGATTTTAGTGGGACTTATGCCATCCCTATAAATGGGGAGTAGGTCTATTAATGGCTGTTATCCATGATAACTAACTAGAAACTCCATGTATCTAGAATCAGTATACCTCTGAATTCCAGCTGCTAGGATGCAAACAACAGAGAATGGCTGTTACCTTCATACTCTGCTAACAGACTTCCCAGAAGCATGTGACTAGTCATTGCTGGGAACAGGAGGCTGGAGTTAGGGGCGACCGTTCCATGAGGCACATCATACTTTCCTTCATCTCAGGCAGCAAAATGCCATGGGCTGTACCTTTCAGGAACAGATGAACCCTTTGTCTGATCCAGGAGGGTCCTTTGTATGTTCTTAAAGTTGTTCACCCATTGTCTATTTTCCAGTAGATCCTTCTGGAATGCTAACAGCCTCCATGATAACTGCCATAAACTTGGATGCAAAACCAAGGGAGTAGCTGGTAGGGAAATAGATTTAAAGTTGCCTTCCAGATGATACACATCACATTTTATATCCACATTCACAACCACACATAACTGTGTGGTTGATAAGAGCCAGTCAGGCATATAACCATTGAGCATGGAATTAAAAACTATCAAAGGGCCAGTTTGGGCGATACTTCCCCAGCCTATGCGATTAAAAGGGGGATATGCTGAGCTAATGGCACAGCAGGAAATGACTTGACTAGCAAGCCAGAAGTTGCCGTTTTGAATCCCCACTGGTATGTTTCTCAGATGATAGGAAACACCTATATCAGGCAGCTATGATATAGGAAGATGCTGAAAGGCATCATCTCATACCGTGCAGGAGATGGCAATGGTAAACCCCTTCTGTATTCTACCAAAGACAACCACAGGGCTCTGTGGTCCCCAGGAGTCGACACCAACTTGATGGCACACTTTACATTTATGCAGAGAATGTACTCATTGTGAAATCTTTTGTGGATATCCTGATGCCCCTGCATACTGAGCAAAGAACCATCTTTTTAAAATGGTAATTCTCTTTATTTTGCAGAGGGAGAGCAACTGGCTCTATCCATCCTCAGTACAGCATCCCTCCAGTGGCTGTAGCTGGTGTCTATCTTATGTTTCTTTTTTAGATTGTGAGCCCTTTGGGGAAAGGAAGCAATTTTAGTTATTTATCTATGTAAACTGTTTTGTTATTTAGTTATTTATCTATGTAAACTGCTTTGGGAATTTTTGTTGAAAATTGGTATATAAATATTCATCATATTTGTCATATTCATATTCAAGTGAGTGATTCAAGGAGATATGGCTTACAATGTTCCCTCCTTCTCTATGATTCAATGATCTTTTGGAGAGGGAGGATGCAAAATTACAAAAACCTAGCAAATACACCATGAAAGTAATCCTTGTGGGTATACTTTATACTAGAGATGTACATATCAGGTGGTTTTAAAAAACTATGAATGAATGAATGAATGAATGAATAAAAATACATACCTTAATGAAAATCAACATCAATTCACCAACAAAGTAAAATGTCAAATTTTCATTTCCAAAATATTTACAAAGATGGCAGAGTGGTATAGAGAGAATGAAGGAGAGTATATTTATTCATTTAGTATATTTGTGCAATGGGCTTTTTCAGAGGTTGCTACTCTTGCTTGAAAACTGTAGTGGTTGTATTGAGCTAATGATTTAAGTTTATATCAAGTTTATATATAAATTATCGGGGTCTGTGGTTTGTTTAACAAGGATTTGACCAGATTCAGATTCCAACTTTTTATTCATGGCTATGGGATGGAAAATTCTGGAGTAGGGATGTGCATAAAACCGGTTCTCCCGGTTCGGTTCGGGTCCGGACCGGGTCCGGACCGGACCGGGGAGGTTCGGTTCTGGTTTTGCCGGACCACCCCCCGGTCCGGTTCGGATCCGAACCGGTTCGGATCCAAACCGAACCGGTTCGGATCACAAAAAGTGGCTGGTTTTGAAGGGGACATTGTGTTCTACCTGCCACCCAAATTTCAAGTCGATTGGACCTTCCTCTGATTTTTTACAATTTTTTTAAAAAAATTAATTCTTGCCCATAACTCGCAATGTGGAGCCCTTAGGGGCAAAAAAGCTGGGGTGGGTGGTAGCCACCCATGGGTGTCCTCCACCCCAAAAATCCCAAGGCAATTGGTTGCTCCTAGTATTATTGGTGAATTTTTGAAGAAAATTTTTTTTCCATTGCCTAGAATGGGGGTTTGGGGCTGCCCCAGACCCGCCTCTGTGGGGTGGCAGCACCCCCAAAGTGGGTCCGGGGCCATGGCAAAAATGCCCTCAGTCCCTCCCTGCAATCCCCGTAGAGATAGGAGTGATGGTTCTGTTGTTTTTCTGAGGTGTTCTGAGTGTAGATTCTATGATAGCTAATGAGATTTCCAATGAGACACCATGAATCCACTCTCATTTGCTATCACAGAATCCACACTCACTCAGAACACCTCAGAAAAACAACAGAACCATCACTCCTATCTCTACGGGGATTGCTGGGAGGGACTGAGGGCATTTTTGCCATGGCCCCGGACCCACTTTGGCGGTGCTGCCACCCCAAAGAGGCGGGTCTGGGGCAGCCCCGAACCCCCATTCTAGCCAATGGAAAAAAAAATTTCTTCAGAAATTCACCAATAATACTAGGAGCAACCCAACAATTGCCACCCCATCTTTTTGGCCCCTCTCTCTCTGGGCGCCCTAACACGTAACACCTAGTCAGTCCATCTTAATGCCTACCTACTACCACCACTCCTATCCAAGCAAGTAAGAGGAGGACACTCAGAGAGACAACACCCACTCTCTGATCTAACAAAAAGGCCACTGCTGTGCTGCCTGCCAGCACAGCAGCAGCAGCGGAGCAGCACACTAAGCACAAGAGCAGCACACACAGAGAAGAAGCAGGAGGCGGAGCAGCAGAGCAGCAGACCTGCCGCTCTGCATGATGGGTGACGTGATGCCCAAAGAAACCACCGCCTCACTCAGTGCCTGCCACTGACTAGGCCCGACAGACAGAAGCCAGCCAACCTGCTCTGCTCTGCTCTGATGCTCCCCATGGATGATGCACACACACCCTACATCTGCATCCCAATGACCAGACCAGACCAGACCAAGTGCGCAGAGTCAGCACAGGCCAGCAGCCACCAGCCCAGAAACAACAACAGCTACTACTGCTACCACCACAACCAGTGTTGCCGCTACAATAACATTCCCAGTCCAGTCACGCGCGCCACAGCCTGAGCCTAGCACACAGCCAACAGCTGCTGCCAGCCAGTGCCTGGCAAGCCCAGCCAACATGAGGAGGAGAGAGCTAACAAGTAGACGGCGCACGCACATCACCAACCCATCACGACGGCGCAACTGCAAGGGGAGAGGGCACAATTACAGGCAGGAGGAGGAGGAGGAGGCAAGGCAATCCTAGCACAGATTTGAAAGTTTAAAATCTACCAGGACATCTTCTAGAATCTAGACTTCTGTTTTTTCTACCACCAGCTGTAGTGTCTAGTTAGTCAGTGTGCTGTGCAGCTGAGCTGAGCTGAGCTGAGCTGCATGTGAGGAAGGGTGATTGTAGCTAGTTCTTCAGTTTCAGCAGACTGAGCATTGAGCATGGGCAGTGGCCTTGGGAAGCAACACAATTACACGACACTCACCTGCTGCTGCTGGTCCTAGAAGTTGCCTCTTCTTGTCTTCACCTCTTCGTGTGTGTGTGTGTGTGTGTGCAGTGAGTGCATGCCTTTTGCCTTGCTGGAAAGAAATGCTTCTCTGGTCCACCACCACATATCTGCTCAAGGACACAGAGGCCCAAGGCAGAGGTGGTGGTGGCACCAGTGTGAGTGCATGTGTGCTGGTGGTGTTTGCCACCACAGGTGTTTTGTGTGTGTATGTGTGCGCTGCTAGCTAGGAGGGGGGAGGGAGGCAGGGAGGGAGGCAGGGAGGCAGGGGGGAGGAAAGGGGAGGGGGAGAGGGATGTAGAGGGGATTGAAGGGGGGAGGGTCCGGCTCAGAGTTGGTCAGCCACATATTTGTGCACACACGTGCTCACGTGTGTGCTTCGGTGGGAGAGACCAGACTCTCATCATCTGCCAGACCGGGGTTGGGGGCAGGTGAGGCGGTGGTGGGCTGGAAGGGAGGGAGGATGGAAGGTGGTGAAGAGGAAGGGGAGAGGATGAGAGGGGAAGGATGGAGGGAGGCATGGGGGGGAGGAAAAAAAACATGTAGACAGACACACACCAGAAAGCATCCACACACAGAGACAGTGCTAGGCATCCATTCACACAGACAGACAGACAGACACACAACAGGAAGAGACAGACTGAGCCTGCACCACACACACACACACAGACCCAATTCCCCCCCTGCACAGTTATCAATCAATATGTTGTGTTGGCAGCCAGTTCATTGCTATTCTGATGGTTTTGGGTTTTTTGCCATCAGCCAACATCAACAGTGACCACAATCAAGATGAACATAAGATGATAATAATTCATTTGTTTCATTTCAAAAAATCAACCAATCATTTTCTCCATGTAAACCAAGCCCCCCACACATGATTTCTGGTGACATTTTCAATAAAATCAATTCATTTGGCATTCATCATTTTGTTCTCCCTTTGTCACCTTTTTTTCTTTCTTTTGCATAATTTTGAGGCTTGATTTTGACATGGGGTTTTTAAAGAAAAAATTATTTACATGTTTATTTACTAGTATTTACATATCTACACTGCATTTTTGAACGTATACCCGCCGCTGCCGCTAAGTCTAGTACTCCGTGGGCTGTGCTACTTTGGGGGGGGGGTGTGCCGTGCCCACGCCAGGTCCCCAAATGCTGACAGGTGGATAGATAAAGGGCCTGTGCTGGTCAGCATTGGGTTTCTTTTTAGGTGGGCGTGGGCATTGTAAACATCTGGCCAGTCGCAGCACTACAACTACTACTACAACTGCATCTCTGTGTGGGCACACTACATGCTGCGACTGGCTGGCACGGCTCAGCATCTGTCACGTCAGCTCAGCTAGAGGTGGAAGGGGGGAGGGTAGGGATAAGCAGAGGTCGAGCCAGGCAGGTGACCAACCATGGGGCAACCCACGGTAATCACTCGCCCGGCTCAAACTGCAGCTTGGGGTAGCCCAACAGGGGGAGGTTCACCTTAAGGAAGACCAGCTGCTCCACCAGACCAGGGTCCAAGCGGGAGCGAGAGGGTGTCACCACGTCCCCGGCACGTGAAAACACCCGCTCGCTCTGGACACTGGTTGGGGGGCAGGAGAGGAGGCGCACAGCCACCACCGCCAGGTCCGGCCAGACTTGGGGGCGGCTCGCCCAGAACTGTGCGCAGTCCACGCCGTCTCCCTCCACAGGCTCCTCCAAGTACTGCGCAACGCATTGCTCAGCACTGGAGGGGGGCCTGGCAGGTCGAGCCTCCCGCATACCAGGCATGGCGCCATAGCAGAACCGCTGAAACCACTGGGCGGATCTCGAGTCGGTAGCAAATGGCTGCTGCGATGGCGCCACCTGGGATGCCGCGCTGCTGGACTGGGAAGAGGGAGGGGAAGGGGAAGCTGACGCCGGCTGGCCGCCCATGCTGCTGCTGGGTGCGGGTTGGGCCGCGAGGGCTGCCCCCGCACCACCACCAACACCCTGGTCTCTGCGGGCCCTAGCAGCCTCCTCCTCCCTAACCTTCTCGACCAGGATGCCCTTCCACCTGGGCAAGTCGTCGGCACTCACGGCATTGCCCTTGAGGGCTGGGTGACAGAGACAAGCGAGGACATACTCCTCCCTGTCTCCCAGCACATCAACGAGCCGCTTGTCAACCCCAGACCTCAGCCTCCCAGCCAGAGCACGACCCTCTGGCGTGGTCAGAGAGATATGGAGTCCACCCATCAGCTTCTCGAGACCAACAGCTGTGGGCAGCGCCTGGCTCAAGGGAGTGGTGTCGCCACACAAGCCCTTCGTGGCAAGCTGGAAGGGCTCGAGTGCCGACACCGCCTCGGACATCTGCTTCCACTCTGCGTTCGAGAAGTCGCAGACATCCAAGGACTCGTCCCTCGCCAGGGCGACAAGGGCTCTCTCCTGCTCCAACAGGCGCTGGAACAGGAGGAAGGTGGAGTTCCACCGCGTCTCCACATCCGTAGGGATGAGATGGCGAGGAAGGCCAAGGTCATCCTGCTTCTGGCGAAGCAGTCTCCTGGACTTCTCGCTGCGGTGGAAGTGGGCGGCCAGCTTGTGGGACTTATCCACAAGCGTGGCCGTGGCAGCAACAGCAGCTGCGATGGGGCGGGCTCCCTTCTCCTGGGACGCCTTCAGCTCCTTAAGGCCAAGGGCGTCCCTGACGGTCAGATGGAGTGTGTGTGCCATACACCGTATGTTCACACAGTCCATGACTGTCTCGACAGCGGCGGTAACGTTGGCTCCATTGTCGGTGACAATGAAGCCGCGGGAGAGGTGTGGACACCCGCCAATCCACTCCTCTATCTGGCGGTCGAGTACGGCCGCCACCTCCTCCGCGGTGTGCCTCGTGTCCATCGTCTCCACGTGCAGGACGGCCCACCTGTGCCGTAGTGCAGCGGGAGCCGCGCCGGACCCGGAAGCATCGCCCGCGGAGGTCCCCTCACTCTCCGGTCCCCACCAGTGGGCAGTGAGGGCCAGGAAAGAAGCGTGCATCCCACTGACACTGGTCCAGAGGTCAGTCGTGAAATGCACGCTTGTCCCGGCCGGAGCTGCACGCAGCTCGGCCGACACGAGCTCCCTGCACCGGCGGTACAGGGAGGGGACCACGTTCCGGCTGAACGTCGTCCTTGAGGGGATGACGTATTCGGGAGCCAGGTATTGGAGAATACGGCGGAAGCCGTTGTTCTCGACCACCTGAAACGGCTGGTCATCGGTGGAAATCATCTCCCCTATGAGGCGGGTGAGGTGATGATGGTCCACACGAACAATACGCTGGCTGCCCGAGGACTGCGTCCACCGCTGGACGGGCAGTGTAGCCTGCCTGCTGGCTGGCACACTGCCGCTGCCCGCCCTAGTGGCAGATGCACAAGGCGCACTAGCGCTTCCAGCCTGTCCCCTGAGACCTGGGTGGTGACGCTCTAGGTGTCTCCACATAGGCGTCGTACCCAGGTGCGCAGGGTCCCTTCCACGGCTGACAAGCATCCTGCAGTGGACACAGCGGGCGTGGAATGGGTCATCTTGAGGGACCTCAAAATGCACCCATACACCACTGCCCTTGGCCTCCTGCGCCCTGGGCACCGTCCTAGGCCGTTTCTCGCAGGGTGGCTGCAGTCCTGGGTGGGGGGGGCGGCCGCCGCTGCCTGCCCACTGCTGCCACCCAACCCGCCCCTTCCGCCCTCCACAGCGGAGGAAGGGCCCGGCTGAACTGGCATCGGAGAGGCAGGCCTCTCCTCCACCACCTCGCCAGACCGCTCCCCACCAGAGTGTCGGGCTTCACGAGGGGGGGGCCCACTGAGCGGCGAAAGGATAGGGGGAAGGGGCCCCAGAGGGAGGGAGAACCTGGCTGCATCGCTGCCAGCCGCACGGTCCTCACCGCCCTCTACCTGCTCTTCCAACTCCACAGTCTCCTCCACCTCAACAACTGGCGGTAGCTCAGCAGCACCTGGTGCCGCCGGCGAGGAGGGACCCGCCACAGCCCTAACGGTGCCTCTGCCTCTGCCGCGATTGGCGGCAGCAGGCGTGGGGAACTGAATCCTGCGCACCAAAGATGGGGCCGGAGCAAAGAATTCTCCAATGGGGAGAACTGGGGTGTCCTCAGGCTCCCCGCGTCCTCTCCCACCCCGTGCCGCAGGCGCACCCCGCACCTGGCCTCTCCCACCTCTGCCTGCCAGCCTTGAGCAAGCCCTGCCCGCCACACGGCGCTCAGACATGCTGCTAGGTCAGAAGGAGGGAGACTTTAGGAGGAAGGCCAGAGAGGGTCAGAAAAATAATTTGGAGGGGCTTAGGGGCCAAAAAAAAGGCAGCTGATTTGGAGGCGGCGGGGGGGAAGTTTGGTTTCAAAAAAGGAAGCCAATTGGGGGGAAAGGAAGACTTTTTGATATGGGGGGGGAAGCCAATCGAAGTCAGGGGGAGGGTGTCCTTTTTGAATTTGGGAGTCAACCACCAAGCCAATTGGGGAGATGGGTCTGGGAGGGGTTTTTTTTAGAAAAATAGGGGGTTAAAGGGTGGAACCCCGGTGTGGGAGGGTGGCACGGGCAGTTGGGTGGAGTAGTTGTGGTGTGGGTGGCAAGTTTTTAGCTTTTTTGGGGGGGAGAGTGGATGGGGGGAGGGCACAGCACCTACCGGGGGTGGGGGAGGGATGCAGTCAACGCTTGGGAACCTGCAGATCAAAGGAGGAAACCCTTATTTAGTGAACTGGAACACAAAGTGTGGGTTCTGGGGGGTGGTTCTCAAGTAATGCTCCTGTGGGGGGAGCATCAAACTCAATGCAGCCTATTTAGTGACTCTGAATTGCACACAACCAAAACCAGAACCCAGTCACACCAACACAGAGGTTGAACCCACCCACTCTGTGACTCTGCCCGCCCAATGCCATGGCAAGCAAGCAGCAGCAAACACTTGATGGCAGCCTCATGGATTGAACATCATGATCATCATCATACGTGTGTATTGGCCCAGCATGTAGTGGCAGCATCAGAGCCCAGCCAGGACCCCACTCAGATTGCCCCAGAGGCAAGGAAGCACTCTGGCATGGCATGGGCCCAGCATGTAGTGGCAGCATCGCATCAGAACCCTGGACCCCACTCAGACTGCCCCAGAGGCAAGGAAGCACTCTGGAAGGCACCTGTTCAAAAACCACCTGCAAGACGCATGCAATGCAACGCAACACACAGCAGCAATTTCTTTACTGGGCATGGGCATGAAGACACAAGTTTTACAACAGTACATCTCCTCTCCAAGGTTCCCTCCCTCCTCCCCACACCCAAATGCATTTCAGAATAGGGGTGTCCCTATTTAAAACCGCCAGCTAGGGAGAGAAAGGGGCAACAAAAGGTGCACAATCGCACACGCACTAACCCCTCTTCTTCCGGTCCTTCTCCTGCCGCTCACTGCTGGTCACGGATTCGCCGCCGCCAGCCAGCCACCCTGGGCTGAGACACAGCAGGGCGGCCGCACGAGGCACACAGGCAACCGGGGTAGTTCAACAATGATGGAGGGGCAGAAGTGAGGAGACAACACTATTTGTGTCGCTCAACTCACCCCCAAGCAGAGACAAAATCAACCAAAAACTATAAAAAGAAAAAAAAAACCCGATGGCAGCCGCCAGGTGGGTAGGCTACTGTGTGCGGCTGCAGCTGTGGGAGAGGAGGTGGAAAGTGAAGGGGAGCAGAGAGAGAAAAGACTAAGAGAGAGAGAAAAGAGAGGGGGGGCAGGGACAAAGAGAAAGAGAGGAGAGAGAGAGAAAAGAAAGAGAGAGAGAGAGGAGAAAGAGAGATGAGAGAGAGAAAGAGGAGAGAGGAGAAGCGCAGCGCAGCAGGGAGGGGGGATTCAGGTGTGTGGGGAGGACACAGCAGTAGCAGCGGTCCAAAGAGGTGGGGGGAGCAGAGAGGGTGTGTGTGGTTGGGGGCTAGTGTGTGGCAGGGGGCCTGGGGTAAGTGGAGAGAGTCGGGGGCAAGGAGGAAAAGAGGTGGGGTGGGGGGAGCAGAGAGGGTGTGTGTGGTTGGGGCTAGTGTGTGGTAGGGGGCCTGGGGTAAGTGGAGAGAGTCAGGGGCAAGGAGGAAAAGAGGTGGGGTGGGGGGAGCAGAGAGGGTGTGTGTGGTTGGGGCTAGTGTGTGGCAGGGGGCCTGGGGTAAGTGGAGAGAGTCGGGGGCAAGGAGAAAAAGAGGTGGGGTGGGGGGAGCAGAGAGGGTGTGTGTGGTTGGGGCTAGTGTGTGGCAGAGGGGTGTTGGGGTGATGGGGAGGGGGCAACAACAAACAGCAAAGGAGAAACTGGAACAACTCGGGCAGCAGCAGCGATTAGGCTGGATGGGGTGGTTGGGGGAGGAGCTGGGCCTGGGCTAGGGTCTGGGAGGAGGGAGGGTGGGGGGGCAGGCAGGGGGGGAGGAGGAGGAGGAGGGTAGCAAAATATATAAAGCAATATATATCAAGAGAACACAAGCCAGAAGTTTAAAAAAAAAATGAAAAGAAAGACTATAACCAGCAGAAAAAACTTGGGTGTGGGGGTGTGGGGAGGGGGAACCAAACACAGACTCTGAGGGGGGCCACTAAGTGAACAGAGACAATGAAACCACAATTGCTGCAAATTAATAATAGCAAATGAATAAGTGGAACTGCAAGCAAAGAAAACTGGACTCTGTTTGGCAGCAGCAAACTTGGGAGAAGGCTGGATGGGGTGGGGTTGGGGTGGGGTGTGGTTGGACTTGGAGGGGCAAGTTTGGAGCAGGGAACCAAAACTGATTATATGGGACAACAAGAAACAACAACAGAATCCTCTGGGGGTGGGGGGGAGGGATTCAGGGAACCAACTCGCAGGGCAGCAGCAGTCAGCAGAAACAAACAAAATGGTACAATTTAAGCAAAACCAGCAAGCAATATATAAATGAAACCAATGGAATGCAATGTGAAAATCAAAAAGTTGGACAAAAACAAGGCAGGACAAAGAGCAATAATTAATGGAAGAAGATTTAAAGCAATGAGGATGCAGTGGGTGGGAGTGGGGGAGGGGAGGGTAGGCCCAAAGGATGAGAAGGGAAAGGGGGGGAGGGGGGGAGAAAAGCAGACAGACAAGGAACAGGGAAAATTGGGGGAAATTAAGAAGAAAGTAAAGTGAAGTAACACACAGTATACAGACAAGAGACAGACAGAGAGAGGAGACACACAGAGAGTCACAAAGGGCAGGTGGACAAAGGATTAGACAGAGCACACACAGAGAGACACAGGACACAGTCAGGACTCACAGAGACACCAGAGCAGCCAGCAAAGGGCAAGCAGGTCTCAGAGATGATCCCACAACTGCAGCCAAGAGAAGTTTCCAGAGAAGAGGCTTGGGTTTATATAGGTTTGAAATTCCCTCCTTTGGGAGCCCCCACCTTTGCACTCCCCCCACGGCCAACAGGGTGCCAGCTCTCAACAGTGCAACAGCCAAGCAGCCTACCAGACCAAAGGACTCATTCTGGCCAATCAAGGATCAATAGCGCAGCCAATACAATGCCTGGAAATAGCATCACAAAATGGATGCAAGGAGGAGCAAAAGTTTCGGGAAGGAGACACAAAATGGAGGACACACTTGGAACTTTAAAGAGACACTCCAGAGACTCAATTTCGTTCCCGAACCGGTTCGGGAAACCCGAGCCGGTTCGGTACCGAACCGGCTCGAATTCGGTCCGGCTCGGTCCCCGGAACGGCCCGATTTGGTCTGGGATCGAGCCGCCGGATCCGAACCGAACCGCACATCCCTATTCTGGAGTGTGGGTCATCTGCGCTATGCAGAGGTGGGTGGTCTGGGGCTCTGGGAGGCACATCTTTCATCTCCTGTAATGTTCTGGTGTGCTGCCTACATGCACATTCAGGTGGGGGTGGGAGAAGAAACAGCTCTCTTGCCAGGACCCTCTGCATGTGGGTAAAGCATGCTGTTTACATCTGGACACTTAGGGTGGGTATCAAGGTTGCTGGACAAAATATTAATTGTGAAATAAATATTCAATTATGATAAATGGCTGACCAGCTTCATCAGTAAATGGTGGATGTAAAAATATTTTGTTGAAAAGCAGTATATAAATGTTTATTGTGTTCGTATTCAATCAGTTTCCAATTTGTTTCTTTTGGGGGGCATTGTGTCTGCTGCAGCTTTATGTTGAGTATTGTGCTGAATATTCTGTTTCAAGAACAGAATAAAATGTCTATGACATTTTAGGCTGTTCTCAATGTTCATATCTGCATTTTCTTCTTGAAACTGGATGGATGGAGTCCTATGTAACCTGTCTGGGGGTCTGACAGGACAATCATTATAGGAACTGCTTACAAAGGTCTAATCCAGGGGTGGATAACTTTGGCCCTCTTCCAGATTTTGAACTGTAACTCCCAATATCCCTGACTATTGACCACTGTGCCTGAGAATGATGGGAAGTGTTGTCTAAAAACAGCTGGAGAGCCGAAGTTCTGCAGCCCTTGTCTAATCCATATTGTTTTATGGAAAGAATTCTATCCTTAGAAAGTAGCTGCAAGTTAGTTATCCTGTGTATGTTTAAGATAGTATCCTGATGTAAAGCTGACATTACTCAAAATATTTTGGGATCTACTGGATCATTTTCTTATAAAAACTGGTTTCCTGCACTTCTGAATCATTGTCCCCAGACCCCGGCCCCAAGAAGACACGGATAACCATGTAGTGAGTAAAAGGGCCACAGCTTCAATGACCAGGTTCGGACTTCACCGTCTTCCCCTGCGCCTTGCTTGGGCGACACACCCTGGCTCCGGAAGGCAGCAGGTGTAAAACCTGCTCCTTTCCCTTCAAAGCCAACCCCCAAAGGGGCCTGGACCCTTCTATGTCTTCACACACCCTGTACCGCACAACCCAAGGGTTTGTGACGTCTTGAAGCAGGTTTGATGGCAAATCTTCCTCCCTGGGCCACACAAACCACAAGGGAGCGATTGACCAATGACCTATTTTAACTGTCCAAGGGTACTCACTGATGTTCCATCCCATCTACTTACCACCCAGCCCACACTATCCCTGCCAGGCTGTGACCGGACTAACTAGCCAATGAGCTTAGGACAGCAGAACGGAGTAGGCAAACAAACAAACAAACCAACAAGGCCAATGTGTCAGGAGCCCAAAATCCTTCTTGGAATCCCATGCCAAACTGATAGCTTGGGGCAGGGAACCACAGGAGCGGCTCCTTTAGCCCCGCCCCCCAGACACTGAGGCCCAGTCAGAGCCTTCCTGAGCCTTTGTGCAAGGGGGCTGGGACAAATCACCCTCCCCTCATCACGAGGCCAGGGGAGGGAGCATTTTGTGCATATTTAATAACAGCAGCTCTAAAAATATAAAGTTCGCTCACTAAAAAGCAACAACTTAGAGCAATCCTGGGTGTTGCCTTGAAGTGAAACTCTATCAGCAGCAAAAGACTCTCCCCACTAATCAGAGGCCTGCTCTGAAGATGCCGCTGACACATCTCTGTCTAATACAGAGTTGTCACAAATATTTATTTTGCTTATCTATGGCTTCCTAGCTCCAGAAATGATGATTTGTTCTCCTGAGAGGAAACATAATCCTCAGTTAAATGGCAGCAGAGGGGAAGCGCACCAAAAACCAACTCCTCTGACATAAATCTTGCTGAGCTCTCAACTCTTTTGAATTTGGAGTACCCGTGGCAAATGAGGAGAGCGGAGCATGTGGAGGGCCACAAGGAGATATTTACTTTGGAATATTTACACTTGTCATTCGAATTATTCTCCAGGAGGCAGTAAGAAAGGGTAGGCCTGAGCCTAAGGGAAGGAAAGTGTTAAGATGATGCAAGCATAAGCCCTACTGAGGAAGAGCAGTGAAAATTTAAAGGGAGTCCTAGCTGCAGATGCTACAAGGCAAAGGATGGACACAGAGAGCTAGAGTAGTAAATGAGAGGAATAGGCAATAACAGAGCAGTAATTTCCAACTCTGTATCAGGTAGGAATGAGGGCCAGAATTCAAAGTGAGGTGCTTGACTGTGCAGGCATCCCTGCTTCAGTTACAGCAAATCGAGTAGAGATGGGCCTCTGCCTCAATTCTGATTGCACCCCAATCTGCCCACCTCCTTTCATCAAGGGGGGAAAGCTTCACCATAGCCTGATTCAAGCATCATGCTGTACGAGAGTACAGATGCCTGTGCACTCGTATCGAAGTTTGTGTGAATGACTGTACCTGTGTTCATTTAAAAAGTGAACCTAGATACAGTCCCTTCAAATGCATTCTACAGACAGAAAGTGTAGTTTTGTACCTGTGTTCGGAATAACATGTGAATGACTGTACCTGTGTACACTGTACACACATTGTATGAGTGTTGAACATAACATGTGAATGGGCCTCTTGAGGCAGAAAGAAGAGAAAGCAGACTGCAGAGGGCTCTGGTGCAGACAGAAGAAGCGACTGGGTCTCTCTTCCAGCAGGAAATGAAACCTAGGAAGCTGCCATATACTGAGTCAGACCATAGGTCCATCTCGCTCAGTATTGTCTACCCAGACTGGCAGCGGCTTCTCCAAGGCTGCAGGCAGGGATCTCTCTCAGCCCTATCTTGGGAAGGAACTTGGAGCCTAGATGCTCTTCCCAGAGCGGCTCCATCCCCTAAGGGGAATATCATACAGTGCTCACACTTCTAGTCTCCCTTTCATATGCAATCAGGGTGGATCCTGCTTAGCTTAAGGGGACAAGTCATGTTTGCTACCACAAGACTAGCTCTCTTCCCTGCTTAACCAATGACTCTGAGCATTTTTTCTCACCACAGGTGATGATGGAATTTGTAGTCCAATAAATCTGGAGTGCCATTTTCCTTCAGAGGAAAGGCCCACTGGGCCTATTCTTTGGGCACTGAAGCCTCCCACAGCCTTCCACCCAATTGCCCTTCTCCAAGTGTAGTTGTCTTTCTTTTGACCTAAAGGTAAATCTTCTGTCGTACAGAAATGGTTTGGGATGCCCTAATTTAGTTTGGGAGACACTAAGATGAGGAACACACAATGTACTGACATTGTGTGTTCCTCATCTTAGTGTCTCCCAAACTAAATTAGGGCATCCCAAACCATTTCTATACTGTACAACGTACAGTAAATACACCCTCCTTGGACTAGAGGGATCAGGTTCAAATCCCTGCTTAACCATGAAGCTCATGAGGGGACTCTGGCCCAGCCAGTAGCCTGGTTCACACATTTGTTTGAATCTAAGTTTAATATGAGTTACTGAAATTCGTATGATTGTGTGAACTCATTGTGGTTTGTGGCCCAAGATGAATCTGAGATTCCTGCCCTCATGTGGGTTCACACAATCATGCTGTCAGTAACACACATTACTATTACAACTACTACAAATATTTATATACCACTTTTCAACAAAAGTTTCCAAAGTGGTTTACATAGAGAAATAGTAAATAAATAAAGATGGATCCCTGCTCCCAAAGGGTTCACAATCTAAAAAGAAACATAAGATAGACACCAGCAATAGCCACTGAGGGATGCTGTGCTGGGGTTGGATAGGGCCAGTTGCTCTCCCTCTACTCAATAAAGAGAATCCACACTTTTAAAAGGCGCCCCTTTGCTCAGTTAGCAGGGGCATTTAACCTAGCCTCAAAGGATTGTGTGAACCAGGCCACTATTTCTCACCCTAGTCTACCTCACAGGGGTATTATGAGGATAAATTTAGGAGGAAACTCATTTTTGCTCCTCTCAGCTTCTTGTAGGAAGGATGCAAATATATTTGGACCAGCCTGAACAATATGTTCAACTGACCATGCCCACCATGCCGTTAAGGCAGGCCTGCACAACTCAAATGACCTGGAGGGCCGAAACCAACCATGACTTGGTTCATGGGGCCCAGGTCAATTCCGAGGCGCTGATTATTAGAGTAACACTTAATATCAATCAATCAACCAATCAACTGAATTAAAGTGAAATGAATTTAAAATGAATTTAAAATGAACGTAATAAATATTTAACTTTTGATGTTCTGGCAGGCCAAGATTGATTTAAATTAATATGAAATAAGTTGAATTAAAATTCATTCTAATAATATAAATATTATACAATCTGTACAAAATACATAATAAAATGCATGGTTCTTCCTTTCCATCTCTGCCAAATCATCACACAATACATGGAACACTTTTAAGAGGAGGGGAAATGAGAACCTCTTCTCATAATTTTGGAAAAGAATGGAGAAGGGGAAAGAAAGATGGAAAGGATACAGCAGGAGGCCTGGCCTGAGAGAGAGAGAGAGAGAGAGAGAGAGAGAGAGAATGGAGCAGTCTTGGTGGGTGTGTGAAAGAGTGAGCATGGAGCAGTCGTGGTGGGAGAGAGAGAGAATGGAGCAGTCTTGGTGGGAGAGAGAGAGAGAGAAAGAGAATGGAGCAGTCATGGTGGGTGAGAGCAAGAGAGAAAATGGAGCAGTCTTAGTGGGGGGGAGAGAGAGAGAGAGAGAGAGAGAGAGAATGGAGTAGTCTTGGTGGGGGAGAGAGAGAGAGAATGGCGCAGTCTTGGTGGGGGGGAGAGAGAGAGAGACTTAAGAGACTTAACTGCGCAGGCGCGCCTCGAAGTTGGGAAGCAACACCGGGCCAAATGGCAGACCCAAGTGTCGCTCTGGTTTCTGCCGCTGTGCACCACTGCTGCCGTGGAGGAAGGTAAGGAAGAACACCCGCACCCCTGCAGCCATCTCCTCAGCCATGCAGCGGCTGGAATTTTTTTTGAGGAGGTAAGAGGAAATAGCCCCAGGGGCCAGGAAAAAAGGCCTCCCGGGCCGCATCTGGCCCCCGGGCCGCATGTTGTGCAGGCCTGCGTTAAGGACATGAAGGCATACATCCTGCTCCTCCTCCCAGCATACCACTCCACTTTTTATAATCAGTATTTCCCCTTAAAGCAGTATTTAAATCCTGTGTGAGGAGAGGTTCAGATGAAGCACCCCCTCACACAATTGTGTAATGGTGCATTGGGAGGAGAAGGGGGCATGCACATTCATAACCACACATAACTACATGGTTGGTAGAGCCAGTTAGATGTATAACCCAAAACTGGCCCATAATAATAATACCTGGGCTGTGCCCAGACAGTGATTTTACTTTGGAAGGGCAGGTGTGCATTCATATATCCTCCAGATTTACACTGAAGTCCCTGCAAGTTATTGGGGAGCACTCTATACATGATTCTGGTTTTTCATTGAGTATTGGAGCTTAGCCTGATTTATATCCAGGATTTTAAAAAATCCTTTTTGCACTGGGTTTTTGAGCAAATTCAGACTATCACAAGACTATCATATCCAGCCCTGCTGGATTGGGCCCAAGGCCCATCTAGTCCAGCATCTTGTTTCACACAGTGGCCCACCAGATGCCACTGGAAGCCTACAGCAGGAGTTGAGGACATGCCCTGTCTCCTGCTGTTACTCCCCTGCAACTGGTAGTCAGAGGCATCCTACCTATCCATACTGCAACTGGTAGTCAGAGGCATCTTACCTATCCATAACTTGCAGTACTTAATCCCGCGGTAAAGTCTGCTATCTGAGAGTTTCTGGTAATAACAATTGGTAAAATTGAAAGTAGAGGAGAGAAGATTCCTAGGAATTATAAGGCCAAGTAAGACATTAAACTGTATGTGCATACAAGTGTATCTCTGTATACATCTTCATGTTATGTGAATGACTGCACATGTGTTCATTTTAAAAGTGAACCTGAATGTGATTTATTGATTGATGATTGATTGATTAAGTGCCATCAAGTCCATCTCTCCAGGATGCTCTGTCTTCAACTTGGCCTTTAAGGTCCCTCAATGGTACATTCATTGCTGTCATAATTAAATCCATCCACCTTGCTGCTGGTTGTCCTCTTCTTTTTCCTTCAACTTTCCCTAGCATTATAAACTTCTCAAGGGAGATGGGCTTTCGCATAATGTGTCCAAAGTACGATAGTTTGAGCCTGATCATTTGTGCCTTGAGTGAAAATGCTGGATTGATTTGTTCTATGATCCATTTGTTTGTTTTCCTGGCTGTCCATGGTATCCTCAAAAGTCTTCTCCAGCACCAAAGTTCAAAAGCCTCAATGCTTTTTCTATCTTGCTTCTTCAAAGTCCAGCTTTCACATCCAAAGAGTGTCACGGGGAAAACCATTGTCTGAAAAACTCTAATCTTTGTAGATGTAGAAATGTCATGGCATCTAAATATCCTTTCTAAGGCCTTCATTGCAACCCTACCAAGTGCTAGTCTGCAGCATATTTCTTGACTGCTGGATCTTTTACTGTTGATGGTCAATCCTAAAAGGCAGAAGCTATTCACCACTTCAATGTCTTCATTATCAATTCTGAGGCCGATTGCTGTACCTGTTGTCATTAGTTAAGTCTTCATTACATTTAATTGTAGTCCCATTTTTTTCACTGTGCTCCTTGACTTTCATTACTAGAGCTTGCAGATAATCTTCATTCTCAGCTATCAGAGTGGTGTCATCAGCATAGCACAAGTTATTGATGTTTCTTCCTCCAACTTTAAAACCAGGCTCATCTTCTTCCAATCTAGCTTCTCTCAGTATATGTTCAGCATATAAACTGAATAAAGAAGGAGAAAGTATATAGCCTTGTCTTTGCCGATCTGGAACCAGTCTATTTCACCATGTTCTGACCAGACTGTGGCTTCCTGCCCTGTGCATAGGTTTCTCATGAGAACAATGAGATGTTCTGGGGAGCCCATTTCCCTAAGGATATTCCACAACTTGACATGGTCGATACAATCAAAGGCTTTTCTGTAGTCAATAAAGCACACATTGACTTATTTTTGGCATTCTTTGGCTTTCTCAGTTATCCAGCATGCATCAGCAATGATGTCTCTTGTTCCTCGGCCTCTTCTGAAACCAGCTTGGACATCTGGCATTTCCCTTTCCATGTAGGGCTCTAATCTGTGTTGGATGATCCTGAGCATTATTTTGCTAGCATGGGAAATTAAGGAACTTGTGTGATGGTTTGTGTAATCTGTTAAATCTCCTTTCTTTGGTATGGGTATGTAGACTGAACTCTTCCAATCTGTTGGCCACTGTGTCGTTCTCCCAATTTGCTGGCATAGTTTGCTGGCATAGCCTTGACTGATTCTTCTTCTGTTGCCTGCCAGATTTCTGTAGCGATTCCATCAATTCCTGTAGCTTGGTAACAACTTCCGACTTGGTAATGACCGGAGTCATCTTCCCGTACCTCCTGTTCTTGCAAGTAGGGAATATCTTCTAGAGTATCTTGGATGTTGATGTCCCTGCTGTACAGATTTTCAGTATACTCCTTCCATTTCTGTTTGATCTTCTCTGAATCAGTTACTACCTGTCCTTTGGAATCCCTTAACATACCAATTTGAGGTTGGAACCTCCTTCTGAGTTCAGAGATCTTTTGGAAAACTTGCCTTGTTTTTCTTTGTCTATTTCCATCCTCAAGTTCTTTACAGATGTTGTTGTAGTATTGTTCCTTGTCTCTACTAACAGCTTTCTGAAATTCCTTATTAAGTTCCTTCCGGAGGTCTTTATCTTTCTTAACTTTGGCTTCTCTCCTCTTCTGGGCAATTTCCACCATCTGTTCTGACATCCATTTTACTTTCTTGTGTTTCTTGGTCTTTGGCAGTCGCTTTTCACATTCATCCTTAACAACTTCTTTGATTTCATTCCACAGTTCCTCTGGTTCCCTATCAATGAGATCTAGAACTTCAATGCAGTTCCTGATGTTCCCCTTGAAAATGGTGGGTACTACATTCTCAAAATCATATCGTGGAAACTGGATAGCTTTGTTTTTCTGCTTTAGCTTGACTTGGAACTTGCACATGAGCAGTTCATTGTCTGTTCCACAATTCCCCCCCACCCCGGTCATGTTTTTGCTGTTATAACTGAGCTCTTCCACCTCTTTGCACCAATAATGTAATCAATTTGATTTCTGTGTACTCCATCTGGTGATGTCCATGTGTATAGGCGCCACTTAGGTTGTTTAAAGAATGTGTTAGCAATGAAGAGATCATTGGCTTGGCAGAAACTAATAAGTTGTTCTCCTGCTTTGTTTCTGTTTCCTAGGCCATACAGTCCGACTGTGTTTTCCTCCTTACCTTTTCCAACTGTGGCATTCCAGTCTCCAATCACCAGCATCACATCTTGCTTGCATGTTTTGTCAATTTCAGACTGGACTTGAGCATAAAACTCATTAACTTCCCCTCCTTCTGCATCAGTTGTTGGGTCATGGACTTGAAGAACTGTCATGTTAAAGGGTTGTCCATGAAATCTAATTGATGTTAGTCGGTCACTGTCCACACTGAACCCAAATACTGTCATTGCTATATCCTTTCTGACTATGAAGGCAACACCGTTCCTTCTTTGGTTTTTGTGTCCTAAGTAGCAAACGGTATGATTTTCTGATTGAAAGTGTCCCATTCCAGTCCATTTTAATTCACTGATGCCCAAGTTGTCAATCTGTAGTCGATTCATTTCCTCTTTCACTGTGTCGAGCTTTCCCATATTCATGCTTCTTATGTTCCACGTTCCCATTGTAATTCTGTCTTTGTAGCTTCGGATTTTATTTTCCCGCATGGCAACATCAGCTGCTAGACATCCAAAAAGCTTTAGTCTAACCACATCATAAACACCATCGGTACTCTGAGAGATCCTCTGCTGTTCCTCAGTAACATGTTGAACCTGAATGTAGACCCCCTCAAATGCAAGCTGCAGATAAAAAGTGCACTGCTACTGTACATGTATTGAAGACATCTATGAATAACTGTACATATATGCAGATCTTTATATGTGTACATGTATGCGACATGTGAATAGGGTAAGGATATCCATTTATTTAAGAAATTCAGCTACAGAACATTTGTGAAAGGATCTCACCCAGACACAAACCTCTTACAAGGTATCATTCACACAATGCCTTGCCTGCCAACTCCACAGTATGACTTGTGCACTTCAGGTATCCACATGTCCTTCCCCCACTCCTGATGTGCAGGGGTGCTATTCTTTGGGAGTGGTTCATGAAAAGTATTTGGACCACATGTCGTGGAGCACTTCAGACAACCTGCTCCTCTGTGCAATTAATAGTGTCCCTGCATGCTGGGAAAGGGAACTATGTGCACTCACTGCATGCACACATCCTTGAAGGAAGGATTCAAATATATTTGGGCCAGCTCAGACAATATGTTCAACTGACCATGCGCCCACCATGTAGTTAAGGATGTGAAGAAGGCACACAACCTGCTGAGTTCAGCCAGCCGATGGCATATCATCCAGATTGGCCCTTAGTCATGTAATTGCACAGTTTCTAAGCATAAGGGCAGTGTTCTTCATTGTAAGACCTGCGGACCAGTGGCGGCACGCATCAACCCTATGTGCGGCACCCTGACTAATTGTTTATTGGGCCTATGTGAAGCTTGAATACTCTGCACAATCCCCCTGGCACCATGCAAGATGGCCGTTTTCACTGTGCGGTGCTGCTCTTTGCCCAGCACCTGAGGGGCTGCTTTAAGGGAAACCGAGCCCTTTTGAGCCCCTATGCCATCTTGGTAGGCATGGACAGAGTACTGGGAAGTACTGCCTTTCCCAGTGCTTTCTTCCTAGAGCACTTAAAAGAGGGCTCCGTCTCTCTTCAAGAGCTCTCCCAGCACTGAAAAAAGCTCAATTCTGTGGGGAAATCAGCACAGTGGGAAACGGCTCTCACGCTGATGGTTTTTTGCCAAATTGGCCCCCACTTGAAAAATAGTGAAAATCACCAGTACAGGGGAAGGGCTGTATGTAGTTCAGTGCTAGGGCATATATTCAAACACATATTCACACACAGCACATTTTCAGAAGGCCCCGGATTCAATTACTGGCATCTCCAAGAAGGACTTGGGAAGATGACTAGAAAGCTGCTATCAGTCAGTATTAAAAATACTGAGCCAGTGGTCTGACTCTGTATGCAGCAGCTTCATATGTTCTGCTTTTGTGTGTGTAGTGCACCATGAGAATCCTCTTAAATATTATCTGGATAAATGGATTCTCCAGCTGGAATGCAAAAGGAGAGGTGATTATCGCTCTCTCTGCTTCAAATGCTCAAATTGTATTTATGCTTAATAATTAAAAAACACCACAGAAGCTTTCCTGGGTGAGGTGATCCATTAAATTACCGGGGAGGGCCTAAACCTTTTACACTGGGTGGAGTTTGCTCGTGCGGAAATTTTCCACTGCATCCTTCACTGGACACATTTATGATGCAATAAAGGTGAATGGGCAGTAGCTTTATGGCAGTGATTAAAAATGTTTCCTTTCCTTGGCTGACTGCAAATGAATTCTTGTTTGTTTACTCTGTCTCTGTTTCTTGCCATAAATAAATTCATTGTCCCTCCTGCCTGAGTGACTATAGACATGTTGGGGCCATTATCCACTTTCTGATGATAACTGATTTGAAGAGGACCAAACTCCAGTGACCACCAAAGGGCAAAAGAAGTATCTCTTGTGACAAGGGGAGGTGTTATTGTGACAACACCAAAGCCTTAGAGAAGTCAACAGACCCCCATGGTTGGCAGCCAGGTTATCCTGCAATTTAATATGGATACTTGGAGGAGGATTTCCAAACAATACTTCTCCCTCCAGGGTACTCTGTTGAGGAGCAGCAGTTGAGAGGATGTGCGCGGGGAGGTGGAGTGGCTGTATAACATCTCCTTTACCAGGATCCCTGTCCAAGTGTCTGATCATATCGGATGTGTGTACTTAAGCTTGGGGACCAGGGATGGACTGAGACTTCTGTTGGTGTACCCGATCAGCCCACTACCCAACAGAGTCACTAACTGATCTGATGGAATTGAGCTTGGCATTGCAGTCTCCTAGGCTTATGGTGGTGGCGGATTTCAATGTTCACCAGAACCAATTTGTCTGAGTGGCTTAGGAGTTCATAGCAGCCATGACAACTATAGGCCGATCACAGTAGTCTCTGGACTGATGCATGTTGGTGGTCACAAACTTGATCTGGTCCTTTACTCTGATCAGGGTGGTTTTCCATGGGTGGTGACTCCTGTAATTTCCCCATTGTCATGGACAGACCACCATCTGGTTAAGATTGGACTCACAGATCTCTGCAGGGGTGACAGGCCTATTTGGATGGTCCACCTGAGAAGTTTATTGGATCAAACAGGATTCCAATAAGCCCTGAAAGGAGTCTTGGCTCTGCCAGTGATTCTGTTGATGCCCTGATGGAGAATTGGAACAGCAAACTCATCTGGACAGTAGATATGATCGCTCCTGGGCGTCCTCTCTGACTCTCTTCAAAATTCGCCCTATAGTATACGGAAGAACTATGGGAGCTCAAGCGGCAAGGTAAATGACTGGAGCACAAGTGGAGAAAGACTCAACTCAAATCTGACAGATTACAACATAGGGCACATTTGAAGACCTATGCTAAGGCAATACGTGTGGCGGAGAAGCTATTCTTTTCTGCCTGTATTGCATCCACAAGCTCATGTCCAGCAGAGTTGTTTAGGATTGTGAGTGGGGCCCTTCTCCCTTGAATCAGAATTTGGAACCATCAGTTGCCTGCTGTGATGTTTTTGATTAATTATTTGTGGATAAAATATCTTGTATTTGGGCCGACTTAGACTCCACAATTATTGCAGAGTCTAGTGTGGAGGTGTCCAGTGACTCCTCTTATGAAATTATGCTGGATCCGTTTCAGTTTGTGACTTCTGATGATGTGGACAATCTGCTTGGAATGGTGAAGCCTACCACTTGTTCTCTTGACCCTTGTCGAACATGGCTTATACTATCAAGCAGGGAGGTTGTTATTGGTAGAAATTATAATTGGTAGAAATTATAAATGCTTCTCTGAGGGAAGGCAAGATGGCTTCCTGTCTTAAGGAGGCAATCATTAGACCTCTTATAAAGAAACCTGCATTGGATCCTTCAGAGTTAAGTAACTATAGGCCTGTCTCCAACCTTCCATGGTTGGGCAAGGTAATTGAGAAAGTGGTGGTCTCCCAGCTCCAGGCAGGCTTGGAGGAAACTGATTATCTAGACCCATTTCAAACTGGTTTTCAGGCAGGCTATGGGGTGGAGACTGCCTTGGTTGGCCTGATGGATGATCTCCAATTGTGAATTGACAGAGGAAGTGTGTTGGTCCTTTTGTATCTCTCAGAGGATTTCGATACTATCGACCATAGTATGCTTCTGGAGCATCTGAGGGGGTTGTGAGTGGGAGGCTTTGCTTTGCAGTGGTTCCGCTCCTATTTCTCAGGCAGATACCAGATGTTGTCACTTGGAAACTGTTGTTCTCCAAAATCTGAACTTTTAAATGGAGTCTCCCATGATTTTTAAAATCTCATAAAACCGCTGGGAGAGATCATCAGAATATTTGGTGCAGGGTGTTATCAATATGCTGATAACACCCAAATCTATTTCTCCATGTCAACATCATCAGGAGAAGGCATAATCTCCCTAAATACCTGCCAGGTGGTGGTGATGGGCTGGATGAGGGATAACAAACTGAGACTGAATCCAGGTAAGTCAGAGGTACTTATTATGCAGTGTTGGAACTCAGGAGACAATTTTGATCTGCCGGTTCTGGATGGAGTCACATTTCCCCGGATGAAACAGGTATGCAGCCTGGGAGTGCTTCTGGGTCCACATCTCTCCCTGGTGTCATAGGTTGAGGCAGTGGCCAGAGGTGCTTTCTATCAGCTTCGGCTGAGCCTGATACTCCAGCTGCATCCTTTTCTTGATATAAACGACCTCAAAACAGTAGTACATATGCTGGTAACCTCCAGACTTGACTACTGTAACACAATCTATGTGGACCTGCCTTTGTATGTAGTCTGGAAACTGCAGCTGGTACAGAACACAGCAGCCAGCTCGGTCTCTGGGTCTCTGGGTCTCTTGGGTCTCAAAGAGACCATATTACTCCTATATTAAAAGAACTACATTGGCATCAATAAGTTTCTGGGCAAAATGGAATGTACTGGTTATAACCTATAAAGCTCTAAACAGCATAGGCTCAGGGTATTTAAGAGAATGTCTTCTTCACTATGAGCCCCAGCACCTATTGAGATCATCTGGAGAGGTTCGTCTACATTTGCCACCAGCTCATCTGCTGGCTGCACAGGGACGGGCCTTCCCTGTTGCTGCCCAAAGACCCTGGAATGCACTTCCTGATGAAATAAGAGCTTTCCCAACTCTGATAACTTTTTAAAAGTATTTAAAGACACATCTTTTCACCCAAGCTTTGGTTTTGAAACCACTGGTTTTGAATCATTTTAAAGTTTTCATTTGTTTTCATCTGTTATATGTTGTCAATTGCCCAGAGACGGAAGTTTGGGGTGGTGCCCACATATGATAAATAAATAAATAATACTAGATTTTCATCATTCTCAGGTTTAATGCCCTTCTGCTTGCACTGGGGATGTGAACACTCTCCAAAGCTATGGGCATGCATAATCCACAGTCACTCCAGTGTTAGATCAACAATAAAATGCCATTCTGTTCACATTCATTTCTTTAATTTCTCCGATAAGTGATTCCAAAATGGTAGCTTTGGAGTACACCCAAAAAGTCTACTCCAAACTTCTGCATTGACCATCAGTGGTCAATAGAAGACCACTGATGAGGAAACTGACAGACTGTCACCGTTACAGCCCAAACGTAAGCATATCAGAAGTAAACTTCACTGTGCTGAGTGAAGTTTACTCCCAAGTAAGTGTTCATAAGATTGCAGTCTTAAACTTTAGGAACATGCCAGGAGCTAGGATTGCTCATAGGTGCTTTGCCCCATATTCCTGGTGTTTGTCAGCTTAGTCAATGTGAAATGTAGCTATAGCTTAGGGCAAATGAAAATACTTTCCTTGTCCATTTGGGACAGGTGTTACCCCTAAATGCTAACACAAATGCTAACACAACCCTAAACGATATGAACATCATGGCACAAGGAGCTAGGATTGCACATAGGGGCTTTTCCACATACGCTTGGTGTTTGTTAAATTGGCTTCATCAATGTGAAATATAGATATAGCATGTTGCAAATGAGAATAGATCCCTTCTGTTTTGGGGTCTGGTGTCAACCCTAAATGCTGAGAAGGATCTCAGAATAGGCATGTATAAAACTACAGGTAGAAGTCTGACTGCTGTCCTCTCTTGTACAAAAGCTTGGAGATCATGATTGCAGGAGCTAGGTCTTCAGCTAAGATGTCAGATGAGAAAAATGAGAGCAATCATGATGTGTGTTTGTGTGTGTGTGCACGTGCACACATGTGCATGCACACACATGAATCTATATTATTAACAATATAGGGGACAGGCATTTCCTACCACTGACTAATTGTAAGTGATTTTACTGTGGTTTTTATCTCTCCAACATTTCTCCCACCATTTGATTGATTTCAGTTGCATTATTGTGTCATTTTTACTGTTATTTCTATTTTTAACTTGTAAGCTGCCCTGAGACTTGATGGAGAACATAAGAACAGCCCTGCTGGATCAGGCCCAAGGCCCATCTAGTTCAGCATCATATTTCACACAGTGGCCCACTAGAGGGAAGCCTACAGGCAGGAGTTGAGGGCATGCCCTCTCTCCTGCTGTTACTCCTTGCAACTGGTACTCAGAGGCATCCTGCCTTTGAGGCTGGCCTATAGCCCTCAGACTAGTAGCCATTGATAGATCTCTCCTCCATGAAGTTATCCAAACCCCTCTTAAAGCCATCCAAACTAGTAGCCAACACGACATCTTGTGGGCAGAAGTTCTTAAAATAAATTAATAAAATATTTCAAGCACAAATTTCATTAACATGCTTTCCATAGGTTTGCGGTCACCGTCACACAAAAATATACAGTTTTGTATTCCAAAATATGCAGCTTATGGAAAATGCCAGCCATCTTCCATAAGCACTGTTCACTTAATTTGAGAAAAACATAGTTTCTCACAATTCCAAATCAGGGAAATTGGCTTCCATCTTCAATCTGCATAGCAAATATATTTATGGAAATTGCAATATGGCACAGAGACACCTAGTGGTTAAATGTCATATCTGCAAGCAAATGAAGTTAAGAGTGCAGAGGGAACCAATCCTAGAAATATCAGGTCCCACTTGTGTATTACCCCACCTTCTTTCTCCAATTTATATATGAGAACAACATGCAGAACCTTCACCCAAAACATTGTTGAAGTTGATATATTCTATCTATTTCATCACTCTGAATCACTAATACCCTGTCAAAGAAGGAAAGTCCTTTTGTCATTATTTATTCTTAACAAATTCATATAGAGTGCTATAAATATCACTTCAACGTTTAAAAAAATATTCACACAAGGGTATGTTTATAGTTTCTCACAGGTACAGAAGGGACAGTGAGTACGGTACTAATCCCTGCTCTATGCATGGAGTATGCACAGTGGGAGTTCATCTGGTCACCCCAACTTTGAGCACAATCCGGCCCAAATTAAGCATTTTAGGCACCACTGGTTTCAGTGACTGGGTAGAGAAAATATGAAACAATTATGACAGAATATGGATAGAAGCCAAATGAACTGCAAGCAATTGAGATCAATACTGCTGGGACATTAGGTAATTAGCCAGCTCTTAATTGATTAAAACTTGCAAAAAGAGTGTCTTATTTCAGATCAGGCCGGCTAGTTCATAGGAACATAGGAAGCTGCGATATACTGAGTCAGACCATTGGTCTATCTAGCTCAGTATTGTCCTCACAGACTGGCAGCGGCTTCTCTAAAGTTGCAGGCAGGAATCTCTCTCAGCCCTATCTTGGAGATGCCAGGGAGGGAACTTGAAACCTTCTGCTCTTCCCAAAGCAGCGCAATCCCCTGAGGGGAATATCTTACAGTGCTCATACTTCTAGCCTCCCATTCATTTGTAACCAGGGTGGACCCTGCTTAGCTAAGTCATGCTTGCCACCACAAGACCAGATCTCCTCTTGTCTACAGACTGCCAGCAGCATACCGGCAGGGGTCTTTCGTACCTCTATCTGGAAATACCAAGGGTTATATCTGGGATCTTTTACATGCAAACCACAACATACTACTGAGCTACAGAACCTTTCCAGGCCAAGCCACTCTCAGATACAGTATATATAGCCAATTATACCCATTTCCTCAGTGGTCCCATTTCTGCATATTACTTCAGGAGCAAGAACTCTATTTGTATGATATGAAGTGCTCTGAGAAAGGTCTTTACAGCTCTGTGCTTCCTGATCATGCCACGGGGCTTACAGTATTTGGAAGGAAAGTGTAGGAAAATATTGGCTGGCAGACATCTGTGCATATGTGGTTGCCAATCAGTGGAAGCCTTGGTTTGTTATATATGATCCTGTCCTTCCTATGGTGCTCCAAGCAAAATGTTTTTGACAGGAATCCTAGATGGGAATGCTTTCAATAATGATTTTTATTTGAGAAAATTTGATATCTGCCCTCTTCCACAGATAGGTTTGTAACTCATAGAGTTGTCTTATATGCAGTTGTGGTATGGAAAATTGGATATAATTTTGTGCAGAGAAATGCTGTATCTTTTCTTGAGATACAGATCTTGAGATACATACCAGAAGCCTCTGAGCCAAGATAGGTAAGCTGGAGCGCTTGGTTGCTAATGAAGAAATAGATATAGTGGGCATAACAGAAACATGGTAGAACAGTGAGAACCGGTGGGACATTGTTATCCTGGAATATAAACTGTATAGAAAGGACAGGGAGGGGCGCCTTGGAGGTAGAGTAGCACTGTATGTTAAAGAAGGATAGAACCTTGGGAGGAAAACTTGGGAAAACTGGAGTCCTCCACAGAAACCCTGTGGGTGACAATACAAGGCCTGAAAGGAAATGTGCTACTGGCGACATGCTATCGCCCTCCAGATCAAGACGCTGACAGTGACTGTCTGGGAGTTGCAGGAGGAAAACAGGGAGGTGTCAAGGAGAGGCAGGGCAGTAATACGTGTGGGTCTATGTGTGGGTAATTGAAGTCACACATAATTTATTTATTTTATTTATGTATTAAAAGGTTTAATACACCACCCTGAGTCTGTGGATTGGGTGGTATATTAAACCTTTTAAGAAATAAAATAAAATAAAATAAAATAAAATAAAATAAAATAAAATAAAATAAAATAAAATAAAATAAATAATGGGTGACTCCAATTACCCACACATAGACTGGGTAAATTCACAGTCAGGTAATGACAGAGAGGTCAAATTTCTAGATACGCTGAATGACTGTGCCCTAGAACAGTTGGTCTTGGAACCAACCAGAGAGAAGGCAACCTTGGACTTAATTCTGAGTGGCACCCAGGACCTGGTGTGCAATGTCAGTGTCATGGACCCCTTAGGGAACAGTGACCATAGTGCAATCAAATTCAGCACATATGTGGGGGGGAGAATCACCTAGGAGGTCTAACACAGACACTTTGAATTTCAGAAGAGGAAACTTCTCTAAAATGAGAAGTTTAGTGAAAAGAAAATTGAAAGGGAAAATCAGGAGAGTCACTTCATGCCAGAATGAATGGAGTTTACATAAAACTATAAGGGATGCAAAAAGAGTTTGAAGAACATTTAGCTAAAAGCAACAAGGAGAATAACAAAAAACAAACAAACCACCTTTAAGTACATCAGAAGCAGGAAACCTGCCAGGGAGGCAGTTGGACTATTAAGACAATGAGGGAGTGAAAGGGATTATTAATAGGATATGGAGGTCACAGAGAAGCTAAATGAGTTCTTTGCATCTGTCTTCACAGCAGAGGATACTGAGCATGTACCTGTTCCTGAACCAGGCTTTTCAGGGATGGAGGCTAAAGAACTGAGTCAGGTAGAAGTGACAAGAGATGATGTTCTAAACTGCCTGGAAAAATTAAAAACCAGCAAATCGCCAGGGCCAGATGGCATCCATCCAAGAGTCCTCAAAGAAGTCAAATATCAAATTGCCGACCTCCTTGCTAAAATATATAACTTATCTCTACAATCAGGCTCTGTACCGGAGGACTGGAAAGTAGCCAATGTAACACTGATTTTCAAAAAGGGATCCAGGGACAATCCGGGAAATTACAGGCCAGTTAGCTTAACATCCATTCCAGGCAAATTGATGGAAAGCATCCTCAAGGATAAAATTGTTAAGCACATAGAAAAACAGGTCCTACTGGGGAAGAACCA